>NC_087518.1:44573314-44886064 GCF_963921805.1 Phalacrocorax carbo | reverse complement strand
AAAGGGTGTTTTTGCTACATACATATGGATTTTTCTCCCTTAGAGGCAAAGCAACATCTTCCAGACAGTGACCAAGATCCTGACATCCTCATCAGACAGACTCCCGCCCAAGCCAAATACAGTTTTGCCTGAGCTAGAATTTGGCTGTTTGTGAATTATCCAACACAATCCATTGACTCTTTAACCCATGAATTGTCAAACTCAATAATTTCCAGCTAAGCAGATGGCTGAAAACAAATAACCTGTAAGATAAGGTACTCTGGCTCTAGTTTTAAGTAAAATTCAAGTTTGATAAAAATGAGCGTTATAGTTACATAAATAACAAGAGAGAAAATCACCACCAAAGCCAAAAATCGTTTTTCTGCAAAAACATAGAGGATCAATTTCTCTAGTTTAGTATTACCAAACTTGGCAGTAATTCACATTTGAAGTATAATGATGTCATCTGGTTGGCCTTTTCCCATCACAAACAGTAAATCTTAAAATCTGGAGAGATCTTTTATTTGGTTATTCATATTGTACTGCATCAAGGGGTTACAACACATGTGCCTGGGCTTATTAAAATCATCTGGAAGAGAAGAGCTTATTTTTTAAAGGCACAGTACTTGAGCCTATGCTGGTTTTCCTGGATACTGCTTTTTTCTGATGTTAGCTGCACTTATGGTCATGCACTCACCACCACTTATGTTGTGTTGAGAGGGGCCTTTGTTTGCAGAGGCTTTTAGTAGTGTCTGGAAATAGACACTCTAGCCCATGGACTTGCATCCATTGTCCAAGGGACCTGGTGTGCACAATGCCTTTCATCTTTGGGGAGGACTTACACCAACATTGTCAGTGTCCTTGTTGGCTTTCAAATGGAAAGTTACTACTCTCTGGTGATGAAGACCACATGAAACCTCCCATTTTGGGGAACAGGCATGTTGTTGTGTTCTGGCCAGCCAAATCTCTTGCTCCCAGAGACAGTTTCATTGTTTTTACTCTGGTGCAATGAACAAAAATCAGGCTGGACTTCTTCAAGTCCTGCGGTGCCTTCAGCTGGGCTGCTCTTTTCCTTTTTTCCCCAAATTTCCAAAGGCTTCTTTCTCCTGCTCATTTTTATTTATGTTTCTAAGGTCTACGTTGCTTGGGGTTTGGTTTGGGCTGCTGGCTGTTTTTCTTGGAAAAAGCCACGATGGAGCAAGCGCAGGATGTCTTCACGATGCTGTTTCGTGGAAATTTCCCTCGCTGGAGATCGCTTTGTGTTTCTCCAAGGCATTGAGCCAGCCCAGCAGTACCAAGCAACCTGGGGCTTTCTTCAGCCAGTGGGTTCCTCATCATAGATCTACACAGGATCTAATTATGCCTCTGTATATTTTTTTCCCTGTTTACTTAATATTTCTGCATGTGTGTTCGTGCTGGTGTGTTCTGCCCTGGCTCCCCCTTGAGTACCTCTGCATTGGCTTCTTCTTTCAGCTTGTGCGGTTAGAGGTTTCACTGGTTTATTAAAAATCCTCATGGTATGGGAGAAAGGCCTATTTTGTAACTTAGCCAGGTAGGAAATTTTCGTACTGGAGTACCCTCGTGAAACTTTGCTGAACTTTTCTCCTGCAAAAGCATGATTGAAATGCTCCCAGCCAATTGTGAACACTCAACAGCAACTTATTAGATAGCAAAGCAATGATTGCCAGGTACATAAAAACATTCCATGGCTGGAATTAGAAGTTAAAAAAGAAAAAAAAAATCACATTTTTTTCTCATATGTGGAGAAGAAAGCAGTGTCCAACACCTGAAAAGTTAAGATAAACCCATTTGAGAGCACCCTTTTGCTTTTTTCCTCAAGTATTTGGCAACATGTGGCAATAGGAAAAATCCAGCTTCAGCTTTGAATTAGCAGATGATTCCCCACATTGAATGCCATGACGAAAATCACATTTCTGTGATGGGGATAGGTCGCTTATTGAAGTGACATTGAAGGGCATGAACAGCTTGGGGTGTCAGGTATGAGACTGTAGGATCTGCCAAAAAAGTCTTATTCTGGGCATTTCCTCGCCTTCATTGTACCAACCTGCTTTTCAGTGCAGCTGTTACTGTATGCAGTAATGCCTGTTGAGTAGTTCTCTGAATCCATTTCCACCCACAGAAAAGATTCTTACATCATCCACACTCATGTATATAATTTCTATCTATTTATCTGTGTAAATATTGGAAGGAGAAAAGGTAGATCTCTCTGCTATCTTTAAAAATCTAGATTGTTGATATTCTTAAATTGCAAGTGCAGACTGTCCTTTTAGCACACTGCTGTCACAGTTTTCTACACTTAATGTGCCATCTTAAGGGTTGTCCTTGTTCCTCACTTTCCTGGCTGTGAATTTTAATTATTTCTCTGTGTAATGATGGTCACCACAGACCTGCTATAAATCATATTAAATCCTGTCCCAAGAGGCTATTATTAACCTCCTCGTGTGTCTTTGTACACCCCATTGCAGTCAGTAGTCTCAGCCTTGCTTGTGTGATAGTGCAGGATAATATAACACAAATGACAGTGAAAAACAGTGTTGTCAGGCTTTCAGCTATGCTGCCTTTGTAGCAGCAGCTGCCATAACCTCATTGTGTCTCCATTTCTTCATGTCTGTAAGGGATACAGTACTCTCCTTCACTCTCACATGGTTGTGGTTGGGCCACAGCACGAGTTAATGTTTGTAAATGCAACACAATTGCCAGTGAGTGCTGAAAGAACATGTATAAAAACCAGTCACAAATTTCCAGCCAGGATTATAACTTAAATCACCTCTTTACAAAAAAGGCCTGCTTTCCATGGGTGAAAAAAAGTGACATTTCCTGAAATCACTAGAAGTTCTCATCTGACTATGAAAAATTTACTAGCCCCACTTGAGAGCTTTTTGATATTTTTGATGAAAACATAACAGTCTTAGAAAAGAAGAACCTTCTTGGCTGGTCCTGGTTGATTGTTGCTTTGCTCTGTGTCATACCTGATCACTGCTGCACTGACTTTTTCTTAGCTTAGAAAAAGTGCTTTGATTAATATTGTTGCAGAAACCTGTTAAACGACAGTGAATATTTTAGGGTTATTATACCTGCTTAGTCAAACAGAACGTGCTTCCAATTAGTATTGGTCTGCACTGTTTTAAAATAAATGTGTAACTCATTATCAGCTGGTATCACAGGTTTTGAACCAAAATACATCCCAAAGGAAATGTATAACAACATATTCCATATCAGTTGCACAGATCATGAGAAAATGTGCCTTATTTTTTTTTCTCTCCTTGGGATGCTGTACCCCTTAAAACACTAACAGGCATGTGTGCCTATTGCTGTCTAAATGCAGGGCTTGGTCACCACTTTTCTGCCTGGGATCCTGGAGAAAGCAAGGGGCAAGTTACAGCTTCATAGTGAATTAGGGTGAGATGTTATCAGCTGCAAACAACCCTGAAGAAGGAGAGGTAAAAAAAAGCATATTCCAAGGGGAGACTGGAGGAAGGGTCACTTCTCCTGGGCACGGTTCTTCCCTGTGCTTTCCTGTGCCCAGGGAATGTGTGGAGCACTCTTCATTTAACCAAACCCACTGTCCTCAGCAGAACAAACCTTTCCTCTTTTCTGTGTTGTGTTTCAGTCTACATGAGATGAGGAGTGTCCTAATGTTTGATATCTTCTATCTTCTTTCAAAACACAGTGAAAAATAATTTGGGTTAGCTCCATGGGGCATCTGTCCTGCCCACAGATCAACTGAGGTTTGTCAAGGGATTCCTGGGACTTGCATTTCTGTAACTTAGACAGAACCAGTGTTATTTAAACTAGAGTGTATATTCTATTCTACCGCTGAGCTCTTGATATCCCATTCACACAGGGTGGATGTTCCTGCTGGTGCCCCCACATGCTACAACCTACTTGGAGATCCTGTTTTTGTCTCTCACATGTAGAGAAAGTTTTCCCTTCTTTGCTAACATGTTGTTTATGGACATGCCCCATCAGCCTCCTCTGCTTGGCTTGCCCCCCTACCTTTGCTCATCAGCCAAGTCCTTCTGGAAAAGGTACTCCTCTCATGCACACAAAAAAGAGCGAGTTTGCTATATAAAATAATCCAAACTAGCCTGCAGAAAAGGCACCATGCAATAAAACCGGTTGTTACTTAGCCGCTACATGGTCTCATTCTGCAGCATCTTTCCCTGTCTGTTTCACCCATCACCTGGCATGCCCTCTCCATCCCTGCATTGTAGGCACCCCAGGGCAGGGCTCGTTGCTGACTGCTCTGTGAGGTGGCTGGGAACTGTGGATGATTGTTCACGCTTTGTTTGATTTCTCTGTGAGGCAGCTCATGAGACAGCAATCTGGCCTGGCTATAAGGCACTGCATTGCTTAGCTGAGTCGTCCTGAGGATAAAACACGTTTAGGTGTGTCTGCTCGTCACAAAGCAGACCAGGCCTGGTGCAAATGTGAAGTGTTTTGACCATGGTCGCTCAGTTCTACTGTCCTTTCTTTGATCACCCTCAGATTTTTCTCTCTATTTTGCTTAGGAATCTGATAGCAAGTCAAGTTTTCATTCTTCTTCTTTCCTTGGAAAAGAAAAATTCTGCACTGTTATTATTAAATTCAGGAAACACTTAAATATTCAGCACTGGCAAAATAAAGGTAATTAAATAAGTGACCAAGTGCAAATGAGGCATTCAGCAGGGATACCTTTCAGCTGCTGAAAAAAAAGAAATGCAAATTACACAGGGACAGACTCTCTTCTGGTGTAACCCGACATTGTGCTGCTCAGCCATAACACATCTACATTGAGGACACGCAGAAGGTGCCATTCCCCACCACAGTGGTGACTCTGGACTCTGGGAGGCTGCAGGCTGCAAGGCACTGGATCTTCTTTGGGAGAAGAGCGACAGAGGATGCAAGGGCTATAAAAATGAATGTGGCTTTCAAAAAAAGAGTGCTGTGTTTACGTATTTTATGAGGCTGCACAGGAACTGGTTGGAGGGATGCTGCACAGACACGTTGTCCAAATCACAGGGTGTTAAATGCTTGGATGACATTCAAGTATGCGTATTCACCATGTTGCCTGTTGGCTTCTAGCAGCAGCCCAAATCCCAAAGGACCCCTTTTATTAATTTATTCTTGATTCTTAGATAGGCACAGGCTATTTTGATAAAGGGAGGAGAGCTATTGTGACTTTCCTTCCTTTATTGCTCCACCCAAGATAAAGCAGACAGGATATTTTACAGTGCTGTACATACAGTCAATATATCGTCTAGCAAAAGGTTCTGGACCTCAGAGACCAGGCTCCCTTCTGTTCTAGGCTGTCTAGTTCATTTATAAAACTGAAGAAGTTTGATTTTTCAGGATTTCCTCCTTGCTCCTAAATTGCTCAGCCCAAACTTTTTTTGATTTAAATCATGTTATAGAAGTGCCTGATGAAGACACACGCTTGGCCTCTACTTATCTTTAAACATAACTGAAATGATAAAAGTCCCTATTTAGATGAACCTTACGCCAAATTTTTTTGGTGTTTTCTATTGCACAGTCAGTGCTGCCTCGAGTCCTACTACTTTGCAGCAAGAGGCTTCTGACCAAACCATTGATTCTAAGGCTGTAGCAAAGAAATATGCCACAACAGCCTTCAGCCCAAATTCAGTCAAAATACAGCCTTATCCCTTCAAAGATTGTGTTCCAGAAACGCTGTGTAAATGTTATTGTGGGATCATTATGACCCACACCTTTGGTAACACAGGCTTTCAGTCACTCTTACTTCTGTCTTATCACTGTTTTGTCTCTGCACAGACCTTCGAGCTGGCTTTGCAAAACGTCCTGTCAGGTGTGCAGTGCTTTTGCTGCCCATCACATCCCTCAGCCGCCTGCTTGGAAAGGTAGCAGCCAGGTAGGAAGGAGAATGGGGCTTCCACTGAGGAGGACTGCTATTGGGAAAAGTCATGATGTACTCAAGAAATTTGCTTTATTATACATTTTCCTCTACAAGACCCATTCTTGTGTCCTCATGGGTAGGGACTTTACCATTGAGGGAAGGAGAAAGGTCTCTGCAGACCTGAATTGCCCTTAAACTGACCCAGCTGTTGAAAAGGTTCCAGCTGATGATGTTATTTCTTCTATCAGCCACACAACATCACTCTTGCACAAATGGGATGTGGGTTGGTAGCTGGGCCAGGTCCAACCACCCATTGCACTGCACAGCGGCCAGGTACATACCTGGACCCTGATAACGTAAGCCCATATTTATCCTTTTGGTGACTTTTAAGTCACACCCACATCAAAATGTTGAGCCTCTTCTGGGAAAAAAATAATGCGGGGAACGTGCACGAGGAAAGGGCTCCAGGGACAGTTGCTGCACCAACTCAGAGCTGAGCCCAGAGACACGCCATGGAAGTGACGTGTTTCGTGTCTTTTCCCGTAAGAGCCTGGTATCAGAGGGATACAGTACCGGTACCGTGTTTACCCAGGCACTTGGAATAAATCTACTTCCTCCACCAATACAAACTGCTCAGCCAAAATGGATTAGTGCCTCATAAAAGTGGGCACCTGCTCTATTATCCTGTAAATGAAAAACAGCCCAAAAAATATATAAGCCACGTTGTTTTAATGAGACATGGAAATTAGCTATCACTGCCAAAACACAAGTCCTTCTGTCAGCCTCCTGTTCTGATTATAAGAACAGTAATTTGCCAGCTCCTGACTTCCTGTTATAGAGACAATTGTTCAATTTTCAGAAAGATTTGGGATAGTAATCTAAAACCAGGGGTCAACATTCACCCAGCACAGATGATCGCCTCTGCCTCCTTCTCCTCTTTTCCTGGGGCAGGATGCAAAGCCATGATACAACAGACACCTTCATGTCCTTCAGCACTGGGGAAAGTTTTCTGCAAGGGGCAAGAAGCTGAAGGAGATATAAAGCCCCTGGCACCAAAAGCAACAAGAAGAATGAATCAGCCCTTGAATTTCCAAGAAGACCTGCCTCCACAGCCCAGGCCTTGTTTTTTCCTTAGCAAAAAGCAGTCTTCCTCTGAAAGAAGCAGCCTTTTAGGCAGAAAAGCCTTATTTTCTTTGCAAAAACAACCTACCTAGAATAATAAGATTACTGCATGTTATGAAATCTATTGAAAGAGAGAATATCTACAGGAAAAAAAGGACTTTGCATGCCTGACTTCTGCCAGGGAAGTGAGCAAAGTTACCCTTGCAAAGAGAAATGCAGGCTTTCGCCTAGTAACACCATTTGTTCTTTAACACAAAAAGGATACTAAGCCCCTGAAGGGCTAAAAGGGCTGAGTTTATTGGTTGCTGTAGTTTCTATATGAATGGCACGGCTATGCATATCCCTGGTCACTATGTCAGTGGCTTCTGGAGTGTCCTGAAACACGCAGCAAGGTGCATATCACTCGAGGGCTCACCAAACATTAAAGGGACTCCCCTGCAGCCCTGAGCACTGGTAAGGGTAGTTTAATCAGAGGCATGTTGGTCCATGGGTGACTACAGATTTTCTCTTGTTCAAATGACAGACTTTCCTATTCTTGGACAGCATTAAGTTAAAGCAGGTTTCACCTTTGCCTGTTTTGGGGTGTTTTTTTTAAAACCTTGTTGCCATTCTGTCTAAATATTGCAGAAGAGGTTTTCAAAGACACAAATAGCAGTTCAGCTTCCAAATCCCACCAGCTTTCCAAGAGCGATGACCATGAAATTACCCTTTGTACAGTGAAAATCATTCCTGCCTATACTGCGCTATTAGGTTACCCCTATGGGCTTCTTCTGTTGACCTCAACCTCCCTATGGAGCTCGTGTTCCCAGCTGCTGTCAGGGCTGGCACTCGGGTAACAGATAATATCACCAATGCCTTTGCACCCTGCATATTTCACTGTTTACTTGGGGGACACATATTTTTCAGTGTTAAATGTCTGCACTTCTGTGGCTGTACATATATATTTGTGCAACTTTCTTACAATAATGTTACATTGGAAATTTGTGGCAGGCGTGATCTCTATTTTAAACGCTCTCTTCAGTGACCAATAGCAACGTTAAGCTTTTCTAATGTATTTCATTATGTTATCCACATAAGAAATCTCACTGACTCCTTTATTGCTTCCTCTCGCATTTAATTTCCTACCACAGTATATATTTTATCTCTTCATTCCAGGGAAATACGGATTAAGTAAAATGTGTTGGACAAATGAGGTCTTCCGAATATTTTCCTCCAAGTGAGGAAATTCCCTGTTGTTGATTTGTTTCTGCGAGTGGGGTATGCTCAGGTAACAGGCAGAGGATTCTTGGTACACATAGTTCCTTTCACAGCTATAAAATATTGTTTACAGAGGTATATTTTCCCAGATCCCTTCTGTATTAATCATTGGTCCTGACCTAGAATGTTTATTCTGAAAAACAACCACCTCCAAGTCTCCCTTCTGGGATGCAATATTAAAGTATGAATGCAATGGAGAAGGCCAGAACTCTATCACACGGAGGCTCCATACCCTCCTCATGCTCTCATTTGCCTTATAAGTCGTACCCCAGGAGCTAGCCTGCACTTTCAAGCTGTAATTTAAGTCCATTGATCACCTCCTTCACAAAAACCGTGAGTCAGCTATAACCAACGTGGCAAGGCTGTTTGTTTATTCTTCTGAACAGATGTTTGAATAGTCTCTCCAACTCCAATAAAATATTGCAGACAACTGTGAAGTTTACTAACCCCTTGTTAAAGTGATCTCCTTGAAGTCTTTAGCTCACCAGAAGATAAACTGCACCAACATGGCATGTTCCCACTCTGAAGTACAGAGAGCCATTTCCACCAGCAAACAGAGATTATGCCCGTAAACTTTTGCACTGGAAATCATTGCGCCTCTGGTTTAGATCAACGACATTAAAACAAAGACAGACGGAATATTTTACTCTTATCTGAGGCTGTGGTTAATTGCCTTTCTGATTCCTCACGTTTCTGTCTCCTCTCTTCCCTTCTTGCTCTTGGCATTGGGCTCAGTGCCCCAGTGGACTGGGTGTCGCAGGACAATGGCACATGTCAAGAAGTCTGGCTGCTCTCCTTGTGCCCCTAGCTGTCCATAGCCTGGGGTGAGCCCTGGGGATGGCAATGCATCTACACTTCAGGACAAGCACTCAGAGCATGACCTGCAGAAGTGGTTTTCCTTGCAACAACAGCAAACTGATGTGGGGTCAATGTCCCCGTTCCCACCATGCAATGTTTGCAGGCATGTCTGGTCCTTGCCTTCCATGCGCTCTCTGCCCACTGAAGGATGGTTTCGCTCAGCCCATCCAACAGGAGAGGGCAGCAGCATGACAGACAGGTCTGAGGCCAATGAGCACTGGGACAGGACAGAGGACAACAAGTGGGGAAGGGAATGGGCTGACCATGCCCAGCAGCATCTAGAGTGGTCAGTATACAGGACATTAGCTGAGAACAAGATAATTAAGTTGGATATGCTGCTAATAGTGGCAGACCAGTGCTTTTTTTCACCAACACACATTGCTTCTCTAAAGCTACCTAATGAATATACAGCTTACATTTATTTTTGACACCATTCCCCCAGGTATTCATTTCTCAGTCCTTTCTGCCTCATGTCCCACCCTTCCGGGAATTCACATTGCACAGATTTCTGCAACGGGTATTAACGGTTTCCCTTTAAAGTTATGGGAGAGGAATGTCCTTTCTGTTAATGCCTATCATTGTGTACTACTTCAGTAAAGATTCCTTGTAAACCAAAAAGAATGTCTTGAGCAGCACTGGGGGGCTAATTGCCCAAGATGTTCAGCATCCAGGGCCAGACCCCTGAACATGCACAATTTTAAACACAAAGAGAACACTAAGTATCGGCTTAAGTATTTGGTTGGCTCAGGGCAGTGTATTTTCTGTGCTACCCATTGTAGAGCACTGGGACTGATTTTTGTTCTCTATGTAAATAAATCTTTATAATGATTTCCCCTTGTCTGACTCCAACACAAGGGATGAAGCATACACAACATTACTGATTCAGCATGGTGAGGTACCTAGCCCATGACTGAAGCTTGTCTATGCCAAGGGGTCTCACAAAATGTCCCATGCCCCCCTCCTTTCCCAAGGAAACAGGACACACATGGGAGACAGACCGTGCTCGGATCAATTCCCAGCAAGGAGCCAAAACACAACCAACCTGTGCACCCGAGACCAGGAGGGTGGGCACCCGCATGGCCAGGGCCCTTATCTTCCATCATGATCATTTTGCAGAAAGCCATCACTTTTTCAAAGATGTCACCAGGTCAGCAAGCAGCATCACAACAGTATATCGCACCAACGGCGTTGAGTCTGCTGCTGCAAAAGGCCAGCATCGTGTCCTCAGTGAGAGGCAGGCATGGGTTATGTGTGACCAAAAGGTGTAAGCTTTTGTCACCTAAGCTACAGTAGCAGCTCCTTCAGCTGGTATCAGTAATAGCTTTCTACCTTCCATGTGCAAGAGGCACTTGAGATACAAAGCTAATTATAAGCACAGTGCAGATGCATAACAGTGTCTGGGTTGACTGGTGGAAGGTTTTTCTCAGCTGCAAAGTCAGCTTTTCATGCTTTGGACCCTGTTAATGATATTAGATAATATATAGCATAGAAAAGGTGGAGCCTCTATATCCCAGACAACAGACTCCATAAATGCATTTCTAAAATAATTCAGTGAGAGATCATCTGTTACACTTGTGCACGATGAGAGGGAAATTGTCCAAAATTTGTATTCTAATGGGGAAAAATAATCCTTGGAAGGAGAGAGAGGGAATCTGCTGGCTATGAGACCCCAGAAAGCTTTGAGTGTTTCACAGGCTGTAACTGATACTGAGACATTTGGGCAAATGGACAAAGGAATTCCTGAAGGCAGACCTCTCTCAAGCCCTAAAATTCACATTAATTTTTTTTTTATTTTGTGAAGACATATCATTAATGTTTTGGTGGAGGAGGTTGTTGGCCTGTCAGGTCTTCAGGAGGTTATTTAACTTCTTCCATTCACAGTCTTGGACTTCATGGTCTTCTGTCTTTATTTCTAATGAATTTCTGTCTCAGCTCTGAAATGTCTGGTTCCCATTCCAAAGATGTAATTTGACTTCTCCTGTAAGGGGTCTGAGTACATCCATGGTTCTTCTGCAGCCAGAACTCACAGGCACTTCAGCTTCTATTCAAAGCAAATCCGGGGCTCAGTATACATGTTGAGTCTGAACTCGATCAAAAAGAAATGCCCTCAAGCCCTCACAAGACCAGGCCCTTTGTAACTTTGCTTCTTAAAAAACACAGAAAATAAAGTATTTGCCTCTTAAAAAAAAAAAAAAAAAAAAGAGAGAGAGAAAGATCTTACTGGTTCAGAACATCCTAAAACTATATATAAATCTAAGTGTGCTTGTGCTCTCAGCCATGGGGCTGGCTGGGGAAAAAGAGTGTCAATGGATGCCCATCATCAGGATCAGTGGTAAGATCCAGGGCTGGTTTGCAACTTCCCCTTCTTAGCTGGGTTAAGTTTGTGCCAGGCATCAGAGCTACTATAATGTAGGTGTACATGGTACCCAAGGTTGTTGGTTGTAGGAGAAATGGAGGAAATAGGTGTCTCACAAAAAACCCTATTCATATCCCTTTCTTCACTTACTCCATTAACAGGAGTGAGGAGAACCATTTTAATGAGTCCTTTACCCCAGAAATCTTCTCCCACAGCAATGTTCTCCTCTGACACCTCTACACCCCAACACTATGATTGTATCTCGCTAGTGAAAGATTATGATGAAGTCCCATCTCTAAATCTCTTTAGTTGTTGGAGTCACTCTAGGCTTTCAAACAACCTTATCCTACTGGATGAAGGTCTGAGCGCTGCAAACCCCCGTTTTCCTTGGCAGCCACAGCTCATTCATGTCAGTGGATCTTGTTCAGCGAAGAAGCCTAATAAGACCAGAACTGTGTGCTTCTTAACAAAAAAGGAGAGCAAGAAGGGACAGGGCTAGATCCCTGAACTTAAACAGCAGAGCTGGGCTGAGAGATAAACAAACTATTAAATCACAGCGCTGCACTGTTGCCAGACTGATATATCACTCCTTTGAAAATAGTGTCTGCAAGGAAATGACGAATAATTTTCCATATGCAGACCTTACAGACACACTGAAGTGAGTAACTTGGAGGACACTAGTATTTTCAGTATTCCTGTCCTTCCGGAAAGCCGTGGCCAAATCCCCACTGAGCACAATGAGAGCCTCCTGGAAACCGTACTGACAAATCCGAGAGCACGGTCTGGTAAATGATGAGTAAAGACCCCGAAATGATGTGTAGGATTCCAGAGGTACGTGGGCTCACGTCTGGACTGCAGCCATGTGGAGGTCATGGAGGAAAATAAATCAGTGGTTAGTGAGCTACACTGGTGAATTTGGCTGTGATTTCTGCCCCATGCTCATTGTAGTGACTCCAGGACCTGGGACTCCATTTGTCAGCGCGATGGCGGAAATGCAAAACCCAGATCATTACAATGGAGACCATTGAAAGAAGACTCTCAGGAGAAAGTCCGCTTAGCAAAGGGAGTCATCAGCCCTTCACAGCTGCAAATACGTTGTCTAGGACAAGAAATCACAGGGAAAACTAAATAAATACAACCAAATCCTGCATTAAGGTCTCAGACCAAATGAAATTACTTCCAGAAAAACATTATCAAGTGCTTTGCTCATGTAACACATGGGTCTCTGTGTGTGTCTGCTGCAATTACAGAGAGCAGCGGACTCATCAGGAGTTAGGAGAGCTGTGTGCCCTGCCCAGTGTGGGACAGGTTGGGGTGTAATGGGGTGGCAGAGGCTCTGCAAGGCAGTCCTTGCAGATGCCCCTAGGGCATCAGGGCTTGTGGTGCTCACTGCATGTGCTGAGGGCAGGATCCTGTTACCTTTCCCTACACGGGAAACCTTTCTAACATAGGATGGGAGGTCTTCAGCTCTTGAAGGAACCTTTATGATCCTCATTACCTGTTGGATCAACTTTATCACTAGTCATATTCTGCTCCCACTAACCTTTCCTTCACCCCAGTTGTCCCAAATTTATCCCACTCTTTCACAGCTTGACTTTTGAAGGCAAATTCCTTGTCACTTCTGCAGTCACGCCAGTGGCTGTCATCTGTGAAGCACTGCATCTGTAAGACCTCACTGGTGAAACAGTCTTCAAGGCAAGGAAAGTTTGTACCAGTATCTTGCAAAATAAGCAGTCTCTCCATGACATGCCTGATGTCTCCAAAATCTCCAACAGACATGGTAGTTTGGGAGGTTTTCTTGTATAATTACTGCTGAACCCTAAATACAAGCTATATTACAGGGCTTCATGCTCATCCCAGCAGTAAACCAGGGCCTGAGCTTGTAGCTGTAAACCTAGCTGCAAATTCAGATTTTAAGATGCTATAAATAGAATAACCCATGCTGCTTTCTTATCTTTTAATAGGGCAGGAGGACTGAGAGCTGAGCAAAGTTCTGCCAGCTCCTTGGTGCCCTAGACCAAGGAGCTGGCGATAGCTGCCATGGCTTGCAATCAAATGCAGTGTGGAAAGGTGCTGTGGTCCCCACACTGGCCCAGGCTGGGGGGGGGAAAAAACCAAAACACGACCACTTTTATCAGGAATATTTTGCAGAAAGGAAGGATATTGGCTCAAAATCCATGATTTTCTGCTATAAGAACTGCTGTAAATTTCTGCAGAGAGCATTGACATTGAAAATCCAATTTCCCAGAGATAAACCCATTTTGGCAGGGTTTTTGTCTCTCTATTTTTAGTAGCATCAACAGCCATTATTTGGATTTTTTAAAGACTCTCTCCGACTGTTTTCTTCCCCGCTTGAGCTTCAGTTTTGCAGCTAAACTAGACTTTCCTCTTCTTCACCGAGTGAAATTCATGGCTGGGGTGAGAAGAACCATGTAGTTTATTGAGTAGTGTCTTCTTTAAGCCCTCTTTTCTAAAACTTCAGTGAACCATAAGCAGGTACCCAGCATAGAGCTAAACTCTGTGGTTTGCCAAAAGCAAATGAAAGCCAGGAAGAAGAGGGAGGTTATCTCAGGGGAGTCGGTCCTACCAAAGCTTACTCTGGTTTGGCGAGGGGTACATCCTTATTAACGCTGGTTGTAATAACACCCTTCAGATGGTTCATGCCTGCAGCAGGTGAAGTCTGTTCAACGAAGGCTTTTTGCCTTGGAAAGCTTCCTCTGTTGTTCTTTGATTTTTATTCCCGTTTTCAGGAAGGACGCAAAGCCTGCCCTCTGTTGCGTGCTCTCCTTCAGCATTTCTGCTCCATTTCCATAGCTTGCCTTGGGCTCCTGCTAGATAGCAAGATGTTAAGAATCACCATCAACAGAAAAACAGTGCGCTCTTTTACTTTATTTACACAGCTGCCATGAATTTTGTTATGCCTAAGTCCTCTGTCTCTTCCTCTCTCAGTGGGTTGGAGAGAGAAGAATGGGCTTTTTAGTATTTATGTTTACTTTTATTGCGCTTTAAAATATTTTATGGCCTTTTAACAGAGTGGCACAATAATATTAAAATAACTTTAAAAAAAGTACAGAAAATGTATTAAGGCATCATAGAAATGGATTTAACACTTCAAATACCCCTTCAAAGTGACACCATGTCCCTGCTTTGAAGTAAAGCAATAAATTCACTTTATGATTCTTTATTAGAGTTTTTATTGGAAATTAGAGTGCATGTACTAAACAAAATGTCAGCTTATCTATATACAAATATTTGCCTACAGCCTGGATGTAAGACAACATACTGTACATTACAATGCAATTTATATTACAGTAGCTAGCAGAAATTCAGTCAAGCTCCACCCCCATGCTTAGTGCTCCATCTATCTGTATTAAAAGTCAGCCTTACTTTCAAAAATAAGCAAACAGATGGTGTCATGGGAAAATAGCTGAGGCAATTTGCTCCAGGTTGCACAGCAAGGCCATGGCTGATGAGCATCCCTCTGGTACATCCAGCACTGCCCCCCGGCACTGCAGAGCACACCTTTTGCAAGAGTACACAGCATATTATCCTCAGCAAAAGCTGTGATACATCGATAGTCTTATCTTGCTGGTGGCTGGAATTAAAACAATGCAGTGTACAAATGCAGGCAATTATCTCAGAAAGCGTAGACAAAACAAGGGGGATAGAGGAACAAGATGCAGGCAAGGCACTGGCACAAGGGAGGTGTCCATCTCAGAGCAAGCGTGCAGCACAGGAAGGCAGAAGGTGGATGCCTTATTTTAAAAATAGCCACATATGTACCTTTTTACTACTTTTGTGCTGCATCACATCCTGAGGAGCAATGGGAGCCAACACCATCCTAAAGGGCAAGGCTGGGCCAGCACTTTCCCAGGTACCCAGCACCACAGTGGCATGCAGAGACTCTCACTCTTCCTTGGCGAGGAGGAGGAGGACAACAGTTCAGACAAACCCCTTAGCTTGCTCAGCGCTGATCATATTCCTTCCCCTTTCTGTTGCATTTGCAAAGCTCATCCAGAAGCTGGTGAATTAAGAAGCGGGGAAAGATGATTATGCCAACATATGTTGTTTATATGACATAAATAATCACCATCAGGGTTATCACAAAGGAAACTGCCACTGGGGAGTCATGGGTGGGAGGAGACCAAATGGTAATTATGGCATTGAAGCAGTGACAAGCTCCCAGTAGCCCAGAGAGATAAATCTTCTGCTGCCTGCTTCCACTTGAAGTTATGGCATCCTGGATTTCAGGAGCTTCCACTCTTCTACATGATCCAACAAACATCCTTTCAGGATCTCTGGTGAATAAATAACTCTTTGAAATGTGTCTTCCCTGTTGTGGCACACGTCCCAAGGAGTGACTCCTGGTCTCTTTGGCATTGTGTAAACATGCACAACACAATCGGAGATATTTTTTGCTTGACTAGCAGCATAATTACATCTTCAAAGGGTCAACTCCTCATGCTTGTGTTCATCAAGCTGTCACTCAAGAAAGTCAGCTCTCTGGATGGGCGCTGCCGCCCTCCCATGGGCTCTCCAGTTTCCTACAGTTCATAGGCTTGAACGGAAGCATTTTGACTCAGTTGGCCACTGGGCTGGAGGAGGGCGCAGGTTTGTACCAATAAACAAACCTCTTTGCAAGGTCAGTGCCTTCACAGCTGCCCCTCACCCTCCTTTGAAGCCTGGCGTGTCAGCAAGCTCAGCATCGCCGTCATGGTGTGCGAGGGTAAGGGGTTTTATTGTGTTAAAGGAATGAAGCTGAGAGCATTTCTTCTGGCACTTTTTCTTGTTCACTGCAAACCTGTCATCCCAGATCCTGGCTCCCAGGACAAAACAGAATCACAGAATCATGAATGGTGGGGTTTGGAAGGGACTCTGGAGACCATCTTGTCCAACCCCTCTGCTTCAGCAGGCACACCGAGAGCAGGGGGAACAGGACCGCATCCAGGTGGGTTTTGAATATTTCCAGAGAAGGAGACTCCACAACCTCTCTGGGCAGCCTGTGCCACTGCTCTGGCACCCTCACAGGAAAGAATTTTATACTTATATTCAGGCGGAACTTCCTGCGTTCCAGTTTGTGCCCATTGCCCCTTGTTCTGCCATTGTGCACCACTGAAAAGAGTCTGCCCCCATCCTCTTGACACCCACCCTTTAGATATTTATAAGCATTGATAAGATCCCCCCTCAGCCTTCTCTTCTCTGGGCTTAACAAACCCAGATGTCTCAGCCTTTCATTATAAGAGAGATGCTTCTGTCCCCTGATCATCTTTGTAGCTCTCGCTGGGCTCTCTTCAGTAGTTCCCTCTCTTTCTTGAACTGAGGAGTCCAGAACTGGACACAGTTCTCCAGATGTAGCTTCACTAGGGCACAGTATAGGGCGAGAATAACCTCTCTTGACCTGCTGGCTACACTCCTTTTAATGGACCCCAGGATACCGTTGGCCTTCTGGGCCACAAGGCCATGTTGCCAGCTCATGGTCAACTCGCTGTCCACCAGCACTCCCGGGTCCTTCTCAGCAGAGCTGCTTTCCAGCAGGTCAACCCCCGGCCTGTACTTGTGCATGGGGTTGTTCCTCCCCAGGTGCAGGACCTTGCACTTGCTTTTGTTGAATTCCATGAGGTTCCCCTTGGCCCAGCTCTCCAGCCTGTCCAGGTCTCACTGAATGGCAGCACAGCCTTCTGGCGTATCAGCCGCTCCTCCCAGCTTGGTATCACCAGTGAACTTGCTGAGGCTACACTCTGTCCCTTTGTCCAAGTCATCGATAAGTATGTTGAACAGGACTGGACCCAGCACAGACCCCTGGAGAACACCGCTAGTTACAGGCCTCCAGCCAGACTCTGCACCGTTCATCATGACCCTCTGAGCTCTGCCATTCAGCCAGTTCTCAATCCACCTTACTGTCCACTCATCTCACCCACACTTCCTTAGCTTACCTATGAAGATGTTATGAGAGACAGTGCCAAAAGCCTTGCTGAAGTTGAAGTAAAAAACATCCACTGCTCTCCCTTCATCCACCCAGCCAGGCTATCAGGTTGGTCAAGCATAATCTTCGCTTGGTGGAACACTGTTGACTACTTCTGGTAACCTTTTTTTCCTCTACATGCCTGGAGATGCCCTCCAGAATGAACTGTTCCATCACCTTTCCAGGGCTGGAGGTGAGGCTGACTGGCCTATAGGTTCCTGGGTCCTCCTTCTTGCCCTTTTTAAAAACTGGAGTGACATTGGCTACCCTCCAGTTCTTGGGCACCTCCTCTGTCCTCCGTGACCTTTCAAAGAGGATGGAGAGTGGCTTAGCAACTGCATCCGTTTCCTGAGCACTCATGGGTGCATCCCATTGGGACCCATGGATTTGTGAGGATCTAGTTTGCCTAAGTGATCTCTAACCCAGTCCTTCTCAACAAAGGGCAAGTCTTCCTTTCTCCAGATTTTTTCTCTCACCTCTGGGGTCTGGGATGCCTGAGGGCCAGCCTTAGCAGTAAAGACTGAAGCAAAGGTGGCATTCAGTAACTCTGCCTTCTCTGCATCCTATGTCACAAGGGCACCCACTTTGTTCAGCAGTCGGCCCACAGTTTCCCCAGTTTTTCCTTTACTACTGATGTGTTTGAAGAAGCCCTCCTTGTTATCCTTCACATTCCTTGCCATTTTTAGATCCAAGTGTGCCTTGGACTTCCTCATTGCATCTCTGCACACCCTGACAACCTTCCTACAGTCCTCCTGAGTGGCCAGTCCCTTTTTCCATGTACTGTAAACGTCCTTCTTCCATTTGAGTTTTTCTAGAAGCGCTTTGCTTATCCATGCAGGTGTCCTGGCACCTTTGCTTGATTTCTTCCTCATAGGAGTGCACCGATCTTGAGCTTGGAGGAAGTGGTACTTGGACCCCCCCTACCTTCTAGAGCCCTAACCCATGGGATTCCTCCAAGCAGGTCTTTGAAGAGGCCAAAGTTGGCTCTCCTGAAGTCCAGGGTTGTAGTCCAGGGTTGTGTTTACCTAGAACTGGTGTATATGGGGGCAGGTTTGCTTTGAAGGTGTCTTTCCCAGTGCAGATTAGAGCCAGGCTCGCCAGTGGTATAAATCAATGGTCCTTCTACAGTGTCATGTGTTACCAGTGAAAACAGGTCTGATTTACCTCCCTGAGAATTTGTCTGTCTGGCCAGAATCAGAAAAAATTGGAAGACACTAGCTTTGCCCTACCATACCAGTACTATCCTGATTAAGTTATAAATTTGCTACTAAAAACCCATTGTCATGTTCAGATTACGCAGAGTGAACACAATATCACACTACAAGTTAGCAGAAGGAGATTAAATATTAGAGCCAAATCAATTACAGATTTATTCCATAAACTTCTCACAATTTCATTGTATTTTTCCCTGCTTTGACAAATGGATTTCCCAAGAATGACTGATTTACTTTTTGTGGCACATATTTTTTCTGTTGCTATGCTTTATGCCAGTTTTCCATTAAATCCTAAGGAACAAGATGAGGTGAGAAGGTAATTTGTTTGTAGCTGCAATTTGATTTAGGTGTGTGTAGTTCGTATTTGAGAACTTTTTTTAAACAACACAGGGACTCTGTTTTGAAAGCATTTGTATTGCTGTTTGGAAACACTGATGTTTTTAGGAAAAGGAAGAAATCAGAGAGAAATTCTAGGATCTGTAAATGGCATTTAAAAATTGAAATTAAAAAAAAAAGAGAGACTGTTTTAAGCCTCACCTTTAAATTGGAGATTTTCTAAAAGACTGTGGAATATTTACGTATAGTTAAAAGGGTTTTCTTGTACAGACCTGTGGAATATGTGTGCATTACCAAGAGGAATTTCACTCAGTGTACTCAGGCAGGCTTTAGGTTTCCTCAGATTTCTTTGGAGATTTCCAAACCTATAAATGCTGTAAATATGATCAGACATTGCTCTGTCTGAATTCTGTTAAGCTGACACTTTTTTTTTCTTAAAAAGAAAAAAAGATCCATGGTTTATTTTGCTTGACCCATATTTGATATTTAAGGAAATTAAATAAATCTCACATTTAGTTTCCCAAAATAATACAGGGTGTCCATTAACACATGTTAAAAGTAATGAAAGCTTGGTGGTGAACATATAAATAGCACAGCTGCCAGGCTATTTTGTAAAACTAGAGTTGAGCTCTCTCTGCTGTAAAGTGTGCAGAGCAGATTCACAGAGGTATTTGTTGCTAGTTGTAATTGCTCTTCTTTTGTTTCTGCTTTATGGGCTTTTTGGTTCCACACTAGCCACCTATGCAATGCGGTACTCCATCAGTATCCTATAGCTCTACTAAGATGCCTGCAAATTGCTCAGTGTTTCCATGTTCAGCCCTATCAGGAAACAATAGGTCCTTGAGTCTGCACCCTCGTACAACAATATCTTGGTATAACTGCACTGCGTTGAGTGGGGAGAATTCCAGTGAATAGCCTTCACTGGCAAATGTAGACAGCAAGCCATGTACTGAGTTAAAGGGGGGAAAAAAAATTAATCTAACACTTTTGAACGTCCCAAACCACGGAGTTGGATCCAGTCGTTCGTTATCCATCCTGGTTTTCCCTATTAAAGTTCCTAACTTCTTTTTCCCTAAGATGGCAGCTCTCTTCCATTCCCACCTGCACTGATTTTTATGGGGCAGAGCATAATTACATGGCACAGCACCATGGTTCTCCAGTGGCAAGTTTATTACCCTTTGACTTATGCCAGGTTTTACTAGCAAAAATGACATCAGAATCTGGCCCTCTGCTTTCGTTTTGCTCTGTTGTTTAATAAAAAACATGGCAGCATTTACATGAGCTTAGCATGATAATCCTCAAAAAAAACATCATGAGGTAGCCTTACCCCAAATCACCACTCACCCTCTGGCTCCAGACAAAGCCACCTTAAAGTAAGTCTGTGGTTAAATAAGTACAGCAGTCATGATGCTGAAGACTGTGACTTCTCACATCAGTCAATATACGCATGCTGGAGCACTGGGAGGAACCACCATGGCCCAGGGAAGACTTTGTGTCCCTTTGGACTGCTCTCCCCATCCCCCTGAGATACCTCCCATGGAGGCAGTGTGCACTATTGCTCAATCCGTACATGGCATTGTCACCACTCCGAGTGCTTGCAGACAATCGTGCTTGTGGCAGAGAGGCAGTGGCAGGGTAACGAAGGCCAAACATTTGAAATGGATCCTCCTTCCCATTAACTGTTGAGAAGATTAAAACATTAAATGTGATCTTGCATGAGGTCAGAAAGTTAATCCCCCCTCCAACAAAATTACACCTTATAAACAAATAGACAAAAGCAGTAAGTGTGGGACTTTTCTACAGAAAGTATCAATGAACCTCAGGCAAGCATATGCATCCCCCACAAAGGTGGTGTTCATCAAAAAACATTTTCCTTACCACTTCCCCTCCATCGCAATTAAGCTTGGAGACTTTTTTCCATCAGCCCTTACCAGAAAGCATCAAAAGCTTGTTCCAAAATCCACTGACATCACAGGGAGCCTTTCCAAAGGCTAATGGGCTTTGGGATCAGGCCCCCAGTTTTTATTCCAAGCATTCACAACAGTGAGCTCAAATCAGCTCATGCGCTTGTGCGCACCCAAGAAGATTTTCCAACATTACGTTTGTTCAGGACAAAGTTCCCCCAATGCGGTGGACTTGAAGTGAAGCCCATTTAAAGAGGACATGAGAAGGGCCAGGCCAGCTGAGCAGAAATGGATTTCATCTTGTACACACTCTTATCAGGGCGGAGAACCCTTGTCAGGCAGCTGCCAAAGAAGAGTTGCCCGTGGCACCGTTCTGAGATAACAGTAGTGGCGAGGCTGCCCAAAAAGAACTGAGAAGCTTGCAAGGGACAAAGTGGGGAAAGCCCATGGAAGAAAACCTCCCAGAGGGTCTCTGCTCTGTGCAGTATTTTTGCCACTATTCATGAAAGAAGCCATGCAGGCCTTCCTTTTGGTGTTATTCATCCATCCAGTGTTAGACATTAATCTCTGCTTAATTCACCAGAAGGCCACAGATTCATGGCATGTGAATATGATCCTAATTAGCTCACTTCAGGTTACACATTGATTTTCTGTGCATTGCCTTTTGGAGCTGTGGAGCAGCTTGTTTTTTGAGGAGAACATAAAAGAGAGAGGGGCGGGGGGGGTGTTAGTTACAGCTATAAATTTTACAGTTCACTGGAAACCACATTAAATGGCAACATCAGTTTATAGATGAACTCTGCAACTAGTTGGTCGTTAAAGTGGTGGTGGTAGATTATTGTGTTGTAGCCTTGTAAAAGATGGGCACTGTATTTGCTGGGAGAGAACTTAAAAAGAACAATAAAAGTCTCCAGTGTCTTTGATTTCTCATTTCTCTTGTGTTACAGTAGGCAACGTGTGTGTGCGCTTCTCTGGGGTGTGAGTATTTGCAAGGCTTTTCTCTTACGCTTTGGAGTGCAAAGCTGATGAGTCTTTCTGATTTAAGGTTATACTAACTCTGCATCACTCCTTGCCTGGCCTAGATACGGAGGGTATGGCCAGACCATCCCTAAATTGCAGTGATATTCCAGGGGCAGTAATTGCCAGCACCACTGAAGCAGTGCATCCAGCTGCACAGCCAGTTCATGCTCTGGTGGTGCCTGTGCTTGTCTGACTGTTCGGAGCTGCAGAATGTCGTGTGCGTCTTCCAGCTCAGCCCAACCCAAGGACAAAATTCACATGCAAAAATAAAACTTGGAAGTGATAAAAAAAGGAATCTGTTCCCAGACAGTGCCTAAGCTTTGCCTGTCTACTGAAAATGTAGACATTTATTTTGGACTATGAAGAGTTTCTTTCGAATGTTTGGCCACTGCTGGAGACACTGAGCTCGTTGGAAAATTCCAGCCACAATATGCTGCCTGATGACCAATAAATTTTGCATTGATGTTTTCCTTCCTTATCGGAAAGAGGCAGCAGCTTGCAGGACTGGTGTAACGTTCACTGGAGAGTTTGGGGTTAATACCCATGTTTTCGTCTGCATATGGCACAAAGTCTCTTCCAACCAAGGAACAATAATCACTGCCTCACCATAGGCCTTTCTGATCAGAAAGCTTTTATTTAAAGAGGGGATATTTCCAGCTTTAAAATGCAATATTGTCAGGTGAAATTAGATTTACTGCATAGTAGACTAATGGGAATTCTCTCAGAAACATACTTTTGCAGACTAAGAAGCTAATTGTGTGAAATGAAACATTTTATGAAATGCTATTGCTACCACTTACAGCACTTCACAGAATTTCTCTGGATAAAATCCCACTTTCTTTGTGGAGGATAACCCAGAGATGAGATGAAGCACATGGCTGTCATGAGCCATGGTGGTGGGTCCAGGTGCAGATAGGAAACCAAACACAATCTCCCTTTGTTTGTTGTTGATACAGGCTTTATCTGG
The DNA here is from genome assembly GCF_963921805.1 of Phalacrocorax carbo. Classification (NCBI taxonomy): domain Eukaryota; kingdom Metazoa; phylum Chordata; class Aves; order Suliformes; family Phalacrocoracidae; genus Phalacrocorax; species Phalacrocorax carbo. The sequence continues at coordinate 44,863,217 of NC_087518.1, read as the reverse complement.
ATGGCTCTGAGGCTTCTGGCTGTCTTTCTTCCCCTGTAAAGTCTGGCCCGCTAAAGCCATGAGTTAAATTCCCACTGCAGGAAGAACAAGTACTAGTCTGAATCAAGCCCAGTTTGGCAGTGATGGCAGTCACCACCACAAGGCTGTCAACCTTCATTTATTGAATGAGTTGATGAGATTGACCTTCCCACTCCCTTTCTCAGTGACAGAAAACAATCAATATTCTGGGCATGTTTTTGGCACTTTCTGCGTAACTCTCATGGACATATGTGAGACCTCACTGCACTTTTGGCTCAAAAGCCAGAAGAACAGCAAAAATCTTTCGAGGACGTGTGAAGGTCCTCTTTTGTCCCCTTTCTGTGAACAGCAAGAGCTTTTGTTTCCTATGCTTCAAAAAGTGGTATAATCTTGCGGATGCTAAATCCGCTTTAAAAACAGCATAAACAGAATTTGGTAAAAGTGATCGAATACATGATGCTCCTGTCAAGTTTATTTGGTTGCTTACTAATGGAAAGAATGAAGGCTGTTAGTAACTCATCCTCTGAATAACATGGCAAGCTACACAGTTAAAATTTCCTTCAGAAAGAAAGAAAAAATAAAAGAAGCTGCTGTTTATCTAATGCAAAGGGAAAGGGCAATGTGTCTTTGCTTGAAATATGTGTACTGATATTACATGATCTGGCTGCTGTGCAGTGGAGGACTAGGATGTTTTCCTGACGGTGTTTTGTTCTGTTCTGTTCTGTTCTGTTTTTTAATGTGGAGGACCTTTACTTGGCTAAGGGGAACACAAAGACGGAGGACCCCATCTTCCACCAGGCTGCATCCCATTTGTGGCACGTACAGAAGTGCTCTAACCCAGCTATGTGGGTAGAACTATCATCGTGCTGATGCAAGACCAATTGCTGCTTTCTATGTCATGGCCAGATCATGGTCCTGGGGAACCTCACAGTGGGAGAATGAGTGGGGTATGTCGTTAGTGCTTTGCTGCTTCAACAGGTGATCACCAGGTACCTTCTGTCAGTGGGACAAAGATGAAAGATCTGGCAGGGGCTTATCTCAGCCAGGGTAGTGGCACAGGCCAAGGCATGCTATGCTGTCCTGCTGCAAGGAAAATCATTCATGAATTGGCCTTTGGAGACTAGCAGCTCAGTACCTCTGTGATGACAAATGCTTAAAACTGTCTGTATAGTTCAATCTTGTCATTATTTGGGTGCTGTTCTGTTTACTGCCCTGTTTTTTAAAAAAAAGACCTTGTCAGGAAAAGGTTGTAACACGCCCCTAGAAATATATTCTTTTCAGTTTAAAATTTCCTATGTCCTCAGATAAAAACGTGAATCAGAGATAAAAATCTGACATGTTCTCACCATTTGTCTCTTTGGCAAAAGGAAAAGAGGGGTCATTCAATTCTGGGTCTGACGTACAGGATGCCACTCGAGCCGTCATACTTGATAACTTCAACTTGAACTTGTCCTTTTATGTAAAGGGGGCTGATTTATAACTTTGCAATACAGGCTTAGAGCTTTTTGTGTTCTTCTGTGTGGTAGTAAGCTGCCCTGCTGTAATGGCATTAAAGGCACAAGTTTTTGCTTGCCGGTTTAGCGAGAGGGACCAAGGTGTTAAGGCCTAATGAGTCCTCAGGGTGCACAAAGCACGTTTCAGGCACAGTATCTCTGTGACAGAGGGAGTTCAGTGGGGTTCAGGAGTGGTTTGTAGTAAAGGCCCTGATCCCTTGTATCAAAAATATCCTTCCAAATCCCAAAAGAAAGCTACAAAGTCAAACACTCAATTTTCTTCTCCCGTTAAAGTATCATAAACATTTTTTTTAATTTTATTTAAAAACAAACCCAAACCAACCTTTGCTAGATTCCACAATTGCTACTACAGTTTAAGAAAACACTGTCCAAACACCAATTTCTTGGGATTTTCATGTGGTTCCTCTGACAGATTAAGCTATAGTTAGACTATTTATGTGTCCTTGCAGCTTAGCAATAAAGTGTAAGCCTGCAGCTGCCAGCAACAGGACCTCCTGCAATTCAGGGAGCAAAAGTTAGCACTGATAATCCAAACCACACTACCAAATTGAATGGTTAGTTGTGAGTCATCCTGGATCTGGACTTGAATTGCAAGGCTTGGCCACCCATTACTGGAACAGAGTTGTTCTGGCCACAGACAGGTGTACTACAATAAATCGCTGTGATCTTTCCCTCCGTACTGACACTGCCATAGCACAGATGAGATTACATGAGACCATCACCTGGTTGGGTCTTGAATGAAGGAGAAGTTAGGTTTCCTCCAAACCTTCAGCCCATGTCTCATGGCATGGAAAATGATGCTTGAGGTCTGCCAGCTCATCAGTGTTTTAGAAATACACAGAACCAGGATTTCAAAGGTTGAGGACGTTTATAGATACTGGTTCTGGGAGTGCTCTGACAATGCCTTTTGTATTAGTCAGAGAAGAAATGCATTGCTCCCATGAACCACTCCAATTTTTGTTTGTTTGTTTGTTTTTAACTTCATATATTACATATAATTTCATGTTACAAAACTGCAAAGCAAAGCTTTTTCAACATTTATTTACTAAAGATGTGCTTGGCTGGATTTGAGAGACTTCAGATGCCACAAGAGAAAACAGATGAGATGACTGGAAAAAGCACAAATTAGGTCTCATTCTTAAGATGATCCTGGTGTATGATTAACCCCCAAAAAATAACGCATGCCTATGCATTCCCCAGAGCTGTGCTGCATGTTTAAAGACCCAGGGTCATTTTGTGTCTTACCCTGCCATAAAGAGAGCATCCCATAACTCCATTTCCATATGATAATGACCCACTTATTTGATGCAGAGCAAGACTAGCATTCAGGAACAGCAACGTGAGCTGGACAGTGAAGAGAAAGCAGTGACTAATTCTGTAGGCTGTGTCCTTATGGACTATAGCCTCCTCTGGCTGAGTGTGCTGCATGCCGATTCATTATGCTTCTGAAAAAAATAATGGACTGTGGTGAAACATCCATTGAAGTTACAAGTACACCACCAAACTTCCTGCCTCGCATGAGTTTCTTGACCATCTCACCCTGGTGAATTCTGCTACAGCTGGTAAAGCTAAAAAGTGCATATGTTTATAATTGTTTGGGTTTCTTAAAAGCAAAACAAGTGACTGGCTGGACCAGCTTATACACACAGATGCCTCTGGGCAGCCTGACAGGTTGCATGCCTACCGCTGCAGTGCCAAGAGCTCAGCACTTACTTTTTGGGATGGTGCTTGGTGGTTAACAGCAGGCCAGCACCCCGTCCTTATGCTCCACTGTTGCTCATGTAGCTGAGATACAGTCAAGAGTTGTATTTGGATATCCTACCCGGAAAAATACGTTCTGAACTGTATGAGTAAGGAGAAAAAAAGTCCATGCTCTTCTGGCTGGATACTCTATCTTAGCTCCTTATTTTGACTCCATTTTTTCCCTGTCTTTCATTTGCCCGTTTCAACCAACAACGCATACAGGGGTTATACGGAATTGGTGTGTGTGTCTTATATGGGAATTATTAATTATTTAGAAATGTTCTGTTTAAAATAAAACTCCCTTACAATATTTGGACTGTACCAAGACAGCTTAGAGCTGGCACAAATGAGTGTTATTCCCACTTATAAATTCTATTAATAGAAATACAAAGGAGGCCTATAACACCTATGTACTTATTATTCATCATATACATGCTTATTACATAGGTATGCATGAGATAAATAAAGATATAGTTTTGCACACCACAATGCTTAAGCTGTGCCAAAAAAATAAAATTCTGTCCCTGGAGAGGCTAACTGTGAAGGCAAATAGGGGCTAGCAGTGAACTCACAGATAACAATCACAGCTAAATGGCTTCTTTGAGCATGGAGATGAGTTGGCATATTTTCCCTGGGAGGCTGCTTCTGATATGCATGACATTATAAATAAAGAGGCATGAACCAGATGCCAAGGATGTGAGCCAAAGCTGATAAAAGCCAGTGGGAGTCCTTCAGTGTCAACGGGCTTCAGAGCAGGTCTGTGATGCTGCAAGCTGTCTGAAAGCAGCTGCTGCAGCCTGGCATCCCAAACCTCCCCTAGACACCACTGTGGTGTCTAGGCACCAGTACAGGGTTTGGACACTTCATGCATTGCCCTTAGCATCCGTCACCATCCCTGTAAGGAAGCATTGTCATGTCTGTGTTACCAGCAGGTAGCATGGGTTTAGCAGGACAGCTTCTTAAGACATCTTGGTTTCAAATTAAAAGTAGTTGTATTAGCAGGAACTGCAAACACCTGATGTCAGGTTGCTCTGGCCTAGGCGCTTTAGAAGGAAGCGTTGTGTTAGAATAATCTCTGTGCAGTGTGGCTGGAAGAAAGTAATCCAATGATTTCATGATATCCTTATTTGTGTTGTAACCCCTAATTGTACAAGATGAATATCTGAAGATCAGTTCTTCTCCTAAGTGTAAACCACACCACACCTAGCAAACACAAAAATACTCTTTAACATTCACCAGGTGGCAGTTTATATTAACCAGATCCAGCCTGAGATCCAATTGCCTCCATCCAGTGCCTTCACAGCAATTTGGTAAACTATTAGATAAAGACCTAATTTCAGAGATATATTGATTTTCATTAGGGTTTTTCCAATAAATTACTTATATGCGAAAGGTACACAGGGGCCTTCTTTGTTAAAGACTGCAGCTTAAAAAGCCTCTTTATTTGTAGGACTAGGTGGCATTCCTTTCCTTACTCATCTGTGGGGGTTTTCAGCCAAGAGTGGGGATACAACTAACCAAAGAAAGGAGTCCACCCAAATAAACTAATGTCATTGGAAAACAGTGGAAAATGCTGTGGAAATACTCTCATCACGTGCTCTCCAGAAGCAATGTTTTTTCACAGAGGATGTTCACCCTAACAAAGAGCCCATGAACAGGTTCTAGTTCCACCTTTTCCCTTTCTGCTGTGTTCCCCAGCCGCCAAGGTGCAGGCTCCTGAAGTTAGAAAGATGAGTAGCAATGTGACTTCATTTCTGGAAAAAAAAATGTAAAGAATTATGACCATTGCAAGAATGGTCATGCTGCCTCCAGCATGTTGGGGTAAAACCACGAACCTTAAAATGGTGCTGACCGTTCTTTCCTTTAGTCAGTGGAACTCCTTGTATGTTTTATGTAATTATGGGCAGAGATTATACTCCATCCTTCTTGTGCCACATTTGCTCTTTAAATTAAAGCAATGTTTTCTTCCTTTCCACTGCTCGTTTCCAATATATTTTTAGACAGATGTTTTGTCCTTCTTAGATTTCATTTTAGTAGGCTAGAGGTACCACAGGTTTTAAGTTTCATCTTTTAAGACTGTATATTCCCTGGTCTTTCTAATTGCTCTTTTCCTGCATTTCCTCTGGCTGGGATTCACCTTGCCTGGAAGTTACACAGCAATGCGTGCTGGATCCCTGAAGCACTCTTACGAAAGCCTCTTCCAAAGGCTTCCCTGCTCCCTCATGTCTCCTCAGATCCACTTGCCAGGATCAAATCTGCTTTTGTCAAGATCACACTGGTGCTATTGAGTCATCCTGTGATTAATTAGCACAGCTGGGTCTTTCCTCCTTTGTCATTTCCCTCTGGTGACCAAACTTTACCAGGCCACCTGGCTCTCTGCCATGGAAGTGTCTGCAGCACAGCTCTGATTTGGGCTTGATTCTTGCCATCCTGGAGCCTCTGGGAATCTGGCATGGCCCCTTGGCTGCCCAGGAAGCAGGAAAATTTGGGTTTCCCTGGTAGAAAACCAGGGACGACTCCTGCGTTTCCCTAAAGCTCCCTGAAACAGATGCGGTTCTGGAAAACAGTTGAGTCTGACAGATCTCCAGTCTTAGACAAAAAGCCATTTGGTCAGAGTATGATCATCCAGCTGTATTCAGGACACAGCTTGCTGATTTTATGGATACACATATATCTTTTAGGACTAGAAATCAGCATTGTTTTTGTCTTCAAGTGTAATGTTTGACATATGATGTAAATTTACTTTTACAATGTACAGACATAAAAGCTACTGTGGCTTGGACTTAGAATTTATTGATTGTAGAAAACTGACTACCAGGTTTGTTGATGGAACTTTTTCATACAATGGGAAATTTTGCACTAGGTAGAAATTATTCGGTCTTTTAAAATTTCACTGCTGTAACTAAACAATGAATTTGGTTTAGCACAGATCTCTCCTGTAATTTTTAAGGTGTAATTTTTAACCATTTACCTATCCATAGGCTCAGTTCAATTAATAAAATTTCTTAAATAGATTTATACATGCCCAAGTGGTAGGTATTGAATTTAATGATTTCAAAGCAAGATTTGCCTCTTCTCTAGTACAAGAATGCCATTAACTTTCACAAGAGCCTACACAAACATGAAATGGCAAACTCTAAAGTCGATGGGAGAACAGCCTGATTAGGACCTACAGACCAAGACTTTTCGTGTGGATAGATGGGTTTTTGTTCCCACAAAATGCATGTTTGCTTTGCTGTGTGCCCATCCCTTGTGCAGTTAATGGCACCCGTTTTGTTCCTAGTAGAGACTGGGAAGATGCTCGTCTTTGGCTCAAACTTATTGATCTTTTCTAGCAAAACTTTATAACTGTTGTTTTCATGTTAGAGAACTGTATAATGGACAGAACCTGGCCTCTAGTTGTTATCATGGCCTGGTTCATATAAAATTTTCTAGCCTGACTTTGTAATTCAAACCATTTTCATACTGCAAACACACAAATAAGCAAGTTGAAGCTATTGAGCAAGCCATGCGTGCAGCTGAGTGAAGGTGTTTTGCTTGAAAGTATCATTAAAGCAATTTCCCATAATGTCTGGCAGAGTGTAAGTTTCTTTTAATGATTTTATTAAAAAGTGAATTAAAGGCCAAAGGTTGCTTTCCTACAGCCCTTAATTTCCTGTTTCAGTACCAAATGCCTTGTGCAGAAATTGCTTAGAGCAGGAGACAAGGGAACTCTCCCGCAGGATCAGCCCCCGGTGAGGCTGTTGGAGCTTCGGCTCTGCGACCGCACACACGTGCAAGTCTGTTCTCGCAATGCAATTTAACATCAGAAAACAAAATTACAAAAGCACAGATTTATCAATTACAAATACAAGCCTGCGGAAGTGGGAAAATGCAGCATTGATTCCAAACAAGGCCCAAGTGTTCTGTTTAATATCTGAGATATGATTTGCCTTTTCCTGATGTCAGTTTGACACCAGTGTAAGGCAAGGGAGGGTAACACAGGAGAAGTGGGTCCTGAAGGCATACATGCCCTTTGGCATGGCTGGGCTAGTGGCATGAGTTTGCATTTTCATTGCATCTTTCTGCAGCCTGGATGTTGCCAATACTTTATTTATGATTTTCAGTTTGGTAAGCATGTGTAGCGCTTGAAGTTGAGGAGCACCTGGTGAGCCAGCAGCTGTGGAGAAGCAGGATCATTTGCAAAGAAGCAAACAAACTAATGCAATAAGAATAAACAGAAGAATAGTAACAGGCTACAGCCTCCTCCTCCTTCTAGGGTCTAGCTACCCCTCAATGCTTGTGAGAGAGAAAATATGACACCCCCAACATAGATAATGGGTGTTAAACATCAGATTTTCAGAGTCAGCTGGAACGTACTTTCTGTGATATTCCATTATTTGGAAAAATCAAACATAAATTCCCTCCTGGTGTGCAGAAGGACTCTGTGAGATGCAACTTACACCTTTGCATCATTCATGGGCCTGGCCAACTATTGGCAATGAGCAACATGTTGGTAAAACTCCAGTCTTTAAAATACTTTAATAAAACAACCATAATTTACCCTACTGCAAGAGCTATAAACTGTAATTTAACAATGTGTTTGTAAGGGGACGGCTTTTTTAAATTAAAAAAAGTTTTAGTATTATTAAAGAAATGTAGTATATTAAAATATCTAATTGCTGAGGAAACAGCATGATTATGACTTTCAGATATTTCGTATGGGCAAATCATTCTAAGGAAAGGAGCTGTGTTTTTATGTGGACTCTTGCAGTATGGGTCTCATTAAGTTTTCAGGGAATACAGTTTCAAATCTTTACTACGTTGCAAATTATGTTAAGCACATAAGCTTTCATCCTGCTTCAGTGATGGGTTCTCAAACATAAATGATGTTTCTTTGCATGGGATATAAACATCTTTCATGGAAAAGGGGTCTATTTCTTACAGGACAAGGCTTCATCCTTTGGGGTCTTGGATTTCTAGGTTCAGTTCCAATAAAGTGCCCCCAAAACATCAGTTTTAAGATTGCCTTGGGTCACTTGAACTGTCCAAAAGCTCAGACCCAGGGCAAGTTTAGCTGGGCAAAAACATGTAATTTCTGCTCTGTCTTGGTTGCAGTCATCTGCTCTGACACAAAATAGGATTAAGAATCACATAACTGCTTCCAGCTAATAGATTTAGGCTGTGGTCCCAGGATTATTAATACCAGATCTGTGCACTACCAGCTCACCCAGGACTATAAATCTAATGTGGATCAGGCATGGACACATGATTGTGTTTTGTCAAATTAGCCAAGGGACATGATATGGAATTTATACCAGCTTTATACTTCTGTGCTAGCTGCACCCCTGCTGTGGAAAGGCAGAAGATAGCTGGTCCAACATGAAGTTAAGACAATACTGATATGCCAAAAACCCTGCTGTTCTAAAGGGGTGTTTTTTGGTTGTTTTTTTGACAAATGTGAACCATTAATTGGAGTTTGTCTATGCTTTAGCAGCGTGTTGCTCATCTGGCACATGGCACTGGTAGTATGATACCACAAATTGTACAGTTGGGTGTAAACCACAGCCTTAATAAGAATTAGCACTTGAGCTTCTGTCATGTAGCTACCCTCAGAAATCTCTTCCTATAGTAGTAACCATTGTTCCTGTACACCTTATGGGATCGAGGGGTTTTATGCTGCTTAGTTATATGCCTATGACAGGTATTTTTTTTGAAAAACTAACATGTTATAGAAGACTCTCATGCATGTTTGCTACAAGGTGAAGAATGCTTAGTTTTCAATAGTTAACTTTAAAATCTTAGAAGGAGTAGTCCACATTTCCTCATTACCCTGGAGACATGTTCCATATTAATTCTTTGTGTTGTTGAGGGGTTGGGATTGGAAATGTACCTTGTCAAAAGCAAAAAGTGGAGCTGTCCTTGGCTTTAAGGTTCTTGCACTGTCATCAAAACAGCGGGTAGGGGACTATGAATGGAAGAGCATGGCTGTTCTTGGCTGAGAAATGACACATGGATAATAGATCATGAACAAATAATCCTATTTTTCCCTTTTACTTTCTTTTTTTTTGTGTGGTGGGAGATGACGCTCTCATGTAACTGCTAGGATGTGGATAGGACATAGGCAAAGCCAGGAGGCTGGGGAGGCAGGGAAGTGACCATGCAGACCATCCACATTGGCTGAGCTGATGTGGGAACATGGCCCATACAATATCAATGGGCAATTGGGAAAGGGCAAAAGAGTCATCACTCTTCAGTTTCTGAGTAAATCTCTGCTTGTCAAAATGGATCCTGCTGAAGAGGCTATTTTATTCTGGGGGTTGAGTAAAGAAGATGGGAGATTGGAAGAGAAGTGTTTTGAAGAGGAGCTGCTATGATAAATGAACATGTTCAGCCTGGGATTTTTCTAAAGGAGGAAGCCCCACTCTGGAAAATACCTTTTTCAGGACTAGCCTTTGCAAGAAGATGTAAAGCAGGTGAAGGTCTTCTCCAGGGAAGTCACAGCAATGTGCTTGAGCACCTCCATTGTTCCCAAGAAATGCTGATGAGCTTTTCCCACTAACATGACAACTCACATCCTGGTGAGTCACTTCTGAGCTCAGGCTCTCCTCTTACCCTCATGAAAATAATAGATCCTGAGGACTTCTACATTGTCGCACATGAAACACATAAGCAGCACCCCCAAGCACTGCTTTGGATATTTGGTCATGCTGGAAACCAGGAAAGGGTGAAATCTGGAGGGTCCTACATCTTGTATAAGGCCTGCAGGTCAGGCTTGCCAGTGGAGAGTAACTGAAGTCAGGCTTTGACCCTTAACTTGGAAATACAAAGCTAAATTTTCCCCTCATTTTCCCCCTCCCAAATTCTCCCTGGTTCCCTACGTGGCTGCTCTGTATTATGATCCCTTTAAATAAGCAGCCTGTCATTAGCTTTTATCCCAGTGCTTGCTCAGCCGGACTAAAGTCTAGGTCTCATTGTTTTTAAGACTTGCATGGTGTGTAAGTGCCAGATGTTTCCCATCTCTTGGCTCTTGGTGAAATAAACATGAACTGCCATAACCTTCACCTTTCAACTCTTACATTACCTATTCCTAAAGTACAAGAAATGGATGTGTGTTTATGCAGCAAGGCTTTGAACTACCTTCCAGGTTTATGTCAAAAGTCCTATTCTCTAGGCAAAGATAACATATGAGAATGGACTTCGGTGTTGCTATAAAATTCACCTTCTGCACTAATGAAGCAGTAGTCTTCATGGGGGAAAGTAGTCTGGGGGGATTAGAGGCCACGGAAAACTGATCTGACTTTCAGATGGAGTCACTCAACTCCAGATTCAGCGTTCCTGGAAAGCGGAGTTGCTCTGTGGGTAACAGTCCCATTATTTCATATAAAAGCAGTGTAAACGTGCAGATGGTCCATAGGGATTTGTCTGATATGTCATGGCTTTCTGCACAGACTATGGAGTTCATCCCTTTAATGTATTTCAGTTATCTTTACAATTTTCCCCTCCCTGCCCCAGCAACAGCAAATCTGATTTGGAGGCATTAATAAAGTTATTTTCGTCACTAATAACAGCTCATCTGAATTCATTCTGGAGTTATTTTTCTTCCTCCCCTTCTTTTGCTTCTCGTTTTGTAAAATCTTCCTTGAAGGGATCCGCACGACTTGGCTTTTGGTGTGGCATAGAGGGCTTCTTCAAGTCAATACTCATGTGTCCTAAGGAAGAACAGGGAATATATAGCTTCAGGAGGCTGGGACCAGCTGCCTGATGACACACGCTCAATGCTTCCCAGGAACAGTTATCCTTGTTGCTCAGGTGTCTCATAAGAAGGTCATACAGCAGGTTTTTCTTTTTAACTTGATTTAGTAGCATCATGCAATTAAACGAGGAACAAATGGTGTAATTAAGATTGCAAAAGCATTTCAATTAGAATTCCAAGTGAATTATGCAAATAGAATTTTAATTTGTGCTAATTCATGTCTTCCCAGAAAAATGAAGTCTTCCTCTGGGGATGGCATATTTTTTTGTCATGGTTTCAGCTGAAAGATGAATTAGCAAGAACAGAGCAGTGACATACTTTAGCCACTATTCACTCATGCATGTTGAAAATAATGTATTTTCCCTACCATAAACAGAGTAGTAGTTACAACTTTTCCCCACAGAAAGCTGAATAACAGCTTCCCTGGAGACCTGGCAAATTCTTGCAGAGAGTAATCATCATCAAAGTCTCTTCTGTGTTTTGAAATTGTCAGAATATTCACCCTGAGTTTTGTTCTAATCCTCAAGCCAAACATTTGGAGACCATCTATTTTAAAGAGTGCCCGTTTTGCAGGGTGACTGTACTATCCATGCAGATAAGAAAGAAATAGTAGGAAACCAGAGCATGAATGATGGCTGTCTCCAGGCACTGATGAGTCTCCATAGAGTTACAGAGGGCCTGTCCTCTTTTATGACCTCTCAGTGTGTATTTCCTTAACCAAGTTGACTCAGGATGCTGGAGTCACTGAAACGCAAGTTATTTCAAAGGCTGGACTGAAGTGTACATGCCATGATCCTCTCTAAATTCATACTAAACCACATCCCTTGGATCAGGAGGAGTTACTGTTGTGTCTGAGGGGGAATAAGAAAATGGCACACAGCGAGACTAATGGATTTCGTGGTCTTTCTATAACTTTTTCAGCACCATCTGTTAAGCTCCAGTTTGTGTATAATCCAACCCCCATTGCATATGCTCAAGCCATTTATCCATTCAAGCACTTGTTGAAGATGCACCGAAGTAAACTCAGAAGATTCAGGTATGGCACACACCCAGGTGCCTTCACCATTTCTTTATCCTTCATAAGTGCCTGGTGCCTTTCTGTCTAAGCTCCCATCTAGTACTCTATACACAGGTTTAGAAATTTAATTTGTTAACCTTGACCAAATGACAGCATATTTTAATGACATCTTAAAAATGCAAGGAAAAAAACTAACATTGAATTATTCACCTAATGCCAAACTGTTCATTGTTCAGCATGGACCTTATTAGAGGTTACTGTAATTTAGGAAATACAGCTGTGATATATTTACACATATATATGGGTAAGATATCTGTACAAGACTATAAGAATTTATCTGTATCCTTAGATTCTGACAACCTCAGTCCTGTTAGACAATACTTTACTTTACCTGTGGTGTCTACTGAAGCTAAAGATTTCTTATGTCCCCTCATAAGTTTAGAAGTTAGCTCTCTGGGCAACCTGGTCTAGTGTTCAACCACCCTCACTTTAAAAAAAAAAAGCTTTTTTTACATATAAATGAAATATCCTGTATTTCAATTTGTGTTCATTGCCTCTTGCCCTGGCACTGGGTGCTACTGAGAAGAGTCTGGAACAGTTTTCTTTAGTCTGCCCCATCAGGTATTTATACACATTGATAAAGTCCCCCTGAGCCTTCTCTTCTCCAGGTTAAACAGTATCAGCCTCTCCTTGTGTGACATGCTCCACTGCCTCAGCCATCTTTGGGTCCCTCCATTGGACTTTCTCCAGTGTGTCCATTCTCTTCTGTCCTGGGGAGCCCAGCACTGGACCCAGCACTCCAGATGTGTCTCACTGCTGCCAAGTAGAGGGGAAGGATCACCTCCCTTAACCTGAAGGCAACACTCTTCCTAATGTAGCCCAGAGCACTGGTGGCCTTCTTTGCTATGAGGGTACCTCTCTGGCTTCTCACGTCCAGCTTGGGTTCCACCAGAATCCCTAGATCCTATTCTGCCAAGCTGCTTCCCAGCTGGTCAGCCCCCAGCCTTTCCTGGTGCATGGGGTTACTCCTCCCCACTCAACACTTCCCTATGTTGAACATCATGAGATTCCCCTTGACCCATTTCTCCAGCTTTCAAGGTTCCCCTGAAAAGCAGCACACCCATGAACTATTCTGTGTCATCTGCAAACTTACTGAGGGTGATCTCTGTTCCATTCTCCAGGTTGATAATGGGGTTGTTGAGCAGTATTGGATCCAGTATCAAGCCCTACTACACGTTCCAGTGCTCATGTTCTCCCTGTCACCTTCTTTGTTACACCATTTTGTCCCACTACATCACCATTTAGCCAGAACCCTTTGCCCAGAAGGTGGGTGATTGCTCCTATAAAAAGCACAACAGTCACAAAATCAGATATTTTAGTGAAACCAATGGTAATTTTGCTCATGCAAAGTGGTATTTAAATTCCTCCTTGGCATCTTCCTAGCCTACTGCAAGAGCAATGTACATTAAAACACATTCTTGGGGTTTTTTTCTGTTACCTGAAAGCAGTAAATCACAGAGTTACAGATGTTACCTCAGTTAGGAATAAAGCCATCACCTTTAGCATTGGTTTCAGTAAAAACACAAACACTTCTGCTGCCAAATGACAAAGTTTTATGGCTGTGGTTCTTTGAAACAACTAATAAATATTTGTTTGCCATTTCTCTATGGATCAACTGTCCACTTGCTAATTTACACATCACCAAGAGGCCATTTAACTCTTGCCTGTAGGTATTAAACCCTATCCATTACTGTGTCATTGAAAATATAAACTGTCTGGAGGTTGAGAGATGTCTGGAAAGGAATAAAAGCAGCTCAGCCCACGCAGGTCATCCTGAAGGAGAGCTCCAGATCCCTCAAGAGCCTTATAGTTTCTGATATGACTGAATAGCAGTGTTTCTGCCCTGAAGATTGTGCGTAGTGCTGTGGAGCACTCCTCCATAACTGTCACTGTCCTTTGGAGAGGATGGAGCTGCCTAACACTTGGCCTCCACATTTCTAGATATTCTTCAGCTTTATTTTCCCCTCCTCTTCTGCTGTCACATCCAGGTCAGCAGCAGTCACTCTCACTAATATTATCTGTCTTAATCAAGTTTTACACATACCCAAATAATGTCCCTAGCTGTTTCCAGATTTTAACAGTGTGGATCAAGTCTGCAGACTCTTCTTCCAGCTCATAACCCTCAGCCTGGGAATCAGGTGTCCAGCTCTTTCCTGGACTTATTTATAAATGTATGTACATCTTAGGATTTTGTGTGTTTGTGTTCTTTGAAAACCTCATCTATTTCCCTGGAGGTTTGTGCTTTGTCAGTTCCTGTCTCTGAGTCCCTGGTTGATAACCTAACTTCTAAACGCCTGTGAATTAGCTGGCTGTACCTGTTTGTTTGTTTTCCTTCCTGTTTGTCTTGAAAAACCTGCTGTATGTAATATTTGATATTAAAAATTTTAAGAGAAATGCACTTGTGTAATTTATTTTTGTTGTTGTTAAATACAGTTCTCCCTTTTTTGCCTCTTTATGTTGATTCTCTCTGCTAATGCCCAGCCCTTGCAACCAAGATTTCCCTATAGATTTAGCAGCTAAGTGAGTGCAATAGAGACCTAAGTAACACAGACCTGCATATTAATGTGCATCCCTGAGGGTGCACAGACGAGGTGGACACTTGGGTAGCAGCCCCTGCCATCTGCCTTGGGCCAGCGCTGCATGGTCTTTGCAGATGGTCCCAGGTCACTCCAAGCTGGCTGTCCTCTGACCTGGTGCACCAGCAGCAGCACAGCACTACTCTGAAGTTAAGAGACGTTCTTCCTCCTTTGGATAGGGACAGGGTGCGTGCCATGCTTACCATAAGACTCCTGGGCAGCTTGGTCCAGGCTGCAAATGTGCTAGATATATTTTGCTTTTCTTCGTACCACGGATCTCCCAAGCCTGTGGCTGCTATATGCAGCAAGAATAGCAGATTGGAGAGTGCACACCATAGTGTTAAGCAGCTTAGAGTTGATAATTCAACTGTCATTGGTTATTTCATTCTTTGCGTAAAGGCCTCAAAACCTGGATAACAGGAGACATTTGGAAGATGCCATCAGTATTTAGGCAGCGCCAAGTGCCCAGGTCTTAGCATAGGTGAAAGACTTCATGAGCTCCTCTGGAAGCAGCAAACCTGAAACACCTGCATGATCTGCCCATGGGCTTGCTCTTGCTGATATCTTAGATAGGTGGGGATGATTCTGTGGGAGGTGCATGGTAGAAAGGTCTCACTAGGCCTCTTCACATGAGGGTCACCCTGAAGCCTCCTCCAACTTTGCCAGCAACATCTCCAGTAATGCCAATGGCAGTGATCAACATATTAGGTGGATACCTGTCTCTGGGAATGAGTGTTTGGCCATGAGCAGAACTGGAGATAAGCCTGACAAGGGTTTTTCCCAGCTCTCTCAAGGACTCTGGCCTCTTATTCCTGCTCAGACATTGGAGAGCATTCATATATGAGCACTGCAAAACATTTGAAAGGTGATGTTATTTATGGCTTCTCAGACTGCCTGCCTTGTGCTACTGACTTACGAATGCCCCTATAAGCCCAACAGCGTGTATTTTTTCCAAAGTCTACTTGCACACGGGGAGCCATCTCCCAAGCACCAGCACTTTCCTAGTGAACCATCTTTACTCCACCACTGCCCAACAACAGCCCATGAGCTACAGATTCAGCTTTTGTTGAAATCACCAACACATAGCTGCAGTAAAATGAAGAAACACTCGTTATGATTTCTTTTTTTTTATAGCTCCCAACTACTGTAAAATGTAGACGAACAGAACTGCAAAGCTGGCCATTAAACTGTCTGCTCTTTCCTGTTTGAACAGGAACTCTCCAGGGTTTTAGTTGCCTCAACCACCATGGGTCAACATCCAGGAAGGAAGACGTTTCTAAGGAAACCCCGGAGGCTTTCCACCAAGGTGGTTGCATGAAAGCACTGAAACTGGTGAGAGTGACAAAAAGCAGTTCATTGGATAATGTAGAAAAAGGTAAAAAGTTATTGCGTGCAGACTGTTTTTATAATGAGGCCATTCAGGCATAAAATCACTTTAAATAGGTAGTTTGTTTCCACATTGCAGAATTATTTTTGTCCTACTCTTTCAAGGAGGAGTTTATCTAGGCACAGTGGTGTATAAATAATAAATAGCCCCGGGGACAAGGCATTTTTTTTCCCCTGCTTCGTATCCTGTTGCAGTTGGTCTCAGGCTGCAAAATGAATTTTGTTTTCTGAAATAATATTATTTACTTTGAGCGCAGTCCTCTGTGAGAGGCCATGAATTCTCTTCTGCAGTTGCAATGTCCCAAACCAGACAGGAACTTTACAGTCCAGCATTTTCACTAAATGGCTTTTCTGTCGGTTGCAGGGCAGTTTGCTATGAGGACAGGTACAGTCCCATTAGCTCAAGGACCTCCAAGAAAGCTGTGTCTGTCATCCAGTGTTTGGACTGGGCACACACAGTGGGATGCGAACAGTCCAGGGATAAGCCTGTGGAGACCAGAGATGAAGGATCCCCCTGAAGGTGGTAGGTTAGAGAAGGAGGTGTTAGCTACCATGGTAGAGATACACCGCTGTGAGACTCTCTGGAGAGACACAGCATGTTCATTTCTTCTGACTCCTGTGATGCTAAGCACCTCTGAATGTATTTCTAACAGTAACCACATCTGATATCACAGCTGGTAAGACCAGGAGGTCACACCAGCACCTGCTTCTCCCCTCACAGGGTCTCATCCTGCCCACTCAGAGCCTATGAGCTCTGCCCCCATGGCAGTGTCACGAGGGCTGGAACAAGCCTGCCATCAACACCTGCTTGGAGGAACCAATTTAGAGTCTTACCCACCAGCCCAGACCTCCTGATGGATAGAGATGGTGACTAGCTGCCCTGGAGAGACCCTACAGCTGATTTAGACCTAAGGGAAGAGGAGGGAGGCTGGAGCAGCCATGGGGCTTGCCCTGTTCACCACTGCTCTCATGTAAGTTTTGAGGGCCATTTGGGCACGTAACCAATAGCTTTTCACAATTCAGTCACAAGGGCTCTTGGTCTGAATCTCTGCCTCTCTCAGCTAGCTGTGACATTTGTCATTTTCTCATGACACGAGCTTGTGTGTTGCTACCCCACACTTCAGTCCCTGTAGGGAGTCCTTGTTAGGTAGAGCAGAACTGCACCGAAAAGACAATAAATATTTAGGAGCCTCAGGGCATGAAAAAATGGAAATCCCCTTCCCTAATTTGATTGTAGCCTCAGGCTTTCCCTATAGGCTTGACAGGAGAGAAAGGAAGTGGGGGAACTTCTCACCTCTTCCTTGGATTGCCACCTGTGCATCATCAGGGATGAGTGATGGTGATGAAAGAGGCAAGACGACAGGATGTTGGTATGGGAGACTCAGGGTTTGGTGGGGAGATCCCAGAAGGATAAAACACATGACAGGTGGCTCATGGAGGGGGATAACGGGGACCTGCAGTAGGGAAGGTCTTGGGTTCAATGGGCTCAAGTGAAGAGCCTCTATCATGTGTGCTGGAGAGGTCCAGGGATTGTATCAGAATTTTGAGGCCAGGTGAAATTAATAGAAAAAGTTAAGGAAGGCTCAGCCTGAAATGATCCAGACACACAATAAAGTCCCAGATTGCTGGAGGGGGAGGGAGCGAAATTCCTGGTCTCCTCAAAGAACATGAGTCATTAGCTCTAAAAGCCATGTGCCAATGTTCCTCGTGGCTGCTGCTGTTCAAAATAAAATAACAGGTCATCTCTTGGAGCAGAGGTCCTTCCAGACTGAAGTCTCATTTCTGTGCTCCAGGGGCTTAAATGCTGGTTCAAAGGTCACAAGGCAACACCGGTCACTGAGCAAGGATGAAGCTCATTTTTGCTAAAAAGAGAGCCTGCAGGGTAGGACCCTGTGCTCAGTCCATGACATGTGGTTGGTATCTGCACAGTCTCAGCTGGGAAGGAGATGTTTGGAGATCGATAGCTTAGACAGGTGGTGCCAAAACAGATGCTGGTTGTGTCACTGTGCTGAAATAGGTACTTACCTTCACTCACGTAGCCAAAAAGCTTGAAGTGCAGATCTACAAAATAAACCTCAGCAGCTAAAGATAAGCCTGAGGGAAGCTGCCATGGCTCCGTTGCCTTGCACCAATACTCTGTCTTCTTCCAGGAGTTACATTATTGATACATAAATTGTGACTTCACCTGCACAGTGGATGATGTTTGTCCTGGCAATGGATGCAGAGTGTTTGCAAATAAGTGTAGGTCTTACTAAGCTCTTCACTCACACACACACAAAAATGCTTCTTTTTTAAAAATGGAAACATTCATATTTGTGCTTTGAAAGGACCTTTCATTTCAGTTGCATGCCTCTGGTTTCTTAATACTGGAACAGTAATCATTAATAGGGTTAAAGGGTGAAACACAGTGGGGACAGCAGCACCTGAAGCACAGCAGACACCCAAGGCCTCCCTGGGTGCTTTGTGCAGTGATGCCCCTGTCCTTACTGGAAGGAAGACGGCCATCATCTGAACGTGGACATGGGCTGCCAGAGAGCTAGAGCAATGAAAAGGTCACACACTGCTAGTCCTTTTTTCCCAGACAACATGGAAAAACATAGTGCAAAATGCAAGTAAAGTAAAATGAGAACCCCTTTATCAGCCAGGTAAAGCTGTATATATGCTTGTATTAGAGGGCCATTAGATGAAATGGCACTAAAGACTTTGGAAAAATAAACTAAGTAGGATGCTTAAGAACGCAAGATCTGTTTTAGACTAGATGTTAGTCCATATTTCACCTGGGCCATGAATTTCTGCCCTATCCTCTTCACTTACACATGACTCTGCTTTTCCTGTAACAAATCACATATTTGCAGTCCTTGGTTGCCCTTGGAAAAACCGCTGCCTTTCCCCAGAAAAAAATAACCCACAAAACCCAAGAGCCAACTACAACACAACTGTAACACAAAAGCTCTCAGGGGTTTGTTGAGGTGCCCTGCAACGCATTCAGGCTTTTAAAATGTTTGCTCATTATAAGCAGGAGCAGCTTTTTTCCATTACAAAGTGATCTATTTCACAGCTTTCAGCCAAAAGTGTCGAGCAATCAAGCAGCAGTTTTGCCTTAACAATTGCTAATATATTTCAGCACCTAATGAATCTATGCAAAAAAGGCAGGTAAAGGATAGAAACAGCCTACAGTTAACTCCTACTCTCCCCTTGCAAGGATTTTTTATCCCTTGCCTCCCAGTCTTAAGTTTTTACTGAGTGGCAATTAATTAAAAAGATCAAGATAGAAGAAAGATGGAAACCTTATTACTGGTGTTATATTTCCATACTAGTTTTGCCCAGGGAAAAAGTTTCCCAGGAGATTAGCTAATAGTTAAGCTATTAAAGTCTTCTAAACTGGAAAGGTTATTTGCAAGGTCAGATGACTTTACTAAGCTGGTAGTTTCAAAATTATCCTGGGTTCCTTTACTAATTCATTGATCAAAATGACACGCTTTAAATTATAGATGAAAATGGAACATATTTAAGTTCCCGTCATGTAACCCCTGCATGAAAACTACACATTACAAGCTTCTAACTGCAGTAATTTTTAAGTGAGAAAGAAACATTTGTTCTTATTATGACGTGGTGATTTACTACAAATTCACAGAGACCTGAACTAGCCTTCACGCTGAAAACATGCAATCTAACCAGCCTCTCCCAGGTGTTTTGAGCAGTTAATGCAACATTATTCCCCCACTAGCACTAGTTATCTTTCTGATTCCCAGTTAAAGGTAGGGATGCACTTCCATAAGGTGGGAAGCAAACACACCGGAAGGAGAAATGTAAAGGAGGGCTCCTCTCTCAGATTCACTAACTTAAGCCAAAATTTCTTTCTGGGAACCCAAGAGGTTTACCGGGGACAGCTGAGTTCCTGCAACCTGTCTCAGAGCAATACTAAATCCCACCCGGACTCAACGCAGGTCATCTGTACGCCATGTATGAGAGCTGTGTCCATCGCTGTCCCAGAAGAAATGCTCTGGACCAGTGACCAGGGCCAAGGGTCTGTTGTTCCCCTTCCACTTCAGCTTTTGAAGTCCTTCATTTACATTAGTATCTAGATCAGCCAGGTCTGATACCAGCTACTAGGGTGGGTGTATGGGATTTCCAGACTGGCTCTGTCATTCAGCTGAAAGCTGATCAGCTCTGCAATTGTTCTTAATATTAGGTTCCCCGTTTGGGGGTAATTCCAGATTGGGAACTGCAGAAACTGCATTTAAAATATCTTGCTTTGGAGAGGTTGAGCACCTCTTATGTCTGAAGTCAGGTGCAGGAAGAAATTCCACAGGAAGAAATTGGGGTATGAAGTCAGGAGGGGTTAAATGAACCTGCAAAGAATTAGTAGGCAGATAGGTCCAGCTGGGACTGGATCATGCAGCAGAAATCCATGCTATATTTGAGATGAGGCTGTAAACCATCAGTTTACAGCTGAGGTTTTCTCTGGGGTTTCAGCTCTGTACTAAAGCAGGAGGAGCCAGAGCCTTCATGAGCAGGGCAGAGCTGCCAAGCCTGGCACTGACGCTCCAGTTTGTCCTCTGCTTGGACTGCTACCCCGGCTCCCTGTACCACACAGGTTCTCCCACATGTCTGAAGTGTGGCAGATGCACACGATGTGTTACTCTGTTGATAGATGGATCTAGAAATGGCTGCAGAGATACAGTCCCAGTTACAGTCCATGATGTTGTGACAGTGGCTTCAGGGCTTCAGACAAGGTTTTGCAGAGAAGCATGTGCTCAGCCTTCTCCAGAAAGAAGGTCCCTCTAAGGAGTATCAGAAATGACACCAAAAAACAGGTCGTCTTTTTTTGGGGGGGTGGGGAGGGGGAAGGGGGGTGGGGTGCAGAAATCTTGAGCATCAAAATCAATCCTTTAGCACAGAGGAGGGAGATGTCCCCAGCTCAAGCAAAACAACCTCCAGCCTCCTCTTAGGGAATGCTTGGAGGCCCAGACTGGCAGACCCTGAGGCTTTTGCATCCTATGCACAACACTTGGAGCTCACAAGAGCTGTGTCACCCCCAGAGCCATGCTCTCATGGCCAGTTACATGCTGTCAGAAGTATGCGTGTTGTTTCGTTGCTGGCTGCCTTGAATTGCCCGGTTTTGTGGGCAGCAGTGGCGGCATTGCTTTTCCTTCCATCTGGCCGCTCTGCGTCCTCCAGCAAAGGAGTCAGCACTTGTGGCTACAGCTGTAGCAAAACCCATATGCTGAAGCTTGGATCATTTTCTTTCCCAGCCGAGGCATCTGGATCTGTGGCTTGTTCAGCTAATAGCCTTGCTGGCAGGACTGCAAGCAGCTCTGGAGCTAAATAGTCATGGGAAGGCTTGGGGAGGAGATCACCTGTCCTACAGGACACTTTTCATTCTTTCTTTTGAAAGGATGTGACTCATTGACATAAATTTCATAGATACACAATGAAAAATGCTACTGGATAATAATGACCTCCTTTCGAAGTCTCTGCTATCGTATCTCCTGCTAAATTAGGAATTACTTCAGTCAAGATAATGTGTTTATAAGTTTTTTTTTCATTGTGAATCAGTTGCAAAATATTCTGGCAGCAGAACATATGGAAATCATATGAGGTTTTACTGCATTACACTTGAAAGTGATCTTTTTAAGAATGTGGGGGCTCACGAGTCACAGGACACTGTTTAATGCCTGACTGCTGAGACATCACCCAGAGGTGATGCAGGGGAGCAGGGGAATCTGAAACTCCTCTCTTTCATCTTTGGGGGATCACTAAGCTATCTTCGTTGAAAGTGTATTTGATGCTGGTCAAAAATCTCCCACTGAACTTTTTTCCAGGGAGAACATACGTTTTGGTTACATCAACACCATCTGTGTTCTCAAAATGTTTGTTTTTTCTGTCAGAAACTGAAACCCCCACTGGTGAGCAGCCCAGTTCTCTGGATCCAACACCTGACAAGGGGATTTGGAACAGTGATGAGCATCGTGGTGGTGTCTCCTGAGCTGGCACCTCCTTGCTGCCATAGAGCTGAAAATGAGGCATAAATGATGACATGAGTAGGAGATTTCAGGAATGGGACCTTCTGACCACAACTGTTCCCACCCTTAATTTCTTACCTGGCACATCCCTGACTGCACAAATTACTCCTTATCTAGCTCCAACCATGCCTACTGCCACCGAACTCCCTTTTTCCAAGGGACTCTACCTTCAGCATTCTTATGCTTTTTATATGGGGTAACAGACCATAATTTCTCTATTATGGATCAGCTGTAGAACCTGCCCATGGCTCTGGCCATTTTTCATATGGTAACTCTGAAGCAACATACAAAGAGGCATTACACTCGGCCAGCTCACGCTTGCTAATTTAATTTTGCCTTTGCTGTTCTGAAAGTGAATGAAGCCTTGAACCCACTCAGGATTCAAGGGGTAAGAAAATGCATCAACCAAGCTGATAGAAAATCAGTCCACATCTATGTGGGCAGAAAAGTAATTGCTTTGCAGAAGGCCTAAAGCAGAGAAGGTGGAAGAAAGAAAGAGAGCAAGAAGGAAGGACAGACATCTGCCATGCAGCTCCAGCACTTGTAACAGAAATGATGTGTTCAGACCAGAGCACATACTCATTTACCCGGGCAATTCTGCTGTCACATGCCGCACACCAGACAAAACCATACATCAAAGTTACCAAGCACTTGCTAAGAAGCGAGCACGGCCATTTATCATGTAACGGTACATATATGCTGTTTCACCATGGAATGCAGGACGTTATGCTGGAACACAGTGGCAGCCACCTCCAAACATGCTGAATGATCGAGCGTTTTTGTGCGGGGGAAAACATCAGTTAGCTATTATAGTGTGACCATCAGAATCTCTTTGTTTCTTATGTGAGTTGCTCCGCTGAAGCAGTATCATTAAAACTTTCCTCATTTGCAATCTCTTTGGTGAGTAAATTGTTTATTTTTGTATTTTAACAGAGTGCACTTTATACTGGCACCTTTCTTAATTTAATCTTTGAGATTCACTGGCTTAGCTTCTGGAACAAGAAATGGCCGAGCGGATGTATGTATTCTAGTTGTACATCATGAAGCTTGTAAACTGCAACCTTTCTTCAGGGGACAGCATGTGGGTTATTATTAAACCAGAAAACATATGTGAATAATTGAGGAAAGGGATCCAGCATTTAGCTCAGAAAATGTGAAGTCAGCTTGCTGTGAATAACATATCTCTGCATTTTGACCTGTTGCTGACAACAAATATATTTCACTATTACCTGGATAGCAATGATTGTTTTTTTTCCTCCTCTAAATGAAATCCAGTTGAGAGAAGCTGGCAACAGACAAATGATGCTCGTTCCACCCCTGTTTTTACTTAATGGCTGATATCAAGATCCTCAGCATTCATTGGTGACATTACTATTAAAAACATATTTCTTATCTGGATCTTTTATTCCTACAAATCGAGCATGGAAATAAATCTGTGCTGATGGAGCGGTGAGCACACAGCCATGGGAAGAAGAGCTGGCCCTGGGCTGGAGTGTACCGAGTTGTGCACCTGCCTGGGCTGAGCTCACCAGGCATCATCTTCACATGGGGAACTGCAAAATCCCTAATCCTCAAGGAGCCAAAATATGCTGGATTCAATGGAGGGGATGCAAAACTCAAAGGGGGCATATGACATCTCACTGCAACCACACATGGCGAGGTCTGTGTCACCAGAGTATGTGCTCAATACTTCATGTGGCAATCCCAGCTGGAGGGAAGATGCAGGGGTGCTTGAACAGCAGCAGAGCATGCTGGTCCACTGTGCTATGCACTCCACTCTGGGCAGCTGTCCATCCCATTAATTCAATATAAAAGTATATTAATATGTCAATATGTGGATGCAATAACTTTCCAATTGCAAAATAATCCCTGACTGATTATGTGTGTATGTTCTTCTGAGCAGCATTTAATGTGTGCAATACATGATATACAAACACCATCCTGCCCAGACCAGGTCTCTAGGATTAAAAATACATGGCGAATTAAAATTTCATAAGAAATTCTAGCTTTGGTGAATACTGGAAAATATTACTTTCCCCCTTCATCTCCCCACAGGATTTTTGGGGGCAGATGAGTAAATGTTTCACAGTATTTTCCATTATGGAAGAGGGTTTTTTAACCACAGGTGTTGCTGAGAAAAAATTAAATTGCCTTACCAGATTGGTTTAAGGTACTAAAAGAATACTGTAATGGTTATTAATGCCATACAAGCAAGGTGGGACAACCCAGTGAATCAGATGAAATTTAATAATGAGTGAAAAATGTCATCTTTATTTATATTAACCAAACATGAGTTTGAGGTTATGTTTTGCCTCCAGTTTATCTGAATTCCTCTGTTTATTTTATTATCTGTCCTTGGGGCACGGACAAAGCTTTACCTGATTATCTGCAGTTAGCAAAGAAAGGCGTAACTTTAGGCTTCTTAAGATCTACAGATGGGCTGCTTCAGAGTGCTGCTGGTGTGTGCAGACATGATCAGATATCTGCCGTGGGGGATTAGGGTATCTGATGACCAGTTCTAACATTCACGGGAAGAAAAACCCAATCTTTCCTTGTAATGACACCACCTGAAGACTAAGTTGAAAAAAAGACAGAGGGCTGGAAAGAGAAGAAAAGCACTGGGTGCCCTTATGTTTCATGCCAGTTCAGATATGGCCACATCTTGTTAATTTTCTCTTTGCGAAGTCCTTAGGTAGGAACACGCTTCATTGTTCAGCCGCAGGAGGAGATACAGTGTATCAGAAGAGGAATCTCATCGATCCTCCTACATAGGGGCCAAAAGCCCACCCAGGTCTCCCAGGAAGGAACAGGGCTGCATTTCCCATTCTTGAATTTAAATGCAAAAGGGAAATCTTGAGGTCTCAGAAGCTGACTGATGGGTGTCTCTGGGTGTGCAAAAACCACATTCACTGCAGCGACTTCAAAGGTGAACACTGAGATATACCAGCCTGTGCTCTGCAAGCAGCCGAGATTAGCAGGGAATAACAACGCTTTCTGTCCCCTTGCTGGACTCCCTCAGAAATAATGTGATATGGCATCAGAACAACAATCTTCTAGCACTCTATTTTGCTTTCAGCTCTACAAGGACAACATGGGATGAATCGCTCATACAAGATTGATAAGGCCACCAGGCAAAGTTTGGGCAAAAACTGCTTCCAGATTTAACACCATTTTTGCCTTTATACTCCAACAGAAAGCACAACTTGACTGCACGAGCACAAGTAACCTGGGAAGGCACTAACCACTTTGGAGCCAGGCTCTTTATGCAGTTTTTGTTTGTGATATTTTGCCATGGTGTCTGAGCATAGTTTTAATTTAGTGTCAAAGTGAATCTGCAACTGATAATTTTTATGATTCTTTTACTGAGAAAAGACATTAAGCTACTTACTTTGGCTGCACTTCCTACCCTGCAGAAATTATGTATCCAAGCACAGTAGCAAAGTGGGTCAGGGGAGGAATAAAGAAACTGCCCACAAAAATCTTGAATCCCTTGCAAAAGTTGGATTACGACTCAAGACATTGGGCAAAAACTGCTTGCCACGTTCTCCATTTCAAAGGAAAGGTGTCAGCTCAGGCAGCAACGTGAAAAGGCTGCAAAGCTCAAGCTGCAAAATCCCTCTCCCATGGTCTGTAAAGCTAGCCACAAAGCAGGCAGCAGAGAGAAGGGTTCATCTCTCTCAAAGCAGCTCTGCCTTTACCTCAAAGGCATGTAAATGCCAAAGAGTGAGTTGCTTCCTTGACTCCATGAAAATAAAGCAGAGAAAGTGCTTGGGAAAATGTGGGTGAACTGCCGCGCCCACGGGGAGGGTGGGAGGAGGAGGGGGGAGAGAAAGCATTTTTCCTGCAGTTTCTACTGCAAACTGCTCTTTTTAGGTTTAATAGGAGAGTCGCATCTTTTCCCAGCTCCCTGAAGTGAGTGGAGTTTTGCTGAGCCCTAGCAGTGAACTGTGGCGTGCACAGATAGCATTGGTGACTGTAGGTCCCAGGCGAGAAAAAGAAAGAGCTCAAGTTGCAAAAAAAAAAAAAAAAAAAAGAGTGATCTAGGAGTGAAACATGAGAGAAATATGTAGTCTGCCTGACAGCTCCCTGTAGCTCCAACTTAACCATCAAGGCTGCAGCAAAACTTTGGACTACAGGACAAGTCACTTCGGTGCAGCTGGGAGGACTGGAAAACATGCTCCTATAAAATGATATTTGCAGAGTAACCAGGGAAAGAAGAGGTCGCACCATTTGTGAAAGCAATCTGTGCGGATGAGCAGGGAAGCACAAGCAATGTTGGCAGCTCAGCTAATCAAGCAGGATCTAACATTAGTAAACCAGAACTGGAGGAAAGGAGATAAGCCCTGGCAAGGCTGTTGGCAGAAGGGTGTTTTTCTCACTTCACCAACAGGAATCCAGCTGCCCACAAAAGCCCAGCGTATTTCTCCTTACATTAGCCAACTAAAACCCCAATCTTAACCCTGATAAACTTCAGGTGGTGCCATATGCTGTTATTTATTTGTGCCTCCTGGTGCTGATGAGCTACAGGACCACAAGCAACCAGTAAGACATTTCCACCTCCAATGCTGGCAAAGGAAGCAATGTCATCCCCGGAGAACCCATGGATGAAGAAGATGAGAGAAATGAGGTTTTCAGAATCTCTCCAAGCTGAACAAAGTATGATCTCAGTGAGCTTAATCGGAGTTTTATTCCCAGTATCTGTAGAAGCATCATTACTGGGGGTAGTCCCAGCCAGGGCAGAGGTGGAGACTGTGCAGCATCAGGCAGCGTACGCCGAATGGACACAGCCAGGCAGGCTGGAAGCGCTCTCTCCTGGATCCCAGCCTTCCCAGGGAATCTGGCCTTGATTAAGATGGCAAAATATGTTCTCGGGAGTTACATTGCCGGCAACATCCACAGCCTATGTGGAGCATCGGAGACAGCCTTGAGAGCACAGTCCATCTCTCCTCATGCTCCAGAAAATGTCTCAGAAGACAAAACTCAAAAGTGGAAAGACTGAAAAGTGACTGAGATAGTAGGAACAGATGTTCAGCCAGGAAAGCGGGTGACTTCTGGGGTAAGACGACTGGTATTTGCACAATAGAACTCCAGAATGACTCCAGATTCCCCTGATTGAGGCCAGATTTTTTCTTTCACTTCCATGTAAGTTGGCTGTTAGGTTGCTTCTTTCCCTTAGGTGTTTCCATGACTATTTAATGAAGCCTTCCCACTAACTTCTCACTTGAAAAGTAAGAATTCAGACAAGTCTGAGGAGCCTTGGGGGGAAAAAAAAAGATAGCTGAGTAAATCTGGCCTCTCCTCTGATCACACACCATAGACACACTGTTGGTTTCCACAAAGTGATTAGAACCAGAGGTGAGACCCATGGGCAAACTGGAAAATATCTTTCGGCTCATCCCACGTGATCTTTCCTCACCAAAATGTTAGGAAACCAAGCTGTGTGGTATGGAGCAGCCTCAGATTGTTCACAGATGTCAGGATGAAGTGAAGAAGTTCATTTCCGTCTGTGAAGGAAAGGTCACCAAGGAGCACAGCTCATGGCAGCCTCCACCTGTGAGTATGCACCCAGCAAGCATGACAAAAGACTGCTCTTGGGGATATTTTCCATACAGGCAGCACTTTTCACAACTCCAGGTTGCATTAGGGTGAGGTTAGGTATAAGTGCATACTCAGCCTCAGACACCCGCTGCCTTCCAAAACATTTTTAAAGTCTTTTCCCTGTGATATTTTCAAAGTGCAGCTCCTCAATGTGGGTGATTTCCAAAGAGGCTGATTGTGCAAACAAGTCATGGCAGATGGTTAAAGTGGGAAAATGCACAGCTGGAGGAGCGATGGGGCTATATATTTTGCAGTGTTTGGACTGTTCGTGAGCTTAGCCTGAGTCAGCAGTCTGCATTTTCTCCCAGACCAGAATAGATATTTCATGCAAACTTCACCATCCTGTTCTTGTTTCCTGTGTATAAGAAATTACCTGAAGGCAGAGAAGGAGACAATGCAGAAAAGTGTGATGCATGAAGGATACTGAAAAGCCAGGAGCAATTTAAAACAAAGCTTTTCAGCATCTGAATTATTTAGCAGCAGAGAAGTCAGAGAAAAGGAAGGGGTTACTGACTGACAGTAGAAACAAGCAGCTGCACTGTGGCAGCCAACGGGGAGTTGTAGGTGTCAAACACAATGAGGAAGAGGAAGACAGATTTTCTGCCCAAAGTGTATTGGTGTGAAGTACTCTGGGGATGGGTGATCCTCTGGAGCAGGGTGAATAGTTGGTGAATGGCTTTACTTGGGTCCACAGGATAAAGGCAAAAGAGGTCCCATCACCGCAGCCCGCATGTATGCTGGGCACCGCTCCCAGCTCCATCTGCCATGCTCTCTTCTCTGTCCGTAGGGCTGGACTGGGCTGGACTGGGCATCCTTCATACAAGGGTTCATGAATTTGCTCCTGGAGTCTGCCCTGAAGACAGGAGTTTAAGAGTTTTGAAGACTGCAGGGTACTGATGTCTACTACCAGCAAAGCAAAATATATCCACAAGACCTTCTCACTGTGGGTGCCACCTGTCAACACTACTGTTTCTGATAGTGATCTTTTTCCCCCTTCTCCTTCCATTGCGTGCATGAATCCTTCAAAAATCCAGCAGTTTCAGCCAAATATGATTTCTACTTTTTTAAAACAAAAGCACTTTAAAAAACTTGTATGCAATGTACAACACTGAATTAATTTACTAGAAGTTCCTCTCTAAAAATCAGCTCAGCTTTTTGGGGTCTGACTATTCGTAAGGGGTAATGTGCAGCCTGAATCCCAGCCAGTCAAAGATCAACACCTCTGAAAAGTCAGCCTTGGCTTCTCTGGGAACCAGAAGCTGTATAGGCCACATGAGAGCTACCAGAGTCCTCCTCTGGAGGAGATGCAGAGCTGGTGTCTGGCTCACACATGGCTGGGACCATCCCGATGGAGGCTTGCAAAGCCTGGTAGTCCATACTGCATTTCAGTTAGGGATTCCTGTTAACAGGGTCTGGAGCCAGCCTATTCTGCTGCCCCAACTCCCGCGTGACAGTGACTCCCTTAGTACTTTTCCCCTTCCTGGTACATGTGCCTCTTTTCAGACTGCCATAGGTTGGGAATGCATCTTCAGATGAATTGCTGCTTGCCGTTTTGGGATCAGCAGCAGAAAAATGCCTCAAAACATTAATCATCATTATGATTATTACTGTGATTGCTGCTCATTCCCAGGAAAGCAACAGAAGTTTCTTACACAGCAATCCCTGATAAACTATGAACAAAGATTTTTTTTTTTTTTTAAATATATATTATTTCCAGCAGGAATAGCATGTGCTTATTGCTCCTTTGGCAGGTGGGGGCTCAGAGCCATGTCTATGTGTAAGCGGCACACTTGTACAAGTACCAGCACTGGGGTCTGTATAACCCGAGTGAAAACAGCAAAAGGTAACTGGGAAATAGATGTCAGCAGTGCTTCTAATCATCGCGGGCCTCCTTTGACACATGTTTTTAATTGCTTTAAAAAAAAAAAGAAAGAAAAGAAATAAAACCAGTTATGAATAATCTAATAAGCTTACCAACCACCTGTGAAACGTGGCTTCCCAGCTGCAGAAAATCAAATGCAAGAATAGAAAACAAAGTGTTCTCCAAAGCGACACACATTCACACTAGATGCGCGTCATTCCAAAGCCACAGAAAAAAAATGCATCAATGCCATTTTTGGCTAATGGCATACTTGCCACTGCAAAAAGTACCTTGGAGGAGTGTTTATTTAAGGAACACAGAGAATCTGCTTTAAAGTTAAGGGGGGAATCTGCTTTAAGGAAGAATCTGCTTTAAAGTAGAGGGGGAAGATGGAAGAGGGAAACCTGCTCCTTGGCATAATATCAAATACATCATCAACAAAATCCCACATAGCATCAATTTGAGGGATTGCAGTCCAGCAGGCAAAATTACTCAGGAATTAAGCATATTTCCCTGATAGAAAGATATTCAGGAGTAAGTGTTCAGGCAAAGTTAAAATGCAGAAATATATAGGCACAGCTTTATTCAAGAAGTAATTAGTTTTCCTGGTATAGAAAGAGGGTTATGTTTGCTGCATTTTGGATCCACCCAGCAAATGTCTGCATGAAGCTGTTTTTCATGGGAAAGAGCTGTTTCATCGAGGGAAAAAGGTAACATCCTGACACGGAGGAAAAAAAAGTGAACTGTATTTTCAAGGCTGTTTTGACGTGTTTTTCTTCTACACAGAACCAGACTTCAAATACAGCTTCTTAACCACGACAGCTAAATGACCCACCCAGAGAACTCCTTTTTTCCACAAACAATATAGCGTCAGGAGAAGGAGCCTGAGAGGAAAAGCAAACAGTCCTTAAAGCAACTGCTTTATTTGGATAGTTCTGAACCGCTGGCATTGGGGGCAGATTTTAAGTCGGTGGGTGTGAGGAGAGGAAAGCTCATGGTTTTGATTTGAAGTAGCCACATCAAAACCTGTTTTAGAGAAGGGAATGGCAGTATTTTGAAAAATACATCCTTCTTAAGGGGATGTTAGGGAAAACAGTTCCATGGCCTGTTGAATGATAAAAGCCAACATGTTGGCTGAGGAGAGAAAAAATTTGCAAGTGAAGTTCTTGGGTAAACCCAAGATATACTTTCCCCAGTCACAGTAATACCTTTAGGTGAAGGAAATTGTCATGTACACATGTTGCTAGTGGGCAGAGAAGGGTCAGCAAGCAGGACCAGTGTCAAAATGTTGTTCTTTCTTTCCCACCAAATGGAATGCAAACCTGCAATCGTGCACAGTGTCAGTGAGAAACTAAAAACCGACTGTCCGACCCCGAAGAGACCTGGAGCCCCTGTTATGGATCCATGCACCCATCCTGTCCGGGTATTCCCTGTGAGCCGAGATTCCCCAAATCATTGCTGATGCAGCAATGATGGATGAAACACAAATCTGCATGCTGGCGGCCATGGGATGGTGTTGAACAAATATTTGAGAGGGACTGCTGGGAAATTAAGACTTCTCTTGCAGAGGCTTCTAGCCTTTGACTTTGGTTTTCCCATGCACTCCTGATAACTCTATTATAAACCTACTCTGTGGTTTTATTTGGTGGTAGTATTTAATTTCTCATGGTACCACAATGCTGCACCTCCCCCAGATGGTTGCTCCTCCTCCAAAGGAGCTTTTCTTATTTTTTGTGAACCACTTTGCACATTTCAGCAGGTGAAGAAAAGCAAGGCAAAATATCAGGCCGTTCTGCATTGCCAGAGGCTTCTAGGCAGGCACGAGAGGAGAGCAGAGAGCAGCAGAAGATGGGTGATAACCTCACTGAAGTTCGAACATGGGGTGGGTGACCACAGCATGGCTGGACCAGCAAAGGACCTATGTGTCAGCCCCTTCTCTGATGGGCCATGAAGTTTCTTGCTAAGGCAGCCAGAGATCAGCAGTGCACTTCCATAAAGGTTTCTGAGGTCTGGAAATGTGTTTTCATTCCAGTGTGCAACAAGAACCAAACTTTTCAAATGCTTCCCCGAAATGGATTTGTTTTTTTCTTGTTGTTGCCATTGAAACATCTGGTTTCAGATTGAGAAGATCAGGCTTCTCGTTTAGATCCTTCTCTGCTTATAAATTGACCCCAGAAACGCTGAAAACTTTCCCATGGAAATGTTATTAATGGGGCTATTTCACTGCAAGACATTTTGGTTTGGATGAAGCAGCATTTTCCAACAACAATGACAACAAACCTCATTAAAATGTTCGAGTGGCTCCAGTCTCCAAAAGCACTAAGCGGTTTTTCGAGCATCTTCGGATCCTGCAGCATAAAACATGCGACAACAAAGTAACATTATTGTCACTCACTAGATGGGCAATAATCGGTATTCACTTTGCATATGTGTAATGGACCTACATCAATGGATCTTTGTTTGCAACAAATCTCTTACAAAAATGGGAAAAGGAAAATACTATGAAATACCTCCAGACTCACAATGCCATTCAGCAAGGATGCATTTTGGTCATTAATCACTCACATTTAGGCAAGCAGTTAGAAAAGCCCAGCTGTTCCA
The DNA here is from genome assembly GCF_963921805.1 of Phalacrocorax carbo. Lineage (NCBI taxonomy): Eukaryota > Metazoa > Chordata > Aves > Suliformes > Phalacrocoracidae > Phalacrocorax > Phalacrocorax carbo. The sequence goes on along the minus strand of NC_087518.1, from coordinate 44,831,081 downwards.
GACCACAATGCTGTCCTTTATTGCATTAATGTCTCCCTACTAATAAGACAACTTCAACACATGGTCTCCAACAAGGGCCGTAGCGCCTTATTCCTCATGTGATCCTTGTAGCATTGTTTTAGATTGAAAAGTTCATGGACTTAGTGTCTTTAAAAAATCCCAGTTCAGCCTAATTATCTTCTGAGGAGTGTTGTACAGGCAATATCTGATTTCAAACCAGCACCGTATTTACCTGGCAGCTCCCAGGACAGTGTGGGGTCTCTGTGGAATAATAAAGTGAGGTCTTGTATACCCCTAAAAACCTTCACAGAAAGCACATGTTAGGAGTGATTGTGGATACCCCCCTCTCCAAAGGTGCATTTTTGGGATGGGGTCCAGTACTGGAACAAGCTCTGAACTTCAAACAGATGGGAGCTGTCTGATTCATTTGACCTGTGCTTAGTGCCGTGTCCTGCTAAAGCACCGACCAAATGACACCTTATTCCTTCCCCTTCCAGTAATGTGTAGTGCAGACCTGCCGTATTTCCTCTGCTCGTCTCTAATTCAGGCTTTTCTTTCCCATGAATCAGACATCCTGCTACTGGCCTTTTTTTTCCCCTGATACTCACACCCACTTCTCCAGCAATGTGGTCCTTTCTGCTTCCCACCACTTGCCCTCCTACTCACCGGTGTCCAACCGCACCTGTAGCTCCCAAGTCTGGCTTTCCCAGGCGATCTGGTACCAGGAGGGATTCAGGCACTGCTGAGCCACACTGGACTGCTGAGCACTTCCAGGTAAAGCTCAATGCATATTCTGCTGGCTCTGGCCCATGAGCATCCTCCTGCACAGGACCATGTTCCCTCATCCTCGCTCCAGGGCCAGGGCTGCGCATCTGGAGCTGCTCTCAGCCGCCTCCTCCTTTGGCAGTACCTCACCCCATTGATGCCTTCCAGGGACTAAATCCACCACTGTTCAAACCCACAGCTTTGGAGTGGGTTTAAAATTTCCCAGGGCACATTCCTACAGCCTCTAGTTTCCAAACTCTCAGGAATTTGCCACACAAACATGTTCCTTCCCTTTATTTGTTCCTTCCAAGTAATTAGATGGGGGATTGCTTGCTACCTGCCATACCTTGGTTTAAATCATTTGGGAACAAAGTGAGAAAAGAGAAAAAAAAAAAAAGAGACTTGCAGTGGATTAAGACTGCTGATTGTAGTAACAAGAGGAGGTATTTTAATGACAGGTTTAAGACTTGCTAAGTAACTGCCATGAGGATTATGAATACATTTTGTAACAGGGCAAGATTAACAGATAATCCTTAAAAAAAAAAAGGATGGTGAATGGCTCTTTTAAAAGAAAAATAAACTACAAAAACACCAAAAGCCTTTGAAAATTCCACATAAGAAAATTTTTCTCTACATATGTTGAAATCATTAAATATTTTCAGGTCAGTGTCCTTGGTGAGATTAAATCGGTGTGTCTTAATGTGCATGGAAAGGTGTTGATTTATACCTCATATAACTTGGGCATTTTTAAAATGAACTAACAAGCTTCTTGCCAGGGAGCAGCCTGGCATCCTCAGCTGCAGGGAGCACAGTCCTCAAGGAGCAAGCCTTTCTTAGAAAATGAGCTCTTGCTCCCAAACAATGCTGTTATTGATACCTAAATGTCATATGGAAATTTCGAGGACACTTGGGGCCTTTCTTTTTCCTGACTCCTCGAGACTTGATCTTAACCCTCACCAAACTGAATCTCTGACCAGCCATTAGCTTTTGGATTTGACCCTTTCATTCTGTATTCATCACAAGTAACACAGAAAATGCTATATTTTCATCCATTAGCAGCAGTGGGAATGTACTGGCTGTAACACCTTCTTCTTTGCTGTACTGCATGGTCTTACATCCACAGGATCCATGTGGGCAGATCTCTGCTGACAGTCAGTGAGCTTCTGAGTAGGGTCTGGGACTCTGCAAAACCAGCTGAAGACTCAGATGCTTGTGAGGGACATGGCTCCTCAGACATCTGCCAGCTGTAATGCAAACCCAGCATCAATAGGAAGGACTACGTCTATTCTCTGGCCAGCAGAAATTGGGACTGATTTCCTTACTATCTTTTTTAAATTACATTTATTCCAGTACAAGGAAAGGTATAAATTTAGAAATGAGTTAAAATTTTTTTTCAGGAGATGTTATAGGCTCTTTTGGTTAACTTGAAGCTGAGCTTCACCAAGTCTGTTTTCCAACTGCAAAATCAGGGAGCCACTGGATGCAGCAGGACTTGGAGTCCACAGCGGGAATCTCTGGTCTAAAACATTTCTGAGCTGTGCCTTTACAAATAACACGATCTTTTTTTCCAAGAGGGAAGTACTGATATTATCATACCTTGTAAGGTGCCCACAAATGACATACTTCAGTAGCCCTTCACTTAATATCAGCAGAAAAAAAGCACTCCATGGAAATAAAAGTAGGAATTAATAGATATTTTTGGTAGGAAGGATGTTATTAACCTTTTACTCTCATTCAACAGAGAGAGATGAAAATCACAACTCTCACACTGCTGGATAAACCCTAAGTCCCAAAACCTTCACCCATGGATGGGTCTTATTCCCATCTGAGAGACAGAGGCAAGACTCAAGCTATGTTGCTGCTGTGACAATAAATTGTATTTTGGGTCTGAAGGAGGGCTTTCTAAGGCTAGAGAGAGAATGAAAGCAAACTGTTTTAAATGAAGGTGGGAAATGTAGCTCAAAAGGACAAAATAGTTTGGACATAACCTTCCTCAAGACACACTGAAATCAGTGCAAGCCATGTCACTTATCAAGGCAGGTTTTGCAGCAAGCTTCTGCCTGAGTGTCCAGTTATGGTCTTTGTTTGGTCCATGGCCACAGAGAAGAAAAAACTGCTTTTTCTCCCAGAGAAGCAGTTTCTTGCCAAGTATCCCCACACAAAGAAAACAAACACACAAGAAGGCACCATCACAGATACCTAGGGAGATAAGCTGCAAAAACATGTGTTCTGGGCAAAAGTGCAAGGTGCAGAATGTGAGTTCATGATCTACATGTGTTCTTCACTCTGCTTTGTTTATTTTCACTCAGTTCTGATGTGTTAAATTAAGGGATAGTTCATGGCCGTAAGTCATCTTCTTGCTGTTGGAAGCCAAATAGTGGGAAGCAGGTATCTTGCACATCAGAGGCCAGCTGTTTCACAGGGAGACTTCAAATGACTGGAGCGAGAACATGAGCAGTTGTTCTGTGGCTTAAAATGTTGAAGTAACTCCAAAGTTTTAGGAACAAAGATTGCCGCAGGTCTCAACTGCAAGTTAGAAAGGGATGAAAATATCTGCTCCTCAAAGTGTTTCAATTATTGAGGTCATTAAACTACTGGAGGTAGGTCTGAGTTTCCATGATCCTTCATGGTACAGTTCCTTCTCCGAAGGCTTTGCTTGGAGCAGGACCAGCCTCTCAGAACACGTGGTGGTAAGTCTGAAAGGTCATTTCTGGCCCCCTGGTTCAGGAGGAGGGAAGTGAAGCTGACAGTCCTTTACCTGCCTCTTGAACACGGGGAGCAGAGACACATGCTAGTCCAGCTGTGTCCCTACAAGTGGCTGTGGTGGTCCCCTCTCCCACAGCCATTGAAAGGGTGAGGTCTCCTTCCCCCATTTGTTACCCTCTCCCAATCCATTTTCCTCCTCCCCTCTCCCATGCTCCCATCTGCAATAGCCCACACTTGGCCACTGCTTTCATGCTCATGTGTCCCTTTATCAGCTATTTTCATACAAGGTGGGGGAAAAACATGATCCATCCTTTCCCAGCCAGATATTTCCTGCAAGATCAGTGAGTCAGACTGGCTCCCAAAGCACTGAAGCTCTGTGTGCAATACACAGAGGTGGAAAGCCTTGTGAAGGCACAAGTGAAGGAATCACATAATTTGGAGAAGAGATGGGTGCTCTTAACATGTACAGAAGGACAGTTCAACATTTTTCTTTCCCTTTTCCGAGACATCTTCTCCCATGCAGCAGTTGGCTGCATTATAAAATTAGCACAGTACTGATCCGTAAGTGGTCGCAAAGACACCTTAAGGAATTTTAGATAAAGTCATGGAGGACCACCCCACACCCCCAGAAATCTGGCTGTTGGTGTCAGAGAACCAGCATGCATTTTTCTGATGCACGTTTCACAGTGCTGGTGATCACAGAAGCACAGAATAGTTTGTGTTGGAAGAGTCCTTTAAAGGCTGTCTAGTCCAACCACCCTGCAGTGAGCAGGGACATCTTCAACTAGATCAGGTTGCTCAGAGCCCCGTCCAACCTGACCATGAATGTTTCCAGGGATGGGACATCTACCACTGCTCTGGGCAACGTGTGCCAGTGTTTCACCACCCTCATTGTAAAAAAACTTCTTCCTTATACCTGGTCTAAATCTACTCTCTTTTAGCTAGAACCATTGCCCCTTGTCCTATTGCAACAGGCCCTGTTAAAAAGTTTGTGCCCATATTTCTTATAAGCCCACTTTAATACTGAAAGGCTGCAATAAGGTCTCCCCAGACCCTTCTCTTCTCCAGGCTGAATGACCCCAACTCTCTCAGCCTGTCTTCACAGAAGAGGTGTTCCATCCCTCTGATCTTATTGGCAAGGGGAACTAATGCAGCAACAGCAAGACAAAGTAAAATCAAACTTTCTACAGAACTTTCCCTTGCCACAGCAAAAAAACCTGACTATACGTGACTCACAGCTATTGACATTTACAGTCCATCGTCCTTAAAGTGTAGTGATCCCTGCTGAAGCAGTAAATTCTGGGTTGTCACAATGTGGCTACTAGTGCATCTGGCAAGTGTGCTGTGAAGCACCAGGCTAAAAGCAGGAGCAATCAAGGCTACTGGATGATCAAATAATTTGTGTTGTGTGTTTCATTGTGATCATCATTTCTATCTTTGGTTTTGTAACAGAACATTTAAGGAGACATTTAAGGGGAAACTGCTGGAAGCTAAAATCATGTCACAGTGCTGGGCTGCACAGACAGCGGCTGGGAATGCAAATATTGTCCAGTGTGTGTGCAACAGGGAGGGCTGGATTAAGTAATGCAAAAAAAAAAAAAATCCTCCACAAATAAACAGTGAAGTTCTCAATTTGTTATTTATGGGTTTCATAGCTTCAGCTACTCTCTGGCAGTGATTCCAAGTGATGAGGTCCACAGAAATTTACCATGAAGATGACTTTCCTCATAAAATTCCAGAAGTGAGATATTCATTCCTGGTTACTCAATACCAAGTTCCCCGAGCAAGAAACAGAGGGTTTAAATCATCAGTGGCACACTGGGACTTCAGATAAATTAAGCTAAGTGGTTTTTGAGCTCGCCTCAGTCACCAAAAGAGTTTGCATAAAATGCATACCAATAATGAATGCTTTCATAGACTCATCCATCTTTGTAAAGACGGATTGAATTAATCTGTTAAATTATTTCCAATGAATAACCCGATCTGTTCAGAACAAAAAGAAGGTCTCACTACCCTGTTTTTGTCAGCCATTGAGTATTTCCCTTTTACATCCACCACAACTCATTGGTACCTGCAATGCCAACAAAACCACCAACAGCCATATTGCTAATGCACAGCTCAGCATCAAAGGTGTAGCTCTCCTGTATGTTTTCCCAAATCCAATTTAAAGTCATAGCGTACTTTATTAGCTGCAGACAGAATATTTAAATGAAAAAAAATTTTTTTTAAGGTTTCATCTTTTGAAATGGCAATTGGCAATATTCAAGCCACATGTTAGCCACTTGTTTTTAGGATAGAGGGTGTACCTCAGTACAAACCTTTCTCTGTTTCTTGAAAAAACAACAATAAAACACACTTTGCCTTTTATCCACATCTGGCTGCAACAAAAACAGTGACCCATGGAATTCAAAATTTCATACTTCACTGCTGCAGGCAAAGTCCAGGGGTTATTCTTGCTGTGTTTGTGAAAGATGTAGCGCTGTCAGAAAGAGAAGTGCTTATTGAAAAAACACATGGGGTTTCTGTTTCCCAAAATTATGGAATTAGTCAGTGATAAGAGACTTTTTAATGCCCTCTAGACATTCATGGGACTTAATAGGGAATGGCTCAGCTAATTGCAAGACAAGAGTAAACAGTCCATGTCAAATCTTACGCATGGAGAATGCCACTGCCACAGCTCAGCCAATCTGTGTTACAGAAGCAATATCCCTCCAAGGATCTGCAATTCCAAGGAGACTGTTAGACATAAATAATGAAATAATAGTAACCCTGAACTTAACCTTATGCTAAAGATGTTGTATTTCCATAATGACTCAAGCTACCTGCAAATTTAAGGAAGGAAGGAGTTATTGGAAGCAGGATGATGAATTTAAGCCATTTTTGTATGCCACCATCTATAGACCACCCTTCTGCATTCCTGAGGACCATCATGTAGAACTTAAATTTGGTCTAAATTGAGACACTGGGAGCCATACTCAAATCCATATTCATCAAAGCTCTTACTTTGTCAGACAGAGCAACCTACTACAGTTACTACAAACACTACTTGTGAGAGGTATGAGTCCAAAGACCACCATTATTATTTTATCATCCCTTTAACTTATTGCTGGAGGTGCCCAAACTCATCATTCATGTTGCTGTCCTCTGGTGAAAGGGGTTCCCCACATGTAAAGTTAGGCATTTTTGTGGATGAGACAATACAGCTGGGTGAACTCAACTCTGTGGGGACAGAGATGTGAAAAGCCTCTGTCAGCCTCACCATTCCCAAATAAATTTTTCCTCATATAGGATATAGATAGATGATGGACCAGTAAAGTAGGCAGCTGTCCTTTGCTGCAGGGGGATTCAGGATCACATCCTGTGGGAGAGGCTGTGCTCCGGGAGCAGGAGGAAGCAATCCTCCCACCTTTAGTGGGCGGGGAACTTCCTCTGCTCTGCTACTCTGGGTCACCTAGAAGAAAGGCAATTGCAACATGACTGATGCCAGAAATTCTGTGCCGTAATGAGCCCTCTGTGTAGGAGAGACAGGTCAGGAAATTTATTTCTACACAGTAAATGCACATCTTTGGAGACAGTTGCAAGTTCTATTTATTTTCTACTACTTGCGTGGGAAGAGGCAGCAAGGCAGCAGCAGTGGCCATGAGCAATGACCTGGGACCCAGGGCAGCCCTGTCTCTGTGGTGGTGTCCCTACACAGAGGTGCCAGCTGCTATTGGGGCACAGCAGCACAACGGCAGAGGACAAAGAGCTGCCCAACGTGAGCGGGTCTATGCTGTGCTTTTCTCCAGCATATCCACTGCACGATCAGCATGCTCCTCCTTCGAAGGGAAATGTCGGATTCCCAAATCTGCTTTTGGCTGGCATGCAAGTTCCATCATCTTTCATGTGTGTGTGGGGCGGGGGGGATGACTTTACAACTTTAATGATTGCAGAAAGATATTCATCTGCCAGTAGGACCTTTAGGAAGCACATTTCCTTCTGCCTTGCATGTGATTCTAAAAAACATTTGGTTGACATCTTTCTTTGAAGCTTCCCAATCATCCTACATATCTACAAAACCCGAACAGCAAACCATTGGCAGAACCACAGTTTCACAATATTTTGATTAAGGAACAACTCGTCCCCTCTGCTTTGATGCTTCCCTGTTTGTGTTTCCTGGAGGCAGGATTTCAGCACTGAGAAGGCCATTGGACCTCATCCATTTAAAGAGATCATGGTTCCTCTTTGTGGCTTGAGTTCAGGAAAGCACCCTGAAAGCAAGGTATGAAGCAGGTATTTAAATGCTTTCCTTTCTTCGTACAGACTTATAGATGTTTAATTCCTTTCCTGATTTACCACTGTAAAGTCTCAGCACATGCCATAATAACTACATGCAGAATAAGGACAGCTAGCATGCTTATGCTAACATTTATGTGCCTACAAAACATTATGCACTACAACAACCTTCATAATTCAAACATTGACAGACGAAAAAAAACAACATACCAAGTAAAAAGACACTTTATATATATAGTGTCATTGGCCATTCTTATTAGAAGGAAGGTCTGAGTAATAAACTCCCTATTATTTCTTTTAAACCCCAAGCCAAGTAATACACTGTGTCATAGTAGTCATATGGGAGCTATAGTAGAAGTATTTATTTCCATTTGGATTGCCTAAGAGTTAATGCAGGAGAAAGACAGAGCATGCTGATGACACCAGGCCCATGTAGATAAATACCATATGCTTTCCAACTCCATCACATTTGGTTTATATCAGCAGTGCTAAATTCCTCCATAATTCCCAAAATTGCATTCCAACTGGTTGACATCCACATTAGCTGGATGTTAATCCAGTTAAAAATAAATGCAAATTTTGAGAAGAAAATGAACTCATATGTGCTTGGAAAACAAACAATTCCCAGTTTGCTGTCTTTTGGGAGACATCAGCAGTCTTTCTTCCCCATTCCTTTCAAGACCATTTGAGAGGATTGCTTGAATAAAGTATTTTAAAACACAAGACCAAAGGAAAATGCAAGAGGGGAAATGACTCACCAGCTTCTCTGAAGGTCACCTTCATCCTCACCTCCAAACCAGGTCCTGTGGCATAGCAAGCCAAGGGGAATGGCCTTGCCACCCATTTGGGCCTCTATCGAACATGTTATGTGGATTCCCAGCTGCACCACTGCAGCTACAGGGTTGCTCCAGGTGCAGAGGAAGGTGATTAATGAGAACTTTCCTGGTGCAATATCACTGTTTTTAAAAAGAAATGTAATCAAACTGATATTCTTGCTTTCCTTTTTTCCCCCAAGATCTGCTTGCCCATCTGTTCAGCCCTACTGTTTCTAGGGTTATCTATACTAGCACCATCTGGTGAGTCCCAGAGATATTACAGGCTCATTAAGTAAGTCTTAAGCTGAGAAAGGAAGCACCAAAGATGCAAGGGGTATTTGCTCCTGCATGGTCTCCAGGGAGAAGCTCCTGGTGATGACAGATGAGCCTGCTCCATGCAGCACTTGCCCCCCAGCCTTATTTACTTGCTCAGTTTGCTCCCTAAAGTTCCCAGATTTCCCATGCAATAATGCACAGCAGCATTTCCATAAACCTGCAAGGGGGCTGGCCCATGCTGGGTTGGAGTCTGTGTCCCTGATTACAAGGGCTTTAATGTCCATTTCCCCACTCCTTTGATCCTGTCCATGTCATGCAGAAGAAAGGAAAATCTGGCTTTTGTCTGAAGCACATTTAACCCCACTGCCCAGAAATGGGACCTTGTCAGTCAGTGGATTTCATGGGTGGATGAATGAGATCACAACAGTCTTCAGTTCATTAAAAATAAAAGGCCTTCCTTGGTCTTGCTTTAGATCTATTAGGAAATGAATTCATTTAATGTCAGACCTTAATGGCAATAGAACACTGTATTATTACTTTTCTAAGACAGTAACCAGTAACTAAATAGCTAAATAGCTCATCAGCTCCTGAGCTGAGGTGGATTTCAGATGAGCTGCTGTTGCCCAGCTGGTATGAAATCCCTGATAATAGACCATAGATGACACCACTGCAATCAGGGGTCAAGTGGGCATGCTGCTAAATTGGTCTGCAAACAGCAACCTGGACATTGGGATCGCGTATCCTTGTCTCCAGATGGGATTTTCAGAGAAGGTTGGCATTGGGAGCAAAGCCTGGCCATTCCCGCCCCCCCGCAGGGACTTCCAGAATCCAGCCTGATTTCAAAATTTCTGTAGGTTCTTCTTCTTTAAATAAATTAAGCATTTGTCAGAGAAATCATATGTCGACATCTCTGTTTAAGGCAGACATTGATAAAAGTTTGAGCTGTGTTGGGATAGTTTCCCAGTAAACCAGTGATATTGCTGAGCAGGGGGCTGGCACATTCAAATATAGTCCTCCAAAAACCTGCTCGGGCACTTGTTGCGGGGGGGTCTGCAGCATGGCATACCCTCCTGAGAGACAATTGTGCCAGAAATGCAAGAGAAGGGATAACATCAAGCCCTCTGAAATTTCAGTGCCATCTGCCGCTCTTCCAGCACCTATGGGTGCCCAGGTTGAGGATATGGATAGAGCAAGATGCCTTTAAAATACATCCATGGCATGGTGTTGGTCTTCCCCTCTCCTGAGCCTATACTGTTGCATGATCTCACATATCCACTACCACAGACATGAAGGGCGATGCTGATGTCAAAACAGGCAGCAAAGCAACAACAGGCACATTTCTGGAGCTTAACAATTTCCCATTCAGGTCCCACAAGAGCCACCACACTGCACATTTAAAGAGCACCTGTAGCTCTCCCAACACTTGGCAGTCCACTGCAAATTCACATTGGATTCAAACAGTCACAAAAATAAAATACAATCCTCAGCAGCAGTCAGAACCAAAAGTAATTTTCTTGCTTGTGCTGGGACCATGCATTGGCAGGGATGGAGTACCTGCGCTAAACTCTCTGCCAGTGTCAAGGTGTATGAGCAACAGCTTGCTACTAGAAGGAAAATTGGGGAAAACCAGAAAAGCCTCCATGGTTTGTCTGTAATAAACAGGCTGGAAGCAAGGGCCAAAAGCAGTCATGGCCAAGGCTGAAATAAGCTCTGTGACAGATATCTGCCCATCTGAAATTTCCTGTCTTGATAACTGCATGCTGTGTGCACCCATGGGAAGTAAGCAACTTATTCCTGACCTGCTAGCTGATACAGTCATCTATCAGACAAAGGGAAACCCAGGTTTATTCAGTAGCCAGAGTTAAAACACTTGCAGGCAGAAACTAGATGTGTTTTGAGGCATGAGTGTCATTATCCACTGGGATCCCAAGGGATGTGGTTGACTCTTCATCACTTAAAGATTTCCAGCCAAGACTGGGTGTCAGTCCCAGAGCATTGTTGCAGCCCTGCACGTGGGCTCGACATACGCTACAGGAGATGAAGACAGCAAAAAGCAGCCCCTTGCGATCTTAAAATAGACAGCTCTAGGAGGGATCAGACCTCAAAGTTCATGTGTTGATACGTCAGCATTGAATCAAGCTGGCATTCAAGTCTTCCCAGTAAATCCAGCAAGTGTTAACATTTATTGATGTTAATTAAGACACTGAATCTATGACTGCGGAAATACTATCTCAGCCTGGCACTATCCAACAAGCCTAAAAGGCATGACGTCTAATCTTTCTTGTATTTCTACCTGCTGTGTCTGAATTTGGGTGAAAGGAAGGTGTCTCTCAGTGCTTGCCTTCTGCACTTTCATAGGTTTTTCACTGACACAGAGACAGCATCACACCTCCCCTGTGTACTTTAACTGCAAATAGCTAAAACATCTGATTCATACTTAGCCTAATTATATTAATCCTAGAACAAATAATCCCAGCTCTTATGTTGTCAGCATGTAATTTCACTGTTATTTCAAAATCACAGAAAATGGAGCTGGAAGGGAGCTCACAGGGTCACGCAGCATGACCAGCCAAAAGCTCTCCAAACCATCCCCACAAGGCAGAGGTGCCCTGTACAGCTGCCTTCGCACCAAGCAGCAGTGGCAAATCCACAGCCTGTCCCAAAAATCCATGTCAGAGCATCCCTACCTTTAACTTAAATCTCTTCTGCTACAGATTAAGCTTGTGATTTCCCGCCTCATTCCTTAGCAGACACAAAACCAGTTTATTCATTTCCTCTCCATTTAAATATTTGAGTTATAATATCATGTCTTCTCCCTCTGTCCTCCCTGCTTAGGACAGTACGAGCTCAGTTCTTGCCCTTTTCCTGCAGAAATCATGTTTTCTAGAGCTCTCATCATTCTCTGCTGAACTCTTTCCAGACCTTCCTTGAAGTCTGGATTGCAAAAGCTGGACCATTCACTGCAGCTGAGGCTCCACCAGCCCTGAGCAGAGCAGAAGGGATACACATCTGCAGGTGATGGATAGGCATGTATATGGCACACGACACTCTGATTTCATACTCCAGAGAGCTTTCTGCTTTTTACAGAAGCCCTTTGTCATATTGGACTGTCTGTGGGGCATTTCTGGGACAGTCACAGAATCACAGAATCCCAGGTTGGAAGGGACCTCCGGGATCATCTAGTCCAACCTTTCTGGGAAGAGCAGAGTCTAAACAAGACGGCCCAGCACCCTGTCCAGACGACTCTTAAAGGTGTCCAATGTGGCTGAGTCAACCACTTCCCTGGGGAGATTATTCCAATGGCCCACTTCAGCCCTTTTCTGCAGCAGGCTCCCAGTTCCTGCCTGCTCTCCCCACCTGTCCTAGGGAAGTGCCAGGGTTTGCCTTTTCCCACTCTAAAGTGCATCCTTTTTATTTCAGATGCACCCTGACTTTGTCCAGATTATTTGGGGCTCTAGGCTTGTCCACAAAAGAACTTACGACACCTCTTGCCTTGTTATCGCCTAAGCAATGTTGTTTGAAATTATTCTAGGTACAAGGGAAATTTGTTTTGTTTTGTTGTTATTGTTGTTTTTCAATAAGCCAACAAAGAGAAAACCCAGACAAACACCTTCTGGCTTTCCAAACCACCCCAAGTGCTGAATGTCGACATACCAATGACAGAGTAGATTTTCTCAAAACTTAACCAGCACCTCCAGGCTTTGGCTTCTTCTGATGGAAACACTGGAAGAAATGGTTTTATTTATAGTAGTTCATTATTTCCACTTTCTTTCCCAACTTTTACACAATCTGAAAAGGCTTGGACACATCATTTGGGAGACAACTCCAGCCTAGTTTTTATTTTACCCAAATCTGTTTGTTTGCTGTTATTTAAGTGCAATGTTGAGCTAAGCTTAATACTGGTGTAGTGGGAAACTAGGATAAACCCTAAAATGAATTGCAATGCCCACATGACAGTTTTCATTTTATTTTATACAACTCAGCAGAATGGGGCTGGCTAGACCTGAAGATTTTCTCTGCTGCTTTTGGATCTACCTCAAGCACAGGAGCAGTTTAGATACAAGAATTAGTATTTTAGCTCAGATGAATTGCTAAACTTCATGACCTGGGTATTTCTGAACACGGCAGGATGGGTGCCTCTTCACAGGCCTGGTCGTTAAAGCTGTCTTAGGGAGTTGTGATGAATTTTGAGCATAGAGGGAGAGCAGGAGAATTTGCAAGTGAAAGAAAATAGAGCCAACTATGACATTAGAAACACAATGAGGGAGTAAGTGTTTGGACAATGAGATCTTTAAAAATAATTGCGGTGTGGTGTGCTCTGAATGATTAGTCCTGATGATAGGAAAACGTGCCTTTTTTCAAGCCTGAACTAATCCTGAGTATTTAGAATTGTTGCAACAAGGCCCCATTCTCCCTCGGTGAGCATCAGGATGAAGGAGGACTTCACTGCTGGGAGAAACAGACCCCATGTGTACACAAAAAGACAATAGTCCTTGGCTAAAACAGCGAAAATCAGCCAAAGCCCTTAAAGTTTCCAAACCCTGATCAAACACTTCATGTGCACTGCCAAAGAAGATGCCAAATTATTTGGGGCTCTGAATCAATTTTTTTTAGCTCTTCTGGAACCATGAGGGCACTAAGGTCAAGAAGAGCCTCCAGCAAGAACAATCATTTCTGAACCTGCTTTTAAAATACACTTGGATCTGTTTATGGAAGGGGGTCAGTGAAGTGCCAGCATGCGATGGGCATTTCAGCCTTGTGATCCTCCAGTTAGTCAAAAGCAACACTAAAGCAGCGTCTGGTAGGAGAAAAGAGAAAAGTTAGGAAAAAAAGCAAATAATATAATACTACACTTGTGAATCACTGCTACGCTGTGGGGTGGGGTGGTGGTAAATATGCAGAGGAGTAAGCATACATATTACACAACATTGCATTCAAAAGAAAGAAAGTCTTCAAAAACAAAAGCCATCGTCGGAGCTGGTGGGTTACAGATGAGCTTTGCAGAGCTGTGTCCTCTGTCTCTGCAGCTCTGTGTTGCGGGATATACATCTCAGCATCTGTTACGTATGTTATTAACCCAAGCCAGAGCGATCCCAGCCAAACTGCCCTGCTTTCCTGGCTACATATGAGAACCAGCCAAAGCTTAACAAGCGCTTACCATGGTTTTGATGTACAGCCATAACCCAGGTCTGCCTGATTTGCAAAGCTGAGTGAACTCCTAGCTGGACTGGGATGAGCCTCATATTTCCCACCACCCAGCAATAATACTAATTTGCTTTGAAAGTTTCAGTCTTTACCACCCAAAAAAATTCAGCCTTGTGATTTTATTTTTTCCTCCCTTTGTGCAATAACAGTATATCCCAGAGCTAAAAGCAATGCTTGTTTCCAGGAAATGAAGACAAAAAGTCTTCACTGAATTAATTAAACCCATGTGAATACCTGAAAGGACATTCATCTCAGCACCTAATTGATGTGCAGCTCAGCGAAACTTACTCCCACCACAGCTGGCACAGTCTTCTGGGCTGGGGGTTCTCCTAGATGCTCCCTGTGCCTTAGATCCCAAAACTGCTCTTGGGGCATGTCACAGCTAAGAGAAAGGAGACTTTGAGTCCTGGAAACAGGTATGTGGGAAGCAAATGCCTGCTGATGCACTCAAGTCCACAAGCTCTGGGTCTCAGTCATGCCTCTGCTTCTCTGCATGGCAGAGCAGACAGCCAAGGTAAATGCAAAGCTGTGTTTTGGGATTCATCAAGGTGAGATGCTTTTAGGGTGATGTGAACAACTGATCTATGCATGGAAGCTCACATAAGAATAGATATTATACCTGCAATTCTATCAGGTAGGATAAAATGCAAGTCAAAGATCAAGAAAAAAAATGTCTCTTTGGTATATTATTGTGCGATTAAGTATGTGTGATAGGTAGCAGATGAGGATGTATCTTGCTATGAAACACTGTGGCAAAGAAACCCTGGAAGCCCAGTAAACTGTTCCCATACAACAATCCCTAAATTCCTAGGCATGACCCATATTCTGTCTTCAAAGATACATCTCTGGAGTGCACAAGTCTTTTTTCCCCTGTCACCACACTTGAAAAATCCCCACTCATGCTGCTGTATTAAGCCAGCCACAATGCGTTCATCAAGAGTGAGTTTCTGTGCTGTATTCTTACACAGGAGGAAAGCATTTTTGGGAGGCCAGGAGCAAGCCTAGAACTGAACGTGTGATGAGAGCAGTCCAATAACAGCAGGCACAAACCCATACTGCTCCACCACCAGATAATCCCCTGTACCACTGGAGATTCGCTTTTCTGCTAACCACCCTCTAATCAATGCAGTTAGGCACTGCTCTAATTCCATGTCTGCATCATAGTCCGAGCCTAAGCGTACTCCCACAGACATCAATGGCAAACCTGCCATTTATTTCAGTAACAGCTGGGTTGGGCCACAAATATCCACCTTCACCTGACCTTCAACATGGAAGGGAGTTAAAGCTTCTCCATCTGGTGCTGCTCTTCTCTTTCCTCTGCCAGAAGGTGTAAGAGGCCAAAAAAATTGCACCCAAAACGCCACCAAGAGCTGCTGCATATGCCATGCATAGCCCTCAGCATGAAAAATGCATAAAGGGCATTTTAAAAGAGGCATCATTCAATGACAGTGTAATAAGGGGTTTCCAAAATTAATAACACAGGAAAGGTTTTGCATGAACCCAGAATTGTGCCACATTTTCCAGTGATGCACCTCCCATACACTACAGAAAACCAACCCGAGCCCAAACTTTGCCGCCTCTGCTTCGATGTGGGTGATTGGTGTGCCCACAATTTCTCCCTCCTGCCCAAGTGCTGCTGTACATTTGCCACAGCAAACCAGCACTACCAAGCGGTAACATTCACTGATCTCCCCTTTACTTTTCCCAGTTACATATTTTGAGGAATCTTGCTGGCTTCAGGTGGCAGCAAGTGTGCTTGTGGCAGCAAGGGAAGATGGTCAAAGCCCTGACCGCGGTCTTCAGACACCCACATCTCAGTCCCAAATCCAAACCACTTTGCTGTGACCTGATGCCCTGGTATATCAGTGTACAGTCTTCTCTTAGCTTTTTTTTTTTTTTTTTTTAAAAAAAAAAAACAAACACATAAATATTTGTAGGATTGAGTTTAATGAGCAAAACCATTCATTTTCATAATTCTGGTCTTCCACTGGAGGCAATGGGGGGGGGGGAACGTGGGGTGTGTTGCACGGCTGCAGCAATATCTGAGTTGTTCTTTCATTTGAAACACCATCGTGAAATAATAAAATGGGTTTATTGAAAGAATAGAGTTCAACAATCTCCATGAAGGCAGGACCTTAGGGCCGACTTGCCTTTCTCAGTGGTATTGACACAGAGGAACTTGAGCAAAGTCAATTTGTGGTAAATTCTGTTTGACTGTCAAATAAACTGAGTTTTGAATGGAGTGGTTTTCTTCTCCCTGCAAATGGCATTTTTTCTTCTCTAAAATATCTTTTGTCAAAACCTTCCACTGAAATGTGTTTGGTGTTTAATAATAGGTGTAATGAATGTTTAAAAACAGCTGATTTAGTTAAATTAGTTCTATGGACATTTAGCAAATTTACAATAAATATCTCAGTACTTTTTTGTTGAATGTAAATGAAACCAAGAGTGTCAGATTCTCTGCCCTGTTGTGGTAGCATAAAAAGGGAATAAACACAGTCAGAATCAGGTCCATAGGTTTCTGATACATTCAAGACATTTTATGGCTAGATTTTCCTCTCCTGGTTTTTGCACCTCAGAAGCCAGGAGAGAAACATCTTTATAAGAGCAAGGAGATCAAGCCTGGGTTAAAGAACCAGATGCCATTTATTCCCAGTCTGGCAAATGACCCCAGAGTATATGGTAAAATGTGTGAATAAAACGACACAGACGTCCTCACCAGAGACTAGTGAGTCTGTTTATTTACTCAGCTTATACAGTCCTTGTTTTATACTTGGATGCACATGAATAACAACAAAATTTTAAGCCTGTGCCAGCTGGTTTGTTTAAGACTCTAACTGCTTTTACACCCAGGGCATATTGAAAGGAGTGGAAACGCCTTCCCACAACAAAACCAACCCACCCACCAGTCCCCATTGGAGAGCCTTGGCCCTTCTTACCCTAACCTCGTTTCTTAATGAACTCTCTCCCCTCTTTTAGGCACTTTACAGATGATGTTAAAGTATTCAAATGGCTTTACACAAATGACCAGATATATTTTCATAATTTCTTTGTGTTTTTTTAAATGATACTTCCCATAGATATACTATGATACAAAATGAACTGTGTTCTTCCCCGGCTTTTTCTCCTTCCTTGAATAATTCTTTCTACTGCACCAAACATTCAGCTGGACCCAACTTCTCCTTCTCTTCCCGCTGTGCTCTGCACCTCTCCCAGTAAAGTACTATCCCATCATCTGTCTTCTCTAGATTCTTTTTTTTCCAATACCAAGCCCTGGGTCCTAGCAATGATGCTATACCGGAAAGATAATGGTTTTTAATATTTCACCTTTAAGAAGTCTTATGAGATTTACAGGTTTTAAGTGAGCAACGGAAGGGTACAATTATCAGTAGCTATTACTTTTGTCAGCCTCTTTATACATCTACACTTTACTGTTTTATGTGCTTTTTCCTGTGGGAAGATGCATCCTTTTTTCTTCACAGCCTTTCATGCCTCCAAACAAAGTAGGCATGACCCACCTTGATGTCTCCCATCCACATGATAGAGGATTGTCCCCAGCAAACTAATTTTGATGAACTTGCAAGTAAAATAATTTGATTTGATTGTGATTGTGACTGTTCCATGGAGTAACATGAACAAAAATGCCTGAAGCTTCCTTTTCGGGAGGTTGCACACAACACAGTCAGGGTGAAGCTGGGAAAAAACCACCTCGGTTAAGCATTAGAACAATTTGTGTTCACCAATTCTCATGGCCAGAAAAGAGTCTCGATCTGAACGTTTTTGTTTCCAAAGGGAAACAAGGGACATTTTTGTCCCTCATTTACTAATCCAGAGTTTCTGCCATTTGTAAGAATCCTTTATTATTATGCATTAGCCTAAGCTTATAATGAACACGGTATGAGATATACATGGTGCAGCACATTATGAACTGCTTTGATTGACGGTGCTGTGCAGTGATGACAGCACTGTGTTTTGCTTTCATTTTTGGAGACTAAGTGGCTTACATGTGGTCCCATTTAAAGGATGTCTGGGTGGCAGCTGCATTCTCCTATGTGCTCATGAGAGGGAAATGAACTTTTTAGTCCTGAAATACTGTAAAAAGGGGTTATGTAAAAAGGCTGCATGCAGCTATTGAAGGGGGAAAATATCCAACCCAGACAATGTGACTTCCTGTTTACAAAATACAAACGTTTGGGACATTGCTCTGGGCAGTGTCAGGCTTGGGATCAGAATGATCTTTTGAGAGCACCATCCTTGGAGAATGAGACTGCTTTGAGGCTGTACATCTGAAATCACCAGTCTGTCTCCCAAATTTTAGCCTCTTTAAACAAGGAAACCTCATGTTTATGGATGCTGAGCCTGTGCCCATAGGAACACCCTTCCAGCAATGGGGACCCCACTGTCCTTGTCTGGGAGGCATCCATCTACATAGATATACCTGTGACTTCTTTCTTTTCCATTTGCAGACACTTTGCAAGTTAAAAACAATGCAGGACTGAAAAAGATCAAACCCATATACCTGATGTAGAGTTAGGATGGGATAAAGCAATTCTACTTCTGAATGCAGGAGAAGGGATCAGCCCGTTCAGTTTCTCAACAGAGAGAGAGGAATGTCACTAGTCTGGGAAATGTTGTGAGCAGCCATGGCTGTCCTATGAAATGCCTCTCTTCATCAGGGCCAACAGATATTTATCTGTTTATCTCTATTACTGTGTAAGGGTATCTTAAAGCCCATGTGGAAGCCAATGGTTGGAGCTATAAACATTGCTGCAGTTCTTCCTATGGGCCATGGTTGAATAGGACCTGACAGAGTATATCTTCTCTCTTTTCTTGGATGCTGGCAAGAATTATTTTTTTCCCTTTTCCTTTTCTATGGCAGGGACTGTCCTCACAGGTCAGTGCTCATTTGCAGAGGGGAAGCCAAGGGCAATTGAGGATCTCTTGTTGTGCTTTGGCACCAAACAGCAGAGCTGAGGAACGAGTGAATAAGCGAACAAGTCCTGCCAAGACAAAATGGTCACTTTAAGTGGAGTTGTGGCCTCCAGTGACAAAGTAGAAGGAGGCTGCCAACAGAGGGCTGACCCAGCAAAATGTTGTTTTATTTATACATTTCAGCGTATGCTGAATCCATGCACTCATGCACTGTACTATATTCCCTGTGGGGAGGGGTGGGAAAAAGGAGCAAGTGGAAACCGTGTGATGAAGAATATACTCTGTAAAACACATATGCTAGGGCTGCACATCTGAGACCTGGACACTGATTTCCAGGGAGAAAATCTCCCAAGGGACACCCAGAGGTCTCTACATCCTACTCAGGAATCAGAGGTTGGCAGTACTTAGGGTTGGTGTATGTAGTATTTATTACATCTGGTACCCAGGGGGAAAATGGGCTGCTGTAGGCACTCCTTTCATGGTCTTCCCATCCCTGGTGATGCAGACGTGCACCTGCCACCATCAGTCAGGGCACCCACAGATGGACTGCACGAGGCTCTCCCCAGCACCCCCAAAGCTACGCAGCTCTGCTGAGTCTCTACCATCAAAGGCCCCTCATATTTGTGATAAATTTCCTTCTCCTGTCAGCCACCTCTGTTGTACAAAGGGGAGGAGACAGGGAAGGAGATTTGGTGTCTATAGTACAAAACCTGAACCAGTTTGGATCCTGCTTCTCACACATCTGTAAGGATAAATCAGACATATTTAATTTTCTTTGGTTTCTTTGGGAGTTTTGTTTGCATTGTTGTTTTGCTTGTTGTTGGACTTGTTACTCTGATAAGCTGTGTCCATGAAGCAGTTAAACATGAGCCCATGTCTTCAGCATGCACAAGTCACTGTTTGGGTCATTCCCATCATGCACACGATGTACCTCAAATGCTCCTTAGATAGTCTGAAAACACACAGCCTCCACAGGAGCTAAATTTGGGTTGGATTTCTTTTTTTTTAGCACTAGAAGGCAGGCATAGAGAGGAAGAGACCTCTCTCAGGCTCCTTGCTTCTGTTTGCTGCCTAAACAACACATTAATCACCCGGACAATGTAACTGAACTCCAGGCTGCTGCCTTCTGCCTTGGAAAATGCACTATCATTTCTGAAATATTAGCATCTGGGAAGCAAGGTTGTTGTTGTTGTGTTTTCCTGAAATCTGACATAGTCCGGAGAGTCTCTCCTCTTGGGAGCAATGACTGGGTCCAAGCGTTTGAAGAATGCATAAAATCTTCCTGCTGATAAGCTGATGAAGGGTGCAGTTCTCTGTCCTCCACCACACCTAACCTGGATGAACCTTATGTCATGGTATAGACAAGTCCTGTTTCGGTTCAAAGCAGCTGTTTTTATTGTTTAAATTTACATTTGACATTTTTCACCCTGACTCCATTGCATTTCTGCCCATACCACCATTAAAGGGCTATCTAATTCCACTCAAGGCCATGTCGGTTTCTGAAAGTACATAAAATGCCAGGCTGAGATGAATAATGAATGATCCAAGCAGAGTGCTAAGCTGCATATGAAGGAAACCTCCTTCTCCTGACAAATCCCAGAACCAGCCTGACAAGGTTATTGACAGAAAAGTCAAACCAAAGCATGGGGGGGTGTCAGCCAAGTAAGACATGATAGGACTCAGTGAGAGGAGGAGAGACATGGCCTCGGAGTGCCCGAAAGGACCTTGGTTGCTGTGGGCTGGCTGCAGACTGGCCTGGTGGATGGTAATCAGGGAGCCTGTCCTTCTCACAGAAGGAACGAGAGAAGTAAAACTGAAAATTAGTTTAAAAAATTGAGTTTACATTGAGGTCCCAGAAAAAATAAATGGGGGGAAAAACTGTCTCTAAAAGCATTGCCTTGCTAAAGGTCTACTGGGGTCAAGGAAAGGACATGTCTGTGTGGTGTTAGGGAGTAAGATCTGGTGAGAAAGGGAGATAAGGGTAAAAAGAGAGAAAGAGGAGGCACAGGGGAAATCTGGAGGCAGATGACAGCCTCTCAGATGTCTCATTTTTTTCCCTGGGCTCTGCACTCCAGATATTGGAGAAAGCCACACAGCTCACACCTTCCATCTGCCAGGGCTGTAAGTTTTAATTTAAGATGGCAGCTAAAACTTCTTCCTCTGGACTGTGACAAACCCACTCAGCTCCAGGGCAGGAGTCCGAGACATTTTGCAGTGAATGACACTTACTTTTCACTGAAAGCCAGTGGTAGTAATAGCTGATTTAGCCCGTCATCCTTTCGCAGAAGCAAAGAGGTAGCCAAGAAAGAAAAAAAATATTAATAACAACATAGTGTCTGTGAAAAAGAGGCGAAAGGAGGCAAATGGACATGTTAAGTGGAAGCTACTGAGCAGGCTTTGTCATCTTTGGAGTATTGCTTCCCCCATGGATGCTCAAAGCATTTTGCCACGGAGCTCATCTGTCGTGACGAGTCTACTTCACAACCCCATCATGTCTGCCTCAGTCTCCATTTGGCTTTGAACAACCGTATATGGTTCAGCAGGTTTTGATTATGGCAATGCAATCAGGACTAGTGATAAGCTGTGGAAAATTCCCCCACCCCCCCTTATCTCTTTATACTTAAATGGCTGGGTGGGCATTGCTGATTTTCTCGCTGCCAGTAGAAGGAGCACCCTGTGAAGGCTGACCACAGGCCACCACAGTGGGAGGGAGTGGGTAATGGATTTTCCTTGCCATTCCTTGCTTTTAAGACTAACAACCTGGTAATGCCTCCCAGCTCTCTGTTTCCTGCAGCCAGGCCTGTGTTTGTGGTTATTGCTGAAGTTTGCCCTGCTGAGCAATTCCACTTTGTTATTTTAAAATCATAATATAAAAAAAAGCATTAAGGTATGATTTTTTAGAGCAGGGAAGAAGCCAATCTTTTCCACATTTGACGAAAATGAGATGCTTGCTCTACCTGCAGTTTCAGGCGTGATGCTGATGCTGCTGAGTGAAGCTGGATGGTCTGTGTAAGGCAGGTGGCTGCACTAGAAGGTCACACCAGTTCCTTCTGGCCCTAAAACGGATTAATAGCCTTTAAAAAAAATAATGTCATATTTTTCTGGATTTTGGAGAAAGCTGCCATGAGCTGAAATGAGCTCAGGGAGTATTTGCACCCCTATGGTTTTGTGCAGCCAGTTCACCTCACTGCCAGTATTAAACTGGCATCATTTATTGGTTTACAGCAATGTCTGTAAGACCTCCTGGTCCCAACATGCTATAGACCACTTTCTGTCTTGCTGGCCAGTGTTTCCCTGCTGTTTTCCCATCTGCTGCACACAGTGGTCAGACAAACAGAAATTGCCCATTCTCAGCTTACTTGCCAGCAAGGATGATGACTGTGTACTATTCCCACGGTGTGGAGGGGGCTGCAGAGCTGTTCAAAACCACCTCTGCATATTTCAGCAAGCGGACCTCCAACTTGTGGAGCACCAGCAGTGCAGGAAGGGCCTGAGCACTTCCCTGGCAGGGCAGCTCTTGCTTAGGGTACAGTCAAGGCTGTCAGAAAAACCCACTAAAATGCTGTGTCACGTAACATCAGGCTGTGATGTACTTATTCAGAGCAGTGCTGACAAGGGACTTCTCCAACTTCCAGGGAAGTGCAGTGCCAGCATATTGACTCAGCGCTGCTGCTGAGTGGCAGCATGTGTTAGGCTCTCCAGTGGCAGAGGAGGGTGAAGGTTGGCATTTGCTGCTGCTCGCATGGCATTTGCTGCTGATTGCGAGCACTAACACTGCTTCATTGGCTTGTGTGCAGTGTCTTTTTGACCTTGGTTCAAGCTTCAGCAAAGAGAAATACCTTACACATTGTTTATTATCATCATTATAATTTTATTTTGCAGAGTAAAAACAAACACCAAAGCTTCCCTCAGCTGGGACACAAGATGCTGAAAGTGCAACTTTTTTTGACAGGCAAATATGCAAAAACCATCAGTCTCATCTTTTCTTAGACATCTTAATTTTTTACAATACTGATGTGGCCCAAGTCAAATTTGCTGGGGGGAAGAATTTACAGCTCCCACAGCCTGGAATGGCAAAGTTTTCCCAAGCTCTGAATCAGAGACCTTGATAACAGGGAACCGATGATATGCTTGGAGCTGCACAATCCAGAGGCTAAACAGCAGCTGCAGACCAAAGGCCAGTTCATTGTTTCTAGGCAGACCACGAGCTCATTGCAGAGCAAGTCTCATCATGTTGTTCAGAGGCCAACTCAAATGGAAGCAACAAGGTTGCAGGAAGCCACTCAAGAGAGGAAGGAGAGATACTCAGAGGAAGATGCCTTCTCCATGGCTTCATCATTTCCTAACAAATGAAACAGGACCAGAACCGAGCATCCCACAGACGCCTGCGCTAGTCTGTACTTCTAAGTTACTCACATGCTGTTGTTCTGCCTTGACATGGGCTGCCCAGTGCTCCTCCAGGGAGTTCAACACAGTCAGAAGAAAACAAATATCATGGACAGGGCAGGTCCCCGTCTGCCCATGGACTAGTCCCTGATTTGAGTCCTGGCGGCTGTGGGACTTCTGAGACCAAAGACTGCCAGTAGCTGCTCTGGGGCAAAGGCTGCTGGTGAGAGCTGGCGTTCCCCTCTGTCCTGTGATCTGTATTGTCCCCACACCCAAATGCCTTCCAGGAGATAGTGGATGCCACCACACCATGTCACATAGTTGCTCTGGCCCTGGCAAAGCCCCTGTGGGAACTCTTGTACCTTGTATAGCTTTATAAAAGAATAGTCACATTTTGGGTGGGTGGGATTTCTGTACGATGTACATGCAGGTTTTCTTTCTTGTCCTTTTTCTCATGGATGCCCTGGAGGGTCTCATCCTGGTCAGTGAACACTGTGAAGTCCCCACTTCCCCCAACAGCAATAAGGGTGCTTGAGATATGAAAGGGTGCTGTCATCAGGCAGATCATAGTCCCCAAATTATTTACACAGTTCCTAGTGAGTTACTATATTGTCTTCTAGTTACTCAGCCATCACCACTCAATTTGAGCACAAACTGCTGCTTCACCCTGAATTGTCCAGCTCTGCCTCCTGAACTCCCCAGCCTGCATCCTGCCTGATCAACATTGGGGTGTTAATCACAATCACAAGAGGCACTTTTGCACTATCCATTCACTTACACTATATAATGACACCTTATTACACTGACTTTGCACTGATATGCAGGGGAAACTATTAAATCAAGCTAAAACCCCAGTAAGATACCACTTAATGTACTACTAAAGCTGCTTAGGCAGCCTCCTGGAGGTGTCAGTTGGATCTGCTCTTTCTACCTTCTCCAGAGTGAATTTAATGCTTCCGTCCAAATATACACAGCCTAGATGGAGCAGAGAAGAGAAAAGTTCATTCCTTTGAGGCCACTTGGCTGGAGGCTCTGACAAATGCCTGTGATGGTAAGGAAATGTAAAACAGTCCCAGGTGGTACCACAGCTTTGCCAAGCCTCCTCTGTTCCCCTCCATGAACGTTGCCGCTTTGGTGCTCAGAGCCAGCCAGGAGCAGATCAAAGGGGCACCCTTGCAGGCTGGCTCGGCTGGCTGCCGGCCATCGTAACTAAGCACCTTCCCCTTCAAACCACAAATGGCGAGGGTGCGACAGTCTTTTCCTATCTTTTTATTTCCCTTTTCCTTCTGGTTCAGTGTGGATGACAAATAATGTTTTAAGCTCATCGAGGAAATGACCTCAGATTTTAAGTTCTTTCCTGGGGCAGTTTTGAATATTTAAATATATGTGTCTGTTTTTCTGCTTCTTTCTTCTCTTCTACACATCCGATAAACAGCTTCCCCTCTAGAAACGAATAGGGGATGATATCATAGCTCAGTGAAATGCACTTGTTGCTTTAGCCCTCCTTGTGTTTCTAAGGGCTTGCTCAAATTTCACTGAAACTGGCTTTATTTCAAAGCCTCAGATGATGGATCACTGGGCCAGATTTCTCCTCTTGCTTTTACCATTCCAGAGGTACATAAGGCAACAAAATTAATAACGCTGTGATTTTACTAGGGAATGTTATACATTATCAACGATGCACTCTTGAATGTAGGTATTTACCATAACGGCTTTGCTGGCTCATTTAAGCACTTCCCTCTCTGTAAGGTCTGGGTCCTTACACCGGCTCTGTTAGGTGGAGATAGAGTCTCTTCTATTTTATGGAAGGAAGGGAAAAAGCAGAATTTATCATAGGGATAGGAGTCACCTCACCTACCCATAGCTACCTATATTAGCTAACTCCCATTTTACCCAATGAAAAGACACTGGCACCTCCATGGTGCAGATGGTATATCCACAACGCACTCTGGAGACTTCTTCCTCTCTTCACTGAGTACTGAGGTAGTTGGGGTGTAGTGAGATGAAATCTGCCCTAGCTGAGGGCCCACATCAAATGTTTATGGGATGAAAAGGAATTAAATCTTCCTCTCCCACACGTCCAAGCTTCATGGTCACTTCTTCAGAGTCTCAGCACTTGCCTGTGAGCTCAGCCCTACACAAAACTCAGTAAAGAACAGATCTCTGGGCTATCTACAGAGAAACATTTGCATAACCGAGATTGAGGTGTCGCATATCATAGGAATAATGGTGCTCAAGATTTCGCTGGAAGAAAAAACAGCTACCCAAGAAAACATAATTTCAAGCTGAACATATTTTAGGGAAATTTGTTATTAGGGCTACTGCTACAGTAAGACCGTCTGTTGCATAAAGTAGGGAATATTATGCAGCTTTGCAGTATTTCATTAGCAATAGCCCTCCCAGGCCAGCAAGCGACTGTTTTATGAAAAGATATGTGGCACTTTTTAATGACTAGTCATCACAAACCACTTGAATTCTTCTGATCCTATCCAAAGTCCTTCTATAAAAGTGGAGATTATTAAAAACCTCATTTAAGAAAGCCTGACACTTATAGTTTTTCTTTTTGGGGGGAGAGGAAAGAAGATCTACAGTCCATTATAGCATTCCTAATGTGATCTGCAACTCCAGCATGCAACCACTAAAATCAAAAGAGGGACACCCATGGTGTTTGGTGTGCTTTGGCTCAGGGATGTTGATTCAGTCTGCATCGTAGTAAATGATTCATTTCTGTAAAGTCTCTGAGCAACTCACACAAAACAAGTCAAAATAACCCTGTTTAAGAGTGGTTCTGAAGAAGACAGATCCACAGGAGCGCTAAGGAGGGTTAGATATCATGTTTGCATCCAAACCTCAGTCAGTGGAAAAAGGATGAAATCTCCATGATTACACTTCTCCAGCCGTTTCATTAATCCTTTTGCCACATGGATGTAAAGTGTTACTTCCTCCTTCCTCCAGAGAATTCAATCATCTGGTTTGTGCACCAATGGTGATAAAAAATGTACCATTCAAGTTAGGCTCAGGATGAAGATATTTAAAGACAGGCAGACAAGCTGAGGCAAAGGCAGTTGTTTATGGGAGACTGCTAAAGGCCCACAGATGAGACCAGCTCATTGCCTTGAGACGTGGTGTGAATAATGTTTCAGGGTTTGTTTGTTGGAACTGATTTTTTTAAGAGTTCAAATGCATTTTTATGTGTACTAGTGCACACACTGTACCCAAGAGGCAGCATTTTGAGACTGCTGGGACCTAGGAACTCATTTCTTATCCAAATGATAACTGAAGAAACCTCACTGCCAAATCACTGCATCTGATTCCACCTGAGACTTTAGACCAGGATGAATATCAGTCCAGGGTGGTGGGAACGGAAAATGGGGAGACTGATAAACTAAGAAGAGTTATGCTTAAAATGACACCATGTTATGACAAGTCTCACTGAGCACAATAATGATGAATAGAGAAGAGAAAATAATATACCTGAAAACTCAAATAATGTAAAGATTTTCCATCTTTCAGCTGGACATGCTTGTTATTTCTGTACCATTTGGGCACATTGAGTACAGGGCATGTCCTACATCTGAAGGCATGTGTCTGAGATTTTCTTTTAGCACGGTTTTAATGACCTGCTCATATCATCAAGGAAGAAACAAACCCAGCAGAAAGGCTAGCAAATGAACTCCTAGCACAGGACAAAGCAACAAAGTCATAACTGAAAAAAAGAGACCAGTAGACATCAAAGTAAGGATGATGTGATTTTCAACACACCTGGATGTCACTTCTCCCCCCTACTCACCATCAATGTTCCATGTCAGCAGAAATACATCGGACCCCTCAAGAGCAATAGCAAAGACTTGGCAACAGATCCAGCATGCAGTGAGAGCCTTTCAATAACCACAGTGATCATGAGCTCAGGCCCAGTGTGATAGAGTATTGGTTTGCTCATTTGGGTTTTGTTTCTCAGGTAAAACTTTTCACCTCCTCATTTGGTGAGAACAAGTCATTAGACATTTTTAGGATCTTGACTTGCCTGCATAGGTTGACAGCCCAAGAGTATTTGCCAAAAGTTGGGAAAAAGCCAAGTTTTCTTTAAACCTCTTGTAAACCCCAAACTGCCGTCCTGCGAGGCTACATCTGGCAAGGAAGCCATCTGCGATTCATATAGTCTTGCTCCAACAAAACGACAACAGTGTGAAAAACTCTTTTCTCTGGTCGGCAGTGAACTGTAAAAGTAACATTAGTAATAGCTTCTGCAGGCTCAGTAATGACATAATTGACATTGGCTGAAAGCACAAGCCCCATCTGCGAGGTCTTGCCAAGGCTCTGGATTGATTCATATCATCCTTCAAAAATACAGGTCATAGTCAATAGCCCTCTTGGATGCTGCTTCTCACGTCGGTGTTGAGACTGCTCTCCTTCTGAGCGGTGTCTGCAGTGAAATCTCACAGAATATGAGCCTCCTGATCCCAGCCCTAGAAAAAAATAAAAGGGGACTGCTTGACTGAAACCATTTGCTTGATCCATAAACAAGGTCTGTATTTCCAATTGTTTAAAAACCTGCAGTTTCACAGAGAAGTGCACATTGCACCTAGTAATCTCTTATATCTATAGCAACATGACCTGGTGCATTTTATTTAATGCAGAGCCCTAGTAAGGAGACTGGGCTCTAAGCCATCTGCACATATGTTTCTTGAATGCCTGATATTTTCATTTTGCTTCAGATGAGCTGCACTGCTAGGGAGCTCCCATTTATAGCATCCGGGATTTTTTCCAGTATATGTTGTGCTCACCCCATCTGCAAACCTCTCTTTCCCCCTCAACCCCTTTCACCCCCATGACTCAAAAAATACAAATGCCAGCAGATGTCCATTAAAAAAAAAAAAGATTGAGACAAAAAGCACTGATTTGTTCAAATATCTTGCAAAAGAAATCATTCCCTAGCTCCCTTTGTGTTTAAAACCTTGAGGCCCCTGTTTTAGAGAAATCCTAGAAATACGATTTAAAGACCTCGGTGGGACTGTGCAGCACTGAGAGACTGCGTGCTTACTGATGGGGAATGTTTAGAAAAACAACACCTAATGCCACCAAGGTTTCCATTCACACCTCTCCTGTTCTACACGTTTCACGGAGAGCCTGGCTAGCAATGCAGGAGCTTTTCCTGCATTATTTAGACAAGTAAGTGACAAAAAAACCACTGGACCGTAGCCTGAATTCTTCGCTAAACTTTTAGACCTCCTGATTCAGGCAGCAAGCTAGTGGGTGTTTAACCAGCTGAGGGGAGACCAGAAGAAGATGAAAAAGAAAAAAGAGAGCAAAGGACCATCAGGTAGCACAAACCCGAGTGCCTGATTTTAACCCTCCTCTGCAGCATGAGTGAATCCAGATTTGTGAAGATCAGAGGGGGCTCTTTGCTGAGTGATGGGCTCCAGGATGCAGGAGGGGGACGAAAGACCACTGATAAGGTAATTTTTGTTTTAAAACATGTCATGGCCAAGTAGCCAAATCCAGAGCTGCTGTCAAGGGGTGTACCTCTCTCAAATTCCCTCCTGCTCAGAGTCCCTGGTAGTTTGGTGTGGGAAAAGATGAAAAAAATCAAAGCCCACACCTGAGTTGAGATGTGATGGGCCAGCTGCTGTTCTTGTTGGTGATATTAAAGAAGGCTGGGCTGGCCAGTGAGACATCTCATTATGCTGCTCTATGTCCTCATGAGGTCACCTCTGCTCCCTCTCTGCAGCCCCCTCATTGCAGCTTAGGTCTCTGGCCCTGTGCTTGCAAGACTCCCAGGGCCAGATTAGCAAAGGATTTCTCTGGGCTCTACTTCTCCTGCAGTTCCCTCCTCCTTCCAGCCCCAATGCCAGAGGCAGAGCCCACACAGACTGCCAGACTGAGTGCGTTTCCAAATCCAGCACTTGAAACTAAGGTCAGGATGCTGGGAACTGACTCTGAATATGCCTTTCTATGGCTATAGTGTCCACTGGTTCTTGCCTTCGGCATGGTTTGAAGCTCCCACGGGCAGTAATCTGTGGTCTTTTTTTTGTTTCACACTGGCTCTTCAACAACAGCCTTTGGGGTATTTTCATGGCCAGCTTGTTGGGTGGGAGACAGGGAGTTCATAAGCTTGTCTGCCAGAGCTCCTGGCTGGCAATTCAATGCTGTTCCACAAAGGGAAGGTCATGGTCCCTTTTCAACATGAATGCTGCTAGAAGGTTATGCAAGCCCATCATGAGGCAGGGATGGGTCCCCAACATGGTTTTGTAATATGGGTACATCAGGACAATAGAGCTCAACTGACAGCTTCCAGAAATAAAGCCATTCTCTCCCCAGCAAAGCCCAAAGGATGCAAGACTTGAAAAGCTCCAGTGTCTCCTGCTCAGCTGCTGGCTCAGTTGAACAACATGTCTCTGCTGCTGAGGAGGGACCAAAGCCACTGGGAATGCCAGACACTCTCCATGTCATAGGGACAGCCCAAGGATGGCATTTCTTGGGGTGCCCAGGAAAGCCTGGTGCTTTGGGACACCATTGGCCAGAATTCCCCAGGCAACGGGGACCTGAGGCTGGCCACCCCACAGCTGCCTTCCTGGTACATGGGAGACCTTTCTGCACTGAGGATTTCAGCTCAATGATACCCTGCAAACCACTCCCCAGGGAGCCCTCTGCCCCCTCCAGACCACCGTTCTCACAGGCTGGCCAAGTATTAATTCACTAGCCCTGCTAAAGGAGGGTCAGAGCTGATTGCAAAAGGGAAAAACATGTAATGCAGGCAGGGAAACAGGCAACAAGAGCAGAAATCTGGTCAAGGGTGGTCACTTCCTCTGTTTGTATGAGGATTCAGGAAGTCCATTACAAAGTACTCCATCACTGTCACTTAATTCCAGCTAGATTACAAAAGATTAATAGTTCAGCTCCTCCTACCCCCTGCCAGTATGTTGCAGAGGGTGGTGTTATCAGCCCCTCAGTGTGTGCCAGGTAGAGTTTCCCAGGACTTTGAGGAGCTTTCTTTTATTCTTTAATACCTTAATAAGCTGAGCCAAATCATCATGGGAGGCATTAGTGTCCTTCTAGGCATGTCGATGGAGGAAACATATGGTGGAAACAGCAGACAACCAGCATAATGTCTTTGGAAGGCAGAATTGAGGCTGTGATGCCTACAAGTGACCTGGCTGCACTGCCTGGAGCAGGGAGCCTCTTTTCATTAGGTGGTTCCTCAAGCTGGTGTTACTGTCACTGCACACCAGAGGCCATTAATAGCTCCGGGATATGGTACTGGGGTGATAAGCAAGGCCATTACACGCTGCATTCCCGTTTTTGGCCCCGACCTTGTGGTCCTGACAAATTCAGGATGATTTACAGCCTCTTCTTTTGCCTTTTTTAAAATATTTTCACAGGTAACCTTCCTTTGATGTAAATTAGCTTTAGGTAGGGAAGCCATAGGAGCAACCACAAGCAAAAGTGGGCATTTGCCAAAATCCTCACACTTCATCTACCTATTTACACACCTTGGGCCCAAGCATCATATTATTAGCTGGGCATCTGGTTACTATTCATATGACCTCCACAATTTCAGCAGCTCCTCCAGTTTCCCCCAGGACCATGATGTACTGCACATGGCTACCCACCATGTCAAATCTGGGTGTGGGTCTGGGGGGTGTTGTTTCATGAAGGGGAAGTAGGGCAGACTCCTACTGCAGCCACATCTGCTTCATGTCTGGGGCAGTGATAACTACAGAGGTGGGGGCGGACTTTCTACTATAAGTTCATCCCTCAAAATGGGACTTTGGGAGGAGAAAACCTGTGAATGGATTCAAATCTGGTGAAAAGTTTCTGTTGAGAGAGGAAATGCTGGCCCTTGAAAATACCCCTCCTTTTCTATCACTGTTTCTTAAATGCAAAGACTGGCCATGGAAATGCTGCAATGCTTCATTTTGTTGTTTTCTGAATATTCAAATGTTTCAGATCTGCTTTTCATAGTGCTTCAATTTCAAAAATTAACCTGAACCAAAGGAAAAGTTTATCCAAAAAGACTATATGGCCTCCAAATGAAGTAAATTTGTATCCATTGTATCTCACATTTAGCCAAAAGTTTCAGATGGATCCACTAATGAAAGTTTCTAGGGTTGTTCCTTCCATTTCAGTGCTAAAAGTAAGATATGATCATTGGACTAGACACGAACTGGTATTCCATCCCCAGTGATCAGTGGACTGTAAGACCTAAAGGAGAAGAAATGTAAGCTGAGAAGACGTATTATTAGTATAATTATTAATATTGCTGTCCTTGTGTGCACAGGCAAATCTTGGTGGTAAAGTTGGGTACATACCTCCCTGGTCTGGGGTCCAGTGCCTTGGACCTATTTCCATTTTTTTGCTCAAGGCTGGTCTAACTGGGAATGCCAAAATACCTGGTTGCCCTTTTTGCTCTGTCTGGTTGGCTCCTGCACAGGGTGGTGGGCAGGGAGATAATGAAAAAAAGGGTCAGATAGCTGGGAGAACAAAATGTCAGACCAAAGATCTTGGACACAAATGTACAGGTTGTTCTGATCAACCCCCTTTGAGAAATTGTCTGCTGAAAGACTTGGGCGCTTCTGTACCTTATAGTTCACACATAATAATTTATGCACATTGTCCAGCATTTTTCATTGTCATAATCATATAAAGGGTCTTAGTTCACCAGTGAATATGGTTTTTGTGGTCATAACAAATGCAAGGATAAGCCCTGCACTTTAACAGAAGAAAAGCATGGTCCTAGAGCCATTTTTCCCATATGCTTCTTAAGGTCTGGCCTTTAGTTCACCACTGGCCAAGAAAACCCCACAAAGACTTTTTTCTTTCTTCTTCCAGAGTTTCTTATTACACTAAGGATGTATTATTATTTTAAACTTAATGGGAATTTAATCAGAAAGGAGTGATGCAGTGACTAGTCACCAGCTGAGCTCTGCAGAGCTCTGACGGATGGGGCCAAGCCCCAGTCCGGCCTGCCAGAGTTCTCTTTTTGGTTTGGAAATCATTACTACTGCCTCCTGTGGATGGCTCCATGGTCGTGGCAGCTGATTACAGTAATGGTGGATTTAAAACTTTTCACCTGCTGTGGCTCTTGCTCAGCTTCCCTCCCCGCCAAGTGCTATCTTTGCTGGTAACAGCCTGGAAAAGCCCAAAGCATCTTAAAACTGCAGCAGATGTTTTGCTTTAATGTGGGGGAGGGTAGGGGGAGGAAAGGGAATTGGTGACAGGCTGTGAAGAAGAAAGGTGGGAGGAAAAACGACAAAATGGACCTGTCTGCTTTTATCCCTCCATTAGCTGACAGTAAATAAGGGTGGTGTGGACTGGTTTATCTGGGAGGGATGCTACGCTGCCAAGTGGAGAACAAAATGAAGGTGCCGACCAAGTACTTCTCACTGAGTTAGAGCACTTCCAAAGCAAACCCCCAAAATCCAGAAAAGCTAGGAAGGTCCCAAAATTTGACCCAAACTAAACTCAGACCGATTTGGGGCCTCATTGATATCAACCTGATTTTCTACCCTGTTCTCATGCTTCTGAGTTCAGTATGAGATTTTGTTTTAAATGTCTCTGAAATTTGCAGTTGTTCAGGGCCAAGGGTTTTGCTTTGGCACTTGCTTAACTATTCCTGCCTGTTCCTCTGCCATGGGAGGTCTGAGGGTATTTCCAAGTTTATCAGCAACATTTCTTCTGCAAGTTGCTCCTCTAACCCTACATTTTTGTGCGTATGGTTGATAATCCATGTCTGAAATAATGGTGTGACTGTGTGCTTGGCTGGGATCCACCTGGATGTAAAAAAAGTACACGCCAGAGTGGTCCATTTTTGCCAGTTATATTCCCACCAAGGAAGCTTCTGAGCTAATGAAGACATTCAGAAGTAACAAAACAAATTCTCAGTGAAATGCCAAGGAGGTTCAGACCCAGAGTCCTGCAGCAGCAATTATTTTGTTGAACAGTTCTCCTCTCCTTTTACATTCTGCACTTCTCAGTGTCTCTTTTAAGCAACAAACAAACTCCACTTCTCCCTCATCCCCATCAACAACTCTGAAGATGTCCTCTGTTTTCTTCTCCAGCTTTGACTCTCCCAAACCAACAGCAACATCAAGGAAATCTGTAGAACTTCCCAAGTTAGCAGCAGAAAGGAAAAGTGGGCTGCCAAGGTTGCTGTGGTACGGTAGGAAAGTAGGAAAGTTTTGTCAATATGGTTAAAAGAAACTGTAGACACATACGGCTACTACGGGCACCAAAAAACACTTGCAACAGATCTCCAGCTCGCAGAACTCTTTCTGAAGACACACTGATTATGGCTTTTTTTTAAACAGAAAGCAGGGATGTAGCTTATTTATTCTTGTGCAGAAGCAGCAACTTGATGTGAAGAAAACCTACCTGCTTTCCATTTTTAGGGCACTTTTCCATTCTTGGGAAAGGCTGTAGACAATTGTGTAACTACATAAAGCTTTTTTACCTTACCTTGATTAGAAAAAAATGATATGCAGGATTTGCAGCTGCTCTGAGGACCAAACGTGTGACAAGAAAGAATTACTCTTTTTCATTAATATGAATGTCTTTTAGCTAATCTTTTAGTGGAAAAACTGCTCTAAAGAAGCCTAAATATGACTTGAAGTCTGATGCTTTGCTAACTTGGCAAATGCTTAAGGATGAAGTATGGAGAAGAGCTAACCTATAAAGTATTCTGTATTTTAACAGCCTGTTTCTCCATTAAGCATTTTTAGACATCAATAGAACAAATTGTCCTGTATTGTATGTTACATGTGCTGTAAAAATATTAAGGCTTTTGTCAACTTGCTACTTTAACCCTTAAAGAGATTACTGATGGCTGGTGCTCCAGCAAAGTTGTTGTCCTCTGGCTTTTGTTGGAAAGCTGCTATTGATTTTATGGCTGTGCAGTCACATAATTTTTCTCACCCTCAGAAAGACCCAGATGCTGGTGGTGATTTTATTACAGTTGCTGTCGCTGTTTGGTTGTGAGTTCCTACATGGATCAGGATGCTCTCAGATGAAGAAATACATAAACATCAAGCAAAAAGGATGACATCAAAGGCTTTTGTAACTTCAGCCTCAGCAGGGCAGGTTCTACAAGGCAGGAACACCACTGCAAAATGTTGGCAAAAAACCACCCATTAGTTATAGGTCTGTCCTTGGGCTCCTTCACATGAAAAAGTAAGGTTAATTCTAACCTTGGCACCTGAAGGTATAGGAGGTATGTAGGGGTAGGTGGGATAAGCCTATTGTACTGTTAAGAGGAAGCAGTGGAGTTTTAAGATTTGTGCAAGGGTGAGCTGCAGACGGGCATTGCTGCGGCCCAGGTCTCCCTCTGTTGACAAAGGGTTGGTTGCTCTAGCCAGGCTTTGAACATTCTTGCCAGGATTTTTGGCAACATCTTCACTTCTTCCTGCTTCATTTTGGGGCCGGGTGACTCCCTGCATGTCCTGCCTGACCTGGGAAGCACTGATAGCCCCACCAGCAGCTCCCACTCACACAATATTCACATCGTCCTTGTTGCTTCCTGCACAAGTAACCTTGAGATAATCACCATCCACCATCTCTGTGGGTACGGCCTCTCAAGCAGGTTCCCACCAGGCAGGGACAGTGCTAACTGCTTGCATGGTGGCTGCTCTGCAGTAATTGTCCATGTCTTCACTTTAATCCATGACAAATGCAAGCTGACTTGCTCCAGTTTCACTGAGTCATGAGGACCCTCAGGTCCCATCACTGTTAACCAGGGACTGTCACTGGAGCAGGGCTGCCACACTGGAGAGCCCCTTGAGTTCAATCCTGCAACTACATTAACCTCACAACATGCTTCTGAAATAGCTGTTTTCTGGCCATCTCTGAGTATGATTTCATGGTGGT
Organism: Phalacrocorax carbo; assembly: GCF_963921805.1. Lineage (NCBI taxonomy): Eukaryota > Metazoa > Chordata > Aves > Suliformes > Phalacrocoracidae > Phalacrocorax > Phalacrocorax carbo. The sequence goes on along the minus strand of NC_087518.1, from coordinate 44,795,862 downwards.
TCTGCTTGCAAAAAGAAACAAAACAAGAAAACCCTTCCTGCCCTTTCCCTGTGCCTAGAGCTTGCCTGTTCCTCACAACTGCATGTTGGGCTGTGGAGAAATTATCTTCATTGAAATGAATTCTCTCTCTCCCCCTGAAAATATTTTTATAGCACAGACCATGTCGAGGATCTGGCTCAAACCTTCGTTGTATAATTTGGGCAAGGGGGATGGTGGAGGCAACACCATTGGGAGATGCAGAAGGTGTTTAAGTTGATGTTGTATTACAACAAATTATTCATGTTAATGATTCAATCATTCATGATAACCTGCTGGAGCGAGCGCAGGAGGCAAGAGCCCTCAGCTGGTCTCACTAACCACCAACCCAGTGGTCCTCTGGCTTCAGCTGTGGACCCCCAGGGCCGTAAGACAAGGAGAGGAGGGCTGCAAAATGGTTGCCAAGTTTCCTCCCCATGCTGGACAACCAAACACAAAATCCTCTCCACATATGTATTTTCAAGAGTGCAAGCAAAAAGAAAAAAAACAAATAGCATTTTGGGAAAACAGTGCAACAAGTGAATATGCATCTTAGCTACAATTTTTACTAGTCATGAAAAAAAGAGAAACATGGTGGCACATGCATAAGGTGGACTCTGGGTCCTCCTCAAAAGGTCTCTGTGAATCTTTAGTTGAAAAAATTGTTGAGAAAAACTGAATTACTCCAATATTTATGCCAAGCTTTTAATAAGTGAGGGATAGCAGCTGCAAGACTTACCAGGAAATAACTGAGTAGCCAGTGCTTGACCAGCTTGTGGAAGGTGTTTGTGAGGAGCTGGTGACTGAGGCCCATGACGTAGGTGGTTCCTTCCAGCCTACGTGCCTGGGAATGGCTGCGGCTCTCCCCCAGGTACCATCGACACTAATGTTTTTATGTTCCTTGCCATGGTATGTGAAGCGGCTTTGCTGGAGCCAACAGGTTTTATACCTGGAAGTCCCATAAGCAACTCCCACGCAAATCTGAAGAATTCACCTAAGCTCTGAGATGGTGATAGTGGCAGCGAGGTCTGCAAACACCGCCACTGTGCTGCCTGGCGGGGAGAAACCCAGTGCTATTGTACCTCACAGCTTGCACACCCCTCGCCCCTACACTTTTTAAAAATGTTTTACTCATGAACACATGGAACTCTCTCTGCCTACTGGGGAGCTTTTAGCAGAAGGGTAAACAGGTCCTCCTCTCTCTCTCTTTGTGTTCAAACATGGGAGTTCACATCCTCTGCCTCTTCCTCTCTGCTGCTGGCCCCCTGAAAGAGCAGAAGCACACCCCAGGGACAGTACAACAAACAACACTGAGGGGCCACGGGGTGAGAACAAAGAACCCTTCAGCCCTGTGAAAAGCTTGTCCTGGAAAAGGGAGTCAGTTCCAAGGCAGTACCGGTACAAGGATTAAAAAAGCACCAGGAAAGCAGAACAAAAGCGAAGATAACGAGGCTTCAATGGTCTTCTCGTGCATGTCTTAGACTTCATGCGTACATGGGTTTCCATATATATATATTTCCAGAAGGGAAATATGAGCCTTGTTTATAAAAATGATGGGCTTGCTTCGGAGCTTAACCTCTACCCTTTAAACAGCAGTCTAAGCCTAGGAATTGCTTTATGCAGGGCAAAGTGTTCCTCTAGCCTAATTTGGGTTTGAAAGGAGTAAGCAATTCAAGATTTTCTCACCTATCTGCTATCTGCTTCTGTCTCCCAGGAGCCCAGTAAAAGGCAAAAGCTTTGCAAAGAGCTTCAGGACTTGCTGTGATTGCATCATGCCCATCCTGGCATCCACATTCCTGCTCCTCTTCCTGTGCCCTTCACACTCCCAGTGCCAAAAGCCTTGTAGCTACCTTTGGTACTTACCCTTGTAACTATCCCCTGCAGTCATTTCTTGTAACTACATTTGGTTACCCTTGTACCTGCAGCCCTTGCTGGCTGTAGACACAGTTCCCAAGAATGATGTGATACCTATGATAAACATATATATGTCTAAAGGCCTAAACCATGCAGTGTAAATCAGTGGACCATTAGGTATTTATCCTATATATATATATATTAGATACATATGTGTACATATATGGATTTTTCTGGTGGTATCCCTCCTAAAGCCGGGGATAGGCTCTAATATATATACACACATATGTAGAGATATAGTAGATAAACACCTAACCCTTCCACTCATTTACACTGTGTGGTTTAGGCATGTAGGCATGCATAGTGGTAGACAGGAATTCAACAAGAAAAAAGCTGCCTTTGCAGTATGTTGAATTTCACAGGAAAGGCGTAAATTGGAAGAGGTGGGCAGGGAGCTAACATAAGGTGCTTCCCATAGGGATGTCCTTGAGATGTCAGGGGCAAACACAACTGCTCCAGTCAGAAGAGAAGGTGAAGGACTGTAATTAGGTGTGGGCTGTTGGCCTCTTGGCCTGAGGAAAAACGATGCCAAATCAGGTTCTTTTTAATTGCTGAGATGGCAACCACATCAAGGTATAAGGATCCAAATTTCTCATTTGCATTTAATCTTTGGATATTGTGGGGCAATGTAAATTAACACCATATTATGCCTAAAATGGGACCCCTGACTTAGGAGCTCTGCTCTGGCATCCACCCATGAGAGTCCACCCTAGGCTTAAAGAGGGACAACACCATTAAAATCCATTAAAACTCTTAACTGAAAGAAATTGAGAGGCAGCCCTGAAGGTCAAAGGAGTCCAGGAAGGCTGGACATTCTTCAAGAAGGAAATCTTAAAGGCACAGGAGCAGGTCATCCCCATGTGCTGAAAGACGAGTTGGTGGGGAAGAAGACTGGCTTGGTTGAACAGAGAGATTTGGCTGGAACTCAGGAAAAAATGGAGGGATTATGACCTTTGGAAGAAGGGGCAGGCAACTCAGGAGAACTAAAAAGATGTTGTGGGGTTATGCAGGGATAAATTTAGAAGGGCCAAAGCCCAACTAGAACTTAATCTGACTACTGTCATAAAAGATAATAAAAAATACTTCTACAAATACATTAGCAACAAAAGAAGGGATAAGGAGAATCTCCACTGTTTATTGGATGTGGGAGGAACCATAGTGACAAGGGATGAGGACAAGACTGAAGTACTTAATGCCTTCTTTGCCTCAGTCTATAATAGTAAGAACACTTGTTCTCTGGGTATCCAGCCCCCTGAGCTGGAAGACAAGGACAGGGAGCAGAATGAAGCCCCCATAATCCAAGGTGAAATGGTTAGTGACCTGCTATACCACTTAGACACGCACAAGTCTATGGGGTCAGATGGGATCCACCCAAGGGTACTGAGGGAGCTGAAAGAAGTGCTCATCAAGCCACTTTCTGTTAATAATCAGCAGTCCTGGCTAACTGGGGAGGTCCCAGTTGAATGGAAGTTAGAAAATGTGACAGACATCTACAAGAAGGGACAGAATGAGGATCTGGGGAACTACAGGCCTGTCAGTCTGATCTCGCTGTCAGGAAAGGTTCTGGAGCAGATCATCCTGTGTGCCATCACATGGCACATATAGGACAACCAGGTGATCAGGCCCAGTCAGCATGGGCTCATGAAAGCCAGGTCATGCCTGACTAACCTGATCTCCTTCTATGACAAGGTGACCTGCTTAGTGGATGAGGGAAAGGCTGTGGATGTTGTCTATCTAGACTTCATTAAGGCCTTTGACACTGTTTCCCACAGCATTCTCCTGGAGAAACTGGCAGCTCATGGCTTGGACAGACGTACTCTTCACTGTGTAAAAAACTGGCTGGATGGCTGGCCCCAAAGAGTAGTGGTGAATGGAGTTAAATCCACCTGGCATCCGGTCACAAGCGGAGTTCCCCAGGGCTCAGTGTTGGGGCCAGTTCTGTTTAATATCTTTATCAATGATCTAGATGAGGGGATCGAGTGCACCCTCCATAAGTTTGCAGACAACACCAAGTTGGGTGTGTGTATTGATCTGCTTGAGGGTAGGAAGGCTCTACAGAGGGACCTGGACAGGATGGATTGATGGGACAAGGCCAATTTTATGAGGTTCAACAAGGCCTGGTGCCGGGTCCTGCACTTGGGTCACAACAACCCCATGCAATGCTACAGGCTTGGGGAAGAGTGGCTGGAAAGCCACCTGGAGGAAAAGGACCTGGGGGTGTTGGTTGACAGCCGGCTGAACATGAGCCAGCTGTGTGCCCAGGTGGCCAAGAAGGCCAACAGCGTCCTGGCTTGTATCAGGAATAGTGTGGCCAGCAGGAGCAGGGCAGTGATTGTGCCCCTGTACTCGGCACTGGTGAGGCCGCACCTTGAATATTGTGTTCAGTTTTGGGCCCCTCACTACAAGAGGGACATCAAGTTGCTGGAGCATGTCCAAAGAAGGGCAACAAAGCTGGTGAAGGGTCTGGAGAGCAGGTCTTATGAGGCACGGCTGAGGGAACTGGCGTTGTTTAGCCTGGAGAAGAGGAGGCTGAGAAGAGACTTTATCCCCCCCTATGACTACCTGAAAAAAGGTTGTAGCAAGGTGGGTGGTGGTGTCTTTTCCCAAGTAACAGGCGATAGGACAAGAGGAACAGCCTCAAGTTGCACCAGGGGAGGTTTAGGTTGGCTATGAGGAAAAATCTCTTCACCAAAAGGGTTGTCAAGCATTGGAACAGGCTGCCCAGGGAAGTGGTGGAGTCACCATCCTTGGAGGTATTTAAAAGACATGTAGATGTGGTGCTTAGGGACATGGTTTAGTGGTTGACTTCGCAGTGCTACGTTAATGGTTGGACCTGATGATCTTAAAGGTCTTTTCCAACTTAAACAATTCTACGATCCTATGATTTTCTGTGCATCTAAATTGGGTGTTGTAATACTGATCATTGCCCTTCTGTCAGGGAAAACTCCTGCTCGGAGCACCCAAAGGTTTGCCCAATCTTGTATTGCTGCATCACAGCACAGAAGAATCAAACCAGACAGTTGGATAAATGTGAATTTTTTTGCCTGGAATCTGTTGTTTCAGTTGACATGATTCATTGCATGATTCCATTGGAGCCTGTACATAACTTCCCCCTGCCCCATTATTAGCCTAATAATTCTCCTGAGATTGAAAATGTGTTTATTTTGACACACAGATTGTAAAACCACAGGAATAAAACAAGCTGAGGCTGCCAGCCTTTATTTAATTTCTTGTTCTTTTGCTGAAGCTCTGAGAATAACTTTGGTTTCCTGCTGAAGAAGGAAACAATGTTTTCCTTGACTTATGTAAATATGACTTCCCCGCACATACGTTTTCCCACTGCTGGTAAAAGGCAGGAATCTTCCCAGTGCCTGAAGTTTGCAGCCCTTGTATAAGATTTTGCCCCATGCCCATCTCACCATAGGCTGGCTTGGAGGGGTTGGAGCTTCCTCAGATGGAGGTTAGGTCCTTACAGGCGTGCAGAGGCTTGGCAGAGTGAAAGGAGGTGCCCACCAGCTCTCGGCAAGGACCTGCCTCCTGACCAGAGGGCTCTGACTTCATTTTGACCTCAAGGCAATGCTCCTCTGTGTTCATTTTTTTCTATGATTTAAGTCATTTGGCCATAACATATAATCAAGACTTCCCTTACTGAGAGGACATGCAGCAAGAACAGAGGGAGTAAAATATAGGCTAGCCATGTAATGGGAGCGTGTGAATGTGGGATGGGAAATGCAAAGGGGCGGCCAAGTTGCAGTATAAAAGCAGCACTGACATCGGGAGTTATTTCTCTGGCATGTATATAATCATATGATAATATCCAGTTGGGAGAACGTGGTAGAGCATTTCAAACAAAGGAAATGGCTGGTGCCGGGAGCTCCTTTGCGTACTTATTACATCAACATAATGATATAGAGAAATAAAAGAGAGGCAGAGGCTGATGTTACAAGCGAGCAAGTGTTGCTGCTACTGTGTGTAGCACTGCTGGGAATGTGCCTGGCTTGGGCTTGGTGTGGAGGATGGACTTTGGAAAGGATGTCAGTGAATTATTGAGGGATTAGGAAAGCACACCTGAAAAATGATGCTTGAAAACCTGGCTGCACAGTGAGCATCTCAGGAGTTTGACCTGTTGAGCTCCCTAAGGAGGAAGGCAAGAGGTGGCTCCATCACAGCTGGCCAGTCCCACAGCAGGGAAAGGGTTGCTGATGGCAAATCAGTCTTTCACTAGGCCAGCAGAAATGATGCCAGGGCTGGAATCTCGACCCAGATAAGACCAGGCTGAACGGGAGGTGGAAATGTTAAACTATTTCTAGTCATGACCCTTTCTAATGGATGACTGTAAAGCTGCTCAGGGAGGCAAGATGCTTCTTCAGGCGTTTAGGTTGGGGCTCTTTCTCAAACACATACTCTAAAGCAGTACAGGGAATTACAGGCTTGATGCAAAGATTATAAAATTTAATTACCCATCTTCTGTTATGCAAGAGGCCAGGACAGATAACACTGCTGCCAGGACTTTAATCAATGGTGTGCCTGTTTGCAAAAGCACTGAGCAATTTGGGGTTCCCTCAGTTTTCAAGGGTCCTGCTGCAAGAAGCCTGACTTTCCCAGGGGAGCTATCAGCTGCTTCTGGGAAATCGGACATCTTCCAAGGTTCCTCCATCTATCTACCCAGAAATTAGGCCACTGAAAATTGCTGTTCACTTCTGAAAATAGTGTTCCCATCATTGCACTGACAAATGCACTCCAGATCTGGAAACCTGAAATCCCTAGGAACCCCTAAACCCCCACCTTTTCCATAAAGACAATTACTTTCCTACGGCTTGACTCTTTCATGCAAAGATTTCCCAGAGTGCTGTCTCCATAAATGAATATTTTCACCTGAGGAAGACATCTATCTGCTTCCCTACCAGGGTCATTTCTCTTCTTACTGCACTCCCAGCTATCTTGCAGTTATTTATCTATTTTTCTTTTTTTCTTTTCTATTACTGCTGAGGTGAGGGCAATTCCCTGTAACAATATAATCCCATGTAATTTATAAAATTTATCATTTATAATTTATAAGTCTGTTCCGCTAATGCAATGTTAGCTAGAAAAAGAAAATTACAGGCAAGAAAAAGCAGTGTAAGCTATATAGATCTTGCACCCAACTGTGGCCAAAGAGCTGATGGGGAAAAGCTCGCCTGCTGCTGATAATCAATGCAATGTATCGCTGCTGTGGTCTCCTCATAACCCTTGAAATGAGGTTTTAATTCCCGAAGTCTTGCACAAACAAAAGCGTTGCAGAGCGAGAGACACTGGGGTGGGGGGAGAGGAGCAGTGACCTTTGCAAGTGAACTCGCAAGGAAACAACAACGTGCCTCAGCCTTAGCCTGATTTATTTTTTTTTTCTCTCAGAATGAAGTTGGCTGTTGGAAGCCCAGAAGCACTGACTGTCAGACACTAGCCAGATCCTGCATGCTTTGTTATTCCAGTGTTTAATCCCAGAAGAGGCCAAGTCGCACTCAGATTTTAGACATGGCAATTGGACCTGGGTCCTCATTGCTCTGGGCTGTATTTCTGGCTGGTCAGCAGCTCAAGATGCTCTGACCACTTGGTACCCCAGAAAATGTAAGGAAGTGGCCAAGGCAATGAGCAGGTTTTATCGCTGGAGTAAATCTCACGCATAGTCTGGGACTTGCGACCTTGTGCAGTGCACAGATTTCTTTACAGAATCTTCTTTGTCCAGAAGACTACAGATTAAAACATCCGGAAGGACTAACAACGAGGAATGAGGCCTGTTATCCTATATATATTATGTATTTTATATATCACACATCATGCATGCAGTATGATATGTCCACTTTTCTTTTCGATGGTGATGATCCACGAAAAATAATTTTAAAAACTCAATGATCCCCAACTTCTTTGCATCTCCTCCAGCTTCTTCCTCTTCTTTCTTTTGATCAGGAAAATGTGCAATCCTGTGGTGGGCCGAGGCTCCAATCTGGGGGTTGTTTTCCCATCATCTTGCTTTTGCCATCTTCTAAAAAGCCATTTATTTCTCCCTTGCTCCCTTTTGTCTAGGCTGCTTGTCACGAGCGCTATTGCCCAACGTCTGTGGGTCCATCCCGCCCCCCCCCCCCCCCGCCCCTGCAGCCGAAACTGCCGTTTGCTGCTATCGTTATTGTGTGAGATCCTGCACTTCTGAGAGCAAACAAAAAACACCCAAGTTGCCGCCTCTGGCTCCAAGCTTTTCCCCATCAGCTCCTTGACTCCGCAGAGAGCACTCCCATTTCAGCCCTTGCTGGAGCTCCTCAGGGTAAGATTGCAAGCGCCAGGGAAAGACACATGTTTCCCATTACACGCCTAAGTCTTCACAGAGCCCTGGTGACAAGAGATCTTACAAAATAGCACTCGGTGGAAAGGGGCCGCAGGTGGGGGAGGGACTCGCTGGTTAGAGAGGTAGATTCACAGGAGGGAACCCCGTTATTAATGAATCACGGCAGGCTGAGAGAGGATAATAATAAAACTAGCAGCAGTTAATTTTAGCACAAATAAACAAAAATCATTAACTTTATAAAATGCTCTCCCAAGCTGGCCAGGTCCGGGTAGATTTTATTCACGGCATTTGTTCAAATCCGTGCTATGCCATAGGAAGTTGCCGCAAGTAAAAAAGAAAAAACCTCACCCAGCACCTCTGTTTATATAAATTACTTGATTTAACCCAAGAGAGCACTGCTCACACACCGCTGTCCTGTTCCCTTGCCCTACTTGGAAGCACACCCTTGTTTCCAGGGTTGTGTTACAATCCCATTTGTTTCTCACTATAAAACCAGCTCATTACGTGGCTCTTCCCATCCCTGCTGTTACAATACAGTATGCAATTTTGCATTTGCTTATGACACACTATGATCCGAGCAATATAAATATCATGGCTGATCTGGTGTTAATCATCTCCGTCCTGTCTGATGAGAGGGCAATTGAAAGTACACTATAGCTCTGCAGGTTATTCATAGCATCAGCTCACTAATTTTTACTGGAATACATTCGCATTTGAATGACATGTTTATTGGAACTTCTTTTGCAGTCAAAGAGAGTTATTGTGGGCATGGGCTAAACGCATTCAGCCATTATATTCTGCAAGCTGCAGTTAAATGCCAGACTAGGGTTGAGCTGGGTTTGAACAGCCTGTCTATAAAATCTCCTTCATGTGTCACCAAAACAGACTCGCTAAAGAGTCTACAGGCTACCAGCTTAATATATTAGCCTAATATATTAGCTCTTAGCTTAATATTAAAATAACAATAATTGTCAGAGGTACAAATGTTGCGGCCAAGCAAAGAGCGCTTGGAAAACGCAGCCCTCAAAGGGAGCAGGTCATCAGCCAAGAGAAATAAATTACCTTCAGCTCCCAGCACGCCAGCTGTATCTAAATCAGCGTAAACATATGACTTCTGCAGACTGGTTTTATCTTCTTGGAAGTGGAGGAGGGTTTGCAGTGTTGCTCGAAGGCAGGTGGCTATCGGGGGCCTTGCTTTGCAGCATCCTCTGGGGATGGCGATCACCTGCCAGGTCAGAAAGCCTTCACCTCCCAGACCCGCCAGCCCTATCTCCCAAGGAAATCTGGCTCCTCTTTCATTTTCGCTTTCCATATCGGATCCTAAAGTACTTGGCAGTTGCTTTGCATGACAGTGTGCTCTCCTCTGCTCTGGAGCTGGCTCCCTGGGCGGCTGTGGGTGCTCCCAGCCCAGCTCCCCAGGCGCCCCGCGGTCAGCCATGGAGGAGATTCGTTCGGGAAGTGAAGTAAATGCAAAGATCCATTCCTTTCCTAGTTGTATAGCCTAAACATGTGCTGCCATGGAGGACTGGTATTTAGATGGAGTCCATCGGAAAAAGAGACTTCTGACACTTTCCTACCATGATGGTTTTATTAGGCACATTAGCACCTCCATGCCGGATCCTCCTTCCCTGAGGGTGAGCAGCCTCACTCGGGGTGGGGTTTAATTCCTCTCTCTGCCCTTGGGGGCTGTGTAAAACAGAAAACAACACACATTTCAGGTTCGCTGGGGACACAAAGCTTGGCAGGTCTTGCACAAAGCGGTAGAGAGACAGACCTGTCCTGGGAGCTCCCAGCAAGCACAGCCCTGCCCCCCCCAGTAATCGCTGTTACGCCCTGCAATAAAACGCTCTGTTGCTCCGCAGGACACAAGCGGTTTTAGCCTCCAGTTCAGGCTTTTGTATTGAGTTTGTGAGTCTGCAACCGTTTGCCTTGCAGTCGGCCAGCTGGTTTTTGGGGGTGGTGGTGGAATCAAACCAGTGCAAGTCACAGAGCTCAACAGAGCTGATAATTTGGCTTTTTTTTGGTGAACCTGCCTCTCCTCAAATGCAAAAATTGAATGAATAAAAACCAACCTAAAAAAAAAAAAAAAAGTTGCAAAGTACACCTTCATATTAAAGAGAACCTGGGATGCCAGTCTTTCTTTTGTTCCTAATTTGCAAACTCCTTATTTTTTAGGGAATATGCCTGTTCTAATGAAGGAAGCCAGGACAACAATAGCAATAAAAGCTCTCATGGAGTTGATTCAGACAACTATTAAATGAAGTGTAGACTTGCAAAATTCCATCTTTGACATCTCAGTTCCTTTCTGACACCAAAATGTGAATCAAAATCTGAAATAACTCTCACTGGGTTATTTTTGCTGAAACTTTGCACAACTACAGGCAAAAGCCCAAAGCATTGCTGAATGCAAAACACAAATTACTTCATGTGTTATAAAACACTCCAGCTCAAGTCTTGAAGAACTTCTCAGACTGAATCAAGAGGAGGGTTTTTTTGTTGTTTGTTTGTTTTCCAAGAAGGCAACAATTCTTATTTCAAAAAATTGCTATTTTTCCCAGGCTTCAGTTTTGGAATTAAACTGGAGTCTGATTAAAAGTTATGTGAAATGAGAATGTACAATTGTATAATGCAGTAGTAATGTTTTTCTTAAGGGGATGGGGCAGAGGACACATTTACAGGCTTGTCCTTTCTGGTTTTACTCTCTTGTTTTGCAATGCTCTTGTTAGAGGGAGTGACAGCAGAAAGAGACTGTGTAAGGCCTAAATAAGGGCAGGAAATTTTCCACGAGGATGGGCCAAAAAATTTGCTGAGATGTCAAAACTTAGCCCAGCTCACTGGGAAGTAGATGTGAAACCAACACCTTTCAAAGCTTTCAGATAGGAAGACAGCTCATGTCTAGTCGCACAACTGGTGGCTATCCAGATGTTGGGGGATATTGGCATTTTAAACACTTTTTGGAGAAATAGTTAAAGCAGGAGTCTGCCAGCATGCAAGATGGCTAGCTGCTATGTAGCTTGACTGGATGAGCAGTCTGGACCAGCTGCACCATGCCAATGAGACCCATGACTAGAAGCTCATCAGGAATGGAGAGATTTGGCCATGAATGTCTGTCACAGATCTGGGATTCCCATGTCTCTGTCAAGGTACTTTGTAGCTATATACACATCTTTTCTGACCACAAAGTACCTTACGATGTCAAGAAAGCCTTCTTCAGGAAAGCTTTGTTAGAAAGAGCTGGTTCCGGTGAAATTTTTCTTTTTGAAGAATAAAAAAAAAAGGAAAAAATAAAGAACAAAGACAAAGTGGTTCATCCAAGACTTCCCAGCCATCTCCTCACCATTAGGTTTTGGGCAATCTCATGCTAACCTATTTGGGACAGTAGGTCAATAGCTATGGCTTATCCTTGGAATAAGGTCCCATGGGACTCCTAATTCCTGCCACCACCACCCCTCACCTGACCCCTGGTTTGGGACAAACTAGGTGTTTACCTTCCCTGCACCTCATTTTCTCTGCCGGTAATAATGGGAAGTGATGATTGCTGCCAGCTTTGATGAAGTCTCCTGTGATCTACAAATGAAAAATGCAGTGTAAATGCAACGAATGTAATTATTATTATCACCAAAGAAGCTGCCTGGTGACCTTGGAGCTGGTTTATAGATTCATAATTGGTTTAGGTCAAAATGGTGATGAGGCAACATTTAAACATGCCATTGCATTCTCAGTATACCAATCTAGACTTGAGGGACAGTAAATATTGCAAGTGTGGTAAACCTGTGTTTCAGGACACTGCGATATCTTAATCCTTCATAGTCTTCTGAGCTCCAACTGCCCCAGCAATGCTAGGATTTGGAAATTCCCAGTCAATAGTCATTCTGTCATACAGGTCAGGTTAGTCTTCAGCCTATGTTTTCCTACAATAAATTGTGTGCAGTCCTCAGGAATGAGAACCAAATAGTATTTGTCATTTACAGAGAGTATTTAATTTCAGAAAGAACCTTTGTGTATAGCAGAATCACACAGCAATGAACAGCCCCTTCCAGCCTGAAAAACAGCTGCTATTTAATATTATATAATCACTTTATGCTGCCCTCGAAAATAGAGGGTGAGGATTCGAACACTGCATCCTGCTAAAATTATAGGAAAAGTACCTATAGACTGAAAGCCATTTTCTAAATGGGAATTTAGCTGTAATTATTGGTCAAACAACTCCTTTTAAGTAAAAAGTCCCCTTATTTAATGCTGTGACAGAGCATTACTGTATGGGCTTTGCCTTTCAGCAGTTTTTTTCTGCCTCTCATTTATTAAACTAATCTGTCCAGAAAGAGAAAACAACACAACCATGGGGAGGGTTATAAATCTTCCTGCTTTTGAGCAGAACTCAAGCCCTATGTAAAGAGAGGCTGGGAACCCACTTCCTCCATCAACAGGTTATTCCATAATTATCCTCTCCTGGGCTCTCTCCACCTTCCCCTGCAGCCTGTAGCCAGAGTCAGAGCCAAGATCCTGGGCAGAGTGGACACACCACCAGGCCCCTGTTTCCCAGTGTTGTGCAATGCAGTCTCTGTTATCAGTGTCCTCAGGATCTTCCCACAGCTGAGACAAAAGGTCTGGGGTTATTTGTAGATGTCTATAATTTGCAGGGTCCTCCCTTAGTTTGATTTGCTCTTAAATATAGGACTGGGAACTCCTGTGCAGAGTTGTCCTCTTATTGCTTGATGTTTCCTGTGTACTGAGCATGCTGTCAAAACAAATATTCCCCTACCCTTGTTTACCAGGTTCAAGTCTTTGCCATCTCATACATCAGGCCTGGCTTCCTCCCAACTCCTTACAATCTGGATTGCCTGAATAGGAGCTATTAAAGTCTTTTAGCAGTCCTTTTCCTCCCAAGAAAATGAACCCAATCTCTAGGATGTGACATTCAGCTTCTTTTCGTGAAAATGATGGTTAGAAAGCCACTTACCCTCTCAGCAATATTGGGATCATCTGTCATTAGCGTCCAGCCCATCCCCCTGTAGCCAAACTGGCTCCTGGCTGGTTTCCTCCATGGATATTTAAAGACTATCACAGTATTTACCTCTCCTTCCTTTGCTATTTGTATGCTAGATCCTCGGGCTTGTGTTTCATCACTATTTCATTGCTTTTCCCATGTTTCAGCAGCAGACAGTGCTTGTTCCCGAGGTTGTGGATAGAGGAGGAGACCCGTGGATGGGCTGTACGCGGCAGGGCTGGGACTGTCACATCCTACAGCAGCTCCTAATGCCCCACATAAGGTGGGGTTGGGGTTTGATGTGGGTCCAGCCTGCAGACCTGGCCTGTGCACCAGCTGTTTCACATGAGAGCACAACCTCTGTGATGGAAACTATTGAGTTTAGGCTGATTTTTTTCTCCTTTAGGACCACAGGCTATTCTGGACTTGTGAGCTGCAAGGGGACAAACCTGATGATTTATCCACTAAGCCACATAGGCCACTCAAACAGCTCCTTAATGTGAAACATGTGCTGCTGAGCCCCAGCAGTTAGTTCTCACTTTGGCTTAGCCCCTGTCTACTCAAATGCTGAGCGCATTTGGACAACAGTGATATTTCAGTGAGGAAAGCTGCATTCATGGAAATCCATTGCTGAAAGAACAGGGTCTCTCTGCTGGCATTTATTTTGACTGTGGCCTGAGTTATTTACAGAGGGTGAAGGATGTTTCACTTGACTTTTATCTAATTATGATGGGCTTCTGCAGATTAAGCATTATATGACTTACGCTATTTATGGCAGGCACGATGTGTCAGTAGCAGAGCATATGTGCAGCGTGCAGGGCTCACGCTCAAGACTTGGGGCCATTACAAAAAAGGTTATTTAGACCCCTTGCTCCCAGTTAGCACCAGCTCCTGTTAAAATCACCAGGAGCAGAGCACCTAAATAACCTCGCAGACCAACACTGAGATTCGCAGAGATCTTCAGGTGCTTGGCAGGTGCCGCACAGCAAACTGCACGGGAAACCAGAGCTGGATGACTTGCATCACTGGAGTAATTTTAACCCCCATAACTTCATTATCATTGGCATATTAACTCCCTTTTTACTTCCCTGCATTGCTGTAGGGAGAGGAAATGGATCATTACAACAAATATCACCTTCCCCGGGAGGTTTTAGCACAGGGATGGCTGAATCCTTTCTAGTATCCGCTAGGTCCTTAAGAGCAATTAGCTCAGGGTGCCTGCACAGCTTGGTGGGGAAGGAGACAAGTAACCTCTGCTAAGGAACCCAGCAGATATGCCAGGAGAACTGAGTTTTACTGAGCTCAGGAATGAGCTTCCAGGCAATATCTCGAAGGTTGGTAAACAAATGCACTTGCGCAGATGCTGCCTCTGTGAACAGAACAGGAGCTTAGCTCACCACACTTCTTGAAGTACTTAAGAAAAGAAATGTATGCTCTTTAAATGCTTTGAGATTGTAAGTGAAGTTGGAGTCAAGGACGCTGCTTCACTTCTTTTGTGCTTAGTGCTTGCAACTATGTAGGACTGCACTGTAGATGGGCAAATAGATTTGCACAAGGATGTTTAACATTTCCTAACAGAGATTGTTTGGAATTTCCCATTCTGTGAAAAAAAAAAGTTAGTATTTTGATTTTCTGTCTCAATTCAGAAGGAAAACACACAGGAAAATATTGGGATTTCTCAAGGGAAACCCCAAACTCAAAAGTGCCTTAATAAAGTGAGGAATGGCTAGGAGAGACCCCAAACATTTTTGGTAACTAGAAATACCAGCATATCAGCTTCCTCTGCGTAAGGTTACCTACCTTGGCTGATAGGGTAGGTAGGGGAAATACCATACAGATGTCCCTTGAGGATACACTTCCCTTCTGACTCCTGACACCCGCTCTGGTTTTCTGGAGTACCTAAATCCAACCATGACAGTTTTTCCACTTTGGCTTTAAAGCCAAACCCATCCCCATTCCCCAGCCTCACCCTACAACTGTCTGCCTTGGCACCAAACAACTGGGTTTGCTTCTCCTGTGTTCTTAAGTTCATTTTCTGCTTAATAAACATCTTGATTGTCTGTCTATTATCTGCAAAAATTTATATATTTTCTCCCATAATGAAAGATAAAGCACAGCGGTTGATGTTTGGACACAAACCACCCCAAAAGGTCTCCCCTTTCCCATTGCAGTGGTGGGTACAGGGGCAAGTGGAACTCAATCCTTGTAACTTTTTCCCTTCTGTACTTAAGCAAAAATAGCTGCTCATAAATATAACCAAGTTGGGAGAAAATGTCCTGAGGCAATCTGGAAGATCATTACAGGTCCTGTGCTGGAAATATTTGTGTTACATTTCCAATAAAGCCCAATGTGTATTTGGGAGCTTGGCTATGGGCAGCCTGTTCTCTACTGAACCCTCTGGCTCCTTGCAGAGGTGCCAGCTTGTTGAAGGCTGTACTGCTATGTCCTAATATCCTCTCCCAGAGAGGTCTGATGGGTGGTTCATTAGCTTAAGCACTAATCCATGCTGCCTCATACTTATTTGTATGGAGACCTGCTCTGCAAGAAAGCTACTTTCCATGCTTTGTCCTCTGAACAGTTAATCCACCTGCTCAGTGCCTAGCCTGGCCCACTTCCACAGGGAACTGCTCCCTCCGTTGCAAGATAAGGCATGCATGGCTTAATGCCTCCAGTAAGCTTGCTTTCTTTATTCAAATCTTCCTGGAAGACCTCAGAAAGGCAATTGCCTTCTTATTTTCAGTGCCAGTTCAGACAAGGAGCAGGCACACAGTTATTTGAATATATTGTCCATAATAAATAAGACTGAAGATGTAACCCTCTGCCTAGTATCCCTCCCTTTGCACCTCCAGCCTATTAGCATAAGGTGGGTGGAGAGTCTTCTGCAGCCTTTTTTGTTCAGCTCGTGTTTGCTGGTGTTTGTGCAGTTACCCATTATCAACCCAGTGTGCTGCTGTTTGCTTTCAGCAAGGTCAAATCTGCCTTTGCCTTTGCTCTGGCTCTCCTGGTATGTCAGCTGCAGCACAAGAATTTAGTATAAAGGTAACTTCTAGTTCCTTTGTAGCTCCTTTGGAAAGTTGAAATGATTATAGATAGTTTTGCTGTGTGAATATTAAGGCACATGTCAATCCATTATAAAAACTACCTTTCCAAGACTTCTTAATACTCCAGCTTCACATCACCCCAAAAAGTCATCTCCAAACCTCTAAGACTTTTGCCATATGTGCCTTAGCTCATGGTGGCCCAGTTCACATGCCAAACAACATCACACCTGATTTATACCAAGTATAAAGTGAGTAAGAAATGACTTACCCTCCAAGACTGAAAATGCTGCCCACCCATCATCGTTGCTTGAAGAAATGTATCTTACATATTGGCATGGGAGTCATTAATGCTCCATTTGAAAAGAGGCCTTTTCTGCAGCTTTGGACAACCCAAGGAGAGAGGGTTATCTGTTTTTCAGAAGTGCCCTGAGGTGCAGCAGATAAGCTGCCTGACTGAAGAAGGCATGAAGGAGGGCAAATGCTCTCAAGCCACTATTCTTGCTGTTCTCTGGGGGCCTGGAAGGGGGAGGGGTTAAGAACCGATAAGGAATCTCTCCTCTTGGGGAGCATCAGATTAAATCTGACCTACAAGCAGAAAGTGTTCCAATCTAATTGCTTGTACAAAGAAAAATTGGTTCCCAGCTAGTCCCTCCCCACTGATTTTGTGTTAACTTGCAGCTTTGCGTTCCTGCAGGGGAAGAAAAAACCTGAGCAAAAAGTGATGAAGCTTTACATTTAGAAGCCTTATCTTATGAGCAAATCCCTTGAAAAATTAACCAGGAGACTCATCTATGGGAAAATGGCATGATTTAATAAAAGCGAGCTTTTTTTTTTTATAATAAAAGCAAAGGGATATGGGGCATGGGAGCACCACTGATGAACAGTAATGAAAACCAAAGGAAGTATTAACGACACACTTTTAGCAGTGAGGCCAGTGAGATGGTGGGTCAGCTGGCCAAGGGATGTGATAAGTCCAATATAATTTGGCACCTTTACATCAAGCCTGGATGTCTTTCTAAAGGACATGCAGTACCTTAATCATGGGCTGAAAGGTTTACTGCAAGAGCTGCTGGATGATTTCTGAACGAGGGATGGAGTGTCCTGCTGCCCTTGGCATTGATTCATTTGTTTACAGTCAGTGTTGGTGACTTCTAGAAATAGGTGAGTTGAAAGTGCCATGTCTTACTGGTCCAGGCTTGCACTGCATCCATTCAAGGGGATGCTTGGGCTGGGTCTGCTAAAAAGAATTACTTCTCTTGAAAAAAGTAGTGTTTTTTGCAGCTGCAATTGTCTCATTGTTTACAAGCAAAACTTTCATAGACTTTTACTAGTTTTTATTGTTTTCCCATGGAAAGAAATACTTTGTAAAGAAAAAAATCAAAGCAAACCCCAACCTTTGTTTGCCCTCCCCAACCTTGGTAGCTATTCTTCCTTTAATTTAAGCAAGGGTTATATCAGTTGACATTATACTTGTGCTTACTTGACTTGAGGTGAACAGGACTAATCCTGCTTAAAACTGAACTAAGAATATCTATACAGTTTAATGAAATGGATTAAAATTTTACCTCATATTAAACATTAACAACTTTTCTTGTTCAGGCAAGCCTTGGGAGGCCGGAGCAATGTTATTCATTTGCCTTCAACTTCACTAAAATTTCTTTGAAAATAAGCAAATTACGCACTTGCGCAGAAGGCAAGTCCCTTTGAAATGATGGTGTTCACGGGAGATCTGGCTCCCTTCCTTCTTTGGATAAAAAGAGGGTTTCTTTTCTTTTTTAGATTTTATTTTATTTCTGAATTCCTTATTAAAACAGCACAGTTCTTCCTGTTCCATTCATGATGTTTCTTCAGGGAAAGGATCAGCCCAGCACGAATTAAATGCTCCTTTATTTAATTTATATCTCAGGCTGACCTCAGCTAGCATGCACTCACACCGCACACCTGGAAATGGAGATGTCAAAGTGCGGCTGGAAAGCCAAGTTTTTCACCCCAGTTCCTGTACAAACTAAGTGATGGCTTTGTTTCATTTTATTCATTTTTCAGGTGGGAAAGAGAAGTCACGTTATTTCAAGTTTTGGTATAATTTTAATCACTTCAAAGACTTCAGGAGCTGGCTGAATTCCCCTCAATTCCCATTTCTCCCATCCGTAGGTATGTGTGTACACACGTTTTGGTGTTTTGGTGGTTCTTTTTCTCAACTTTCTGCTGACACGTGGAAACACTAAAAGGTGTTTTTCTTAAATAATAGCCCATTGTTCCTGCTGGTTATGACCCCTCAGCATAAAGTGAGATCAAACCCTGTAGAGTTCATGCCTTTAAACCCTGCAGATGCTGATGCCTTTGCCACCAGCAGTGAACTAGCTGGCAGCCTTGCGCTTCACATGTCCCAAAACACAGCACTGAGAGTCACCTGATGAGAGATTAAAAAAAAAAAATCCAAGACAGTTATTTTCTGTGTTAAAAACAAAAACTAAATGCTACACGAGGCTGTGCCACTATATATTAAAAGCAGCATTGCCTGCAAGCTACTGCCGTGGTGGCAGTTGGCAGCTCTTGAGCAGGGCAGGAACTCGCAGAACAAGACTTTCTAAGGAAACCGGGAAGATTTTCCTGGTGACTTCGCTCCCTTCTAGCTACAGATAGGATGGGGCGGGGATGCATCACAACCAGTCTGATCGCTACTACCCAAACACATACATAGGTGTAGTCCGTGCCCTGAGGAAATTATAACTCAAGACAAGCTAATGCAGGCACTCCAGTGCTGGCTGGTGCCAGTGCGGGTGGCGTGCAAAGGTGATAATTGAAAGTTGTTGGGTTTTGGGGTTTGTTTGTGTGTTTTTTCCCCTGCTGAGTCAACAGGAGGGTGTTTTTTACTGCCTGCTTCCTTTGGTGAAGGCGACAGCTTCTGTTCAACCTTGATGTAGCTTGGAAAGTCAAGCAGTTGGCCATCAGGGTTGTGCCAGGACCATCACCTGACACCCAGGCAACAAGGGTAGGAAGGTCTGGAGGAGACGGGCAGTAGCTTGTCTCTGTGGGCGGGTGTATGGACCATGTTTACAGAAGCCAGGAGACAAGTGATTCACTTCATTCATAAAATCTGAACCTCTGATCTGGTCTCAAGAGATAAAGATAAATACAAGGTAGGAATGGCTTGCCTTTTGGGAGGAGAATAGTGGATGAAGGCAGAGGGTGTGTCAAGAGAAAGGGGAGATGGGGGGAAGAAATGCAGCTGATGCAGGGTGCTGGGTCTAGGGACCACCGTGCTGCACCCCAACTATGGACATGGGCTTGACATAAGCCCTCCAGTGCTGCAGGACCTCAGCCCAAGATGCCCTCTGGCTCCACAGCTGAATGGTAGTTTTATCTTTACAACAGCTGTAGGAAAACTTTGGACACCCAAAATAAGGCAGGCTTGGAGCATGAGAAAAACAGGTCTCTGCTTGCAGGACAACTCTCCTCCCTCCCCCTCCCTTAATTGAGAACTTCATATCCGAAAATTATTCAGCAGAAGTACAACAGCTTCAGCCTCTGAAGGCTGCCAAGCATTCTTGCTGAGTGAAGCTATTTAGGTACAGCGAAACACCTCCGAACCTGGGGCTTGCGTAAACCTTTCTTACCCTGGAACAAAAGACCTGCTCCCATAGCAGTTAGGTGCAGGCACAAATCCCTGCCTGTGAAAACATGCTGAACCGGTCTCTGTGCAAAAAAAAGACAGGTTTGACCAGAATGGTCTCTTGTGCAGAAAGGATCTGACAGGCAGACCCAGGCATCAAAGGCAGACGGCTCCACAGCCTCCGATTAGCACTGGCATGAGCAGAGCCCAGATTTTGAAGCACTAAAGGCCACAGCCAGCATCCAGCCTCAGGCTCTAGCAGTGTCTTGTTTACATGAACAGACCTGAGTTTGTTCATCCATCTCCTTCACCAGGATAGCTGCAAAGAGCCGCAGTGTGCAGAACCGCATGCAAACAGCCAGACCCAAAGTCTCCAGGCTGTCCAGCATCCCTGCTGATGTGCGTTTGCGTGAAGGACCAAACATCGCAGCGGTGCAAGTACCACCTCCAGCTGCACACGCAGACCCTGCTTGGGGACTGCCTGCAGAAGCAGTTGCCTTGGGATCCCAGCGCTCATATGGGTTTGGGTTTGGTATTTTTCCATTTCACACATTTCTCTTTCACTTCCTTCCTGCCCCACAGGAAGTGATGGTAAGAGATACGCCCCACCACCACGCTCACGGCTTGTAGTACTCCTTTGGCTGGGCCACCAAATGCTTTCACTTTTCTACAGGGTTTCATTGAAATGCTCATTTAATACCAGTGCTGGTTCCTCATGTAGCACATGAACATTTACACTACACTCTGCTAACCTAGAAACATCTCTGTGAACCACGCCACCACATATCACCGTCTCCCATCCATGCCTTCAGCAATTATCACTCCCCTTTAATTATTTCCCAAGCAGATGGCAGGGGTGAGCCCTGGCAAAGCTGCACCCCCATGGGCGCAGGGTGCCATGCAAAGCTGCCCTTATCCTCCTAACCCGAGGGCATGGATAGGGTCAGACAGTGGCAGGGAGACAGACAGGAAGCGGAGGAGGAAACAACGGTGCTAAAACTGATGCTCAGCCAGAAATAGGACTTGGTGTTGCTGATGCTCAGTCCCACGCTGTAACTTTCAAGTCTGCTGCCTTCCACAAATTTATCCACGGCCTTTTCTCCTTCTCCCCTGACCCACACATCCTGAGCGAGGTCCGGCAACTTGCCAGCCCCACAGCCACCAGCTCTGCCCCGCCTTTTATTGCCTCCTGTGCCATTTCCCTTCTGACGCTTCTCCAAGCCCTCCTCTTTCACCCAGACATCTGCATTCCTGTTTTCTTCCCAGTAGCTGGGGTTTAAGATGAAAGCAAACACTTCTCAGCCCAGCGCTTGCTGCACCAGAGCCAGCCCTGCACGTGAAGGGGTCCACAGGACCGAGCAGGCAAGCGCGGGCAGATGTGGCACGGCTTCTTCCTCCCACCCAGGTTACTTAGACACAGACAGCATATTCTGGAGACAAACTGGGGCTTAAGAGTCCATCCTCACAGCCATTTCCCTGAAGCTAAAATCTCGCTTCAACAACACACTCACCCCAAAAATACTTACAAATCACACATGGCACCATAAAATTTCCCTTTGCATTTAGGACAGGTGCAGGTTTACAAACTTTTTCCACATGTAATAAAATGTTACTACTAATTAGGATAATAATAGCAAGTGCTAGCTGGGTTCTGCTTGCTTAATTTCCACCTCCTATTTATTTGCAGTTTGATGTGGTATTTGCTTCCTGTCATGCATTCTTGCAAATTATTTCTGTGCTGTGTTATCTTGCCGATGTGGTTCACCCAAGGAGTGGCCGAAACGCAGCTCTGACAGTGTGTCACAGCTGAGAAATTAATTTTCTTCTGTGGGAGGAGGAAAAAAATAATAAAAAATCAAGACTGCCTTGTAACTGTATGCTGTGCACATGTGTGTATCTGAGCACATGTTGTGGGCTTTCTTTTTTTCTTTTCCCCTTCCACCCACATCACTGGAACCCAGCAAGCTCCATGGGGTTTTTTCAGCTGCAAAGTGTCTCTCTTTCACAGAAAAGGTGTTGGTGCAGAGCATAGCTGTGAGCCTTCCTAGGCAGATGCTGTCCAGGACACCCAGCAGCCAGGCTATGGCTCTTCAGATTCTATTTCAATAATATTTCTTTAAAGCTTATAACATTGCTAAAGGGATTTGCTGAAAGACTAGGCATAGCCAAGAGCCGTTCACAAGTGCCCCCATCACACCATCCCCAGCCAGGAGCTGGTGTTCTCTCATGTGCATTGAAAGTGGCATCAGGTCACCCCCCAATCGTCCCGCTGGGATGATTTCCCTATTTCCCTATTTCTCTGGTAGGGGAAGGTCAACTCAAAGGCAGAACAGATTAGCATCAGGATGTTTAGTTGTGTTATGAGCTTTTATTTAAAAAGCACATTTATACAGCAATAATTTCGCAAATACAAACTTCAATGTTGTATTCTACAAAAGTCTTTGAATATTCTTCTCTTTACAAAATGGAACATTACAAAAATACAGACAATTTAATATGATTTTTTTATACAAATGTCTCTAATTGTAGTTATTTTCATTAAAATATTACTACCACAGAACTACAATATTTTAGTCGACTATAAAAAAATTCAATGCTTTTTTAAGCAGCAAAATGTAAATAACACAGGTCAGGACACAGTTTATACTCATAGTGGATATATCTAAAATTGTTTGAGAAATAATATTTTACATAGTTAATTTTTAAGGTTTTATACATTATTTATATAATATTTATATATAAAAAAATCATAGCTTGCTATAGTTGAAATGATAGGACGGATTCTGTAAGAAGGATGTGCAAATGGCCGTTCTGCATGCTTTGCGGGATCCCTTTGCAAATGTGCTCTGTGAAAGGGCTGCAAACCAAGAACCTGTGGTTTCTGGGTAAAAAAAAAAAAAAAAAAAAAAAAGAAAAAATATTCACACTCAGTATAGGCACAACTGATTTACCACCAGTGTCACTGAGCAGAGCACAGGACCTGGTACCTGCCATGGCGTGCACTGGGGTGCCCAAGGGAGAAGGGAGGGGATATGCACAAACTGACTGACACCCAGGCTGGGACGTGCCGCCCAGCAGCCCGTCCCAAAACTGCAGAATAAGTCTCCTCGAGACTCAGCCCCGAGGTTGTAGTGCGAACATGTCTTTGGCAGAGCCGCCGCTACCCACTTGCAAACCGCCAGCTCCCGCAGGCATGCAGAAAATCTGCTGCAATTTTTTTGAGGGGATGGCTGGGAAGCGGAGGATGCTTTTTCCATTAAGGGCCATTTGTGGATGCTGCGCCCACCTGGGGGCTCAGGCGGGACAAACCCTTGCCAGGGAGCAAGTGGAGAGGAAGAAATGTGGTTTCTCTGCACAGAAGATGGATTTATTCAGCCTCACTGCATGCCTCAGGACTGTCTGTTAAAGGCATGTAGTGTGATCAGAGACCCTTCGGAGATGTTTGACTGGGCAAGCTTCTTCTAAACTAAGTCACAGTATGGAATAGAGGAGGCAAAAATAAACTAGTATCAAAAAAAGAAAAAAAGCAACTCTTACAAACCAATCTCAGCTCTTGACTCAGTGCTGTTTCTCTTATATAGTGCTATACAATTTAATTGTGAGTTGCTTTTTTTTTTTCCTCACGGGCATTGGAAATCTTCATAGAAAAAACACTAAGATGGCCAGCTTTCCAAAAATCCCTTAGTGTTCATTAGGCTACGAACAATCTGGCGTTCACTACAACATGAACACTCAAACCAATTGCACATCCAGAACTCCGGCACCTCTCTTTGTTTGTTCGGCTTTTGTGTTTTGTTTTTTTCTTTCTCATTGTTGCTTTTGACTTAGTTGACCACCATCCCTTTCATCCAAATGTCACAAGTTGAAAAGACCACAGAGTAAGACTTTACTGGTTGGGCAAGAAAGTCTCTCCCTACATTCTACTGTCTGATGAGATTTGAGAGCAGCAGGTAGTTGCTGTCAGCAGTCATTTTTTGCAAAAAAAAAAAATAATAAAATAAAATACAACATCCATCCGATTTCTCAACGGTCTACACCATATTGTGGTGGTTATTCCGCTCAATGATGTCCACAGGTGAAAGGATCTCCTTCCGGATGGGTGGTGGAGGCAGGCAAGTCTTTGTCTTGGGCTTGAAGAGATCTGAGACATAGAACACCTGTAGGAACAAGTGGAAAAGGCAAACTTAGCCACACTGGGTGATGCTTTGTTCAAAATTTTGGCTTATAAAACACATACATATCTTTATGCTGCAAAATAGCACTTTTTGTGCTATTGAATGCCTGCCTGTAACACTGACAGCTGTGAAATCCCAAGCGCCTTTCTGTACAATACAGGCACAGAACTCACAAAACACAGCGTAAAAACATTACGGTACAATTTCATTACTCACTGCGTCATCACTAAGTGCAATACCCAAACCTCTGCTGAACGGGTTGAAAAGCCAGGAAACAGATACACAGCCCACACTCCAATAAAATAACAAAGGTCTCCAAAGGGCTGGCCTGACTCATGGTGAGTGGTTTTAGGGATGGAAGTGGCGTGAAACAATTCATTCAGCCATACATCAGGTAGGCAATTAAAAGCTTTCAAATCAAAGCTGCATTAAAAGTTATCAGCAATGAGTCAACAGTGAGTGATGCTCTCTTTATGCCCCACCAAGGCGCCGGTACAGAGCAGGGGTCTAGTCCTGAAGCCAAAGCCTAAGGAGAGGAGGAGCTATTCCTGACTACTTCTTCCTAAATATCCCGTGATGTAACCCCTCTCCGGATGTGAAAAAGCCAGCACTTGGCAATTTTGGGAGGTAGCAACACAATAAGAAACAAAGTGATGGGAGGAAACTTCCACATCCTCCCTTGGCAGCCGCTGCACAAAGCTTATCGGTCCTCCAGGACCGGGGCACTTTCTCCCTTGCCAAAACCAAGCCCTACACCAGAAAAGAGTCAGTGCAGATCCTCTGGATGGGGCAAAAAGTGGCAAGGACTCATCATTTTGCTAGCTGGCACCAAAGCCCCAAAGTTCTGTCCTGCCATTGACTGCCTCTGCCAGCCCAAATTTGCCAACTCAGACATCCTTAAGCACTGATACTTCGGACCGAGCTGTGGGTTTGCTGAGCTGAAGCCCTGGGAGGAGCAGCATGCAGGATGCTAGGATTCCTGCTAATGCTAGGAATTAGCAGCATGTTGGTGTTTTCTCCCACAGTACTTGGATGCAACACTTATTTTTCTTAAGTCCAAGGTGCTCAAAGGAATAATATTAGATTAGCAAGTCCAGGCTGGGTAATGCAGGGAGGGAGCAAAGGTTTCCCCTCTGCATCTCCACATTTTCTACTTATCCAGAGTCTAGTTGTCCTTGGAAACAACTTTTGCAAATCCCTATCAACCTGGGCAGATACAGAGCTGTGCTGAACAGTGAACCTGCTGTAAGTGGCAATTCACTCCTACAATTATAAGCAGGGATGCAGGAAGCTGAACTGTTGTTGCTCAGCTTTTATTGCTTCATGGAAAAGCAGGGAAGAAGTTGACATATAAAACAGCTTTTTTTTTTTGGTGTATTTGTTGGTGTCTGGCTGCCTAGTTGAATACAGAGCTGATAAAGTTGTTTACAGGACATCCAAGTGGCAGCATTTGTGCCTTTGGTTAAATAACAGGATCCAGCTGAACCCGCCAAGGATCGCAAGCTGGAATCTGGCCTCTTGCTGCAGTATCACAGTGTAAAAGCATGTTGAACTGCTCCGGCAATGGTCTTCTTTTGGGTCGTTAATAACTGTAAAACCCCCGTTTGGCTGGCTCGGTGCATTTTTGATGCCATCTCACTCCCTTGCCCATGTCGGAGAGCTGGATTCAATCAAAAAGATGTCCAATTTCTGCTCCAAGATAGCCATGACAAATCAATTTATGGGAGGAGATTGCTGACTGCAAGAAGCATATGGGGATTACACCGAGTCTGGTCCTTATTTTGGACAGGAATGAGTTATGGAGGACTGTCATCCTGGGTATTTTAGATTTTACTGTGCTGCTCGCTGCTTTTCAGGGTTTAATTCAAGACTGGGTAAGAGATTTCATTTCTCTTTAAACTGTATTTCACTTTAACATGGCTGGAGGTTATATAAACAATTATAGGAATCATGAAACGTGATCTTTGGGGGTTAGAACAGTGTGTTAAACCCTCTTAATGCTTGAACTGTTTAACACAAAAAAGGACTAATAAACGTGCAAAGTTTTTCACTTGGATTAGCTCCATTTCCTGTAGAAGGTGCTCTCCACCCGTTAAGAAAAC
This sequence comes from Phalacrocorax carbo, assembly GCF_963921805.1. Classification (NCBI taxonomy): domain Eukaryota; kingdom Metazoa; phylum Chordata; class Aves; order Suliformes; family Phalacrocoracidae; genus Phalacrocorax; species Phalacrocorax carbo. Next base: position 44,769,699 of record NC_087518.1, on the reverse strand, counting down.
TTGATGGCAGAAGCCTGAGTGCATATGATACAAAGTAAGCCAATATCTTCTATTGCCACTTAATAATTCCTATTCCTTTTCATTTTATCAAAGAAATCTTTTATCACATACAGAGATGTTAAAACAACTCATCTAAGCTAACCAGAGCAACACCAGGAGCATGCCCTTCTGATGTCTCCCCTCTTCTCTCTCCATCAGATGAGACATAAACTACATGACACATAGGCTGCCTACAACGCACATAAAAACTATTTCCATTTAAGAAAACCTCAACGTATTTCACCCTGGATCTGAGTCTGAATGTTTCATCAGCTGGAAGTGCTTGACACTAATGTCTTCTGCTTGTTATTTGAGGCACTGAAGGACAAACGTGTCTGCTGCAGCACAACCTGGATTTAAGCTCTGGCAGCCCTCAGAGTTGAAACCCGCGGTTGGTTTCTACTGAAAATTACAGCCTGATAACTATGGTATTTTAACGGTCCTTGACTGTCATCAGAGCGGACACTTGAAGGCTTTGCTGGGGGAAGGAGTGTCTGGAAGCACCCAGGGTGGGCTGGAGGTGATGAGCCTCCAGGTTCCTCCCTCTACTTCAAAGCATCCCATGCACAAGACTCGCATCCCAGAGCCGGGCAAGGACCCCCAGCATATACCAGTAATTGCTCTGATATACCAGTAATTTTAGCAAAAAGCTGCTAAACTCTACTTTTAATGCAAACTCCAGGGAAACTCAGGGCAACTCTTCCCCTTGTTCCTTGCTGCCACCTCCCAAAAGGGAGGAACATCTGCCAGCCCCTCCTGGGCAATGGCTCACACCAGCCAAGACAGGTCTGGGAGAACACGAACATACTGCTGGTTCTTCACAAGCTCATGAGATGGGACAAGGGTTGAGTTTAAGCCCTGCCCAAGCCCTAAGCTGCTGCCTGAGATGTCGCCCGCCACCAAGCCATGCCTGCAAAGGGTACAGAGACAACTGCCCCCGTGAACCAGCTGGGAAGAGTAGCATAGGTTGCCTCAGGCTCACAAGGAAACCCGAGCCTGCCTGTGAAACTCCAGGCAGCTGCTTCCTATGTCGGTTTACCTCGACACAGGAAAACCAGCCCAGCGCTGCCGCAGCCTCCCCTTCCCAGCACAGATTCCAGCTGCCGGAGGGCCGGGAGGGGACAGCCAGCCCTGCTGCTCATCCCGGCCAGGAAGAATCCGGATGCCCATCCTGAGCATCCAGAGAGCTATTGTCTTTCTGAAACCACTGTTGGGATCCAGGGATGGATCACTTCGTTCTTACTCCCCCTATATATTTCTGTTATCCCACCTCTCAAGCAGAAAGGCACATGGAGAGGTAAACGCCCCCTTGTAAAACCGCCTGGCAGTGTGCACTTGGTGTCTTGATGAACCCACACAATGCAAATTCAGGCACCTGGACTGAGACAACCTGCTTCATTGTTCCTCACATGGCCCAGGGCCTTTTCTCCCCAGGGCTGCCAGGACTGCCATCACGTGCTACAGCTAACTGCTGGGATAGGAAAAGATTACCAGGATTTGGAGAAACACTGACAATATCAGAATGAAGGACATAGAACCTGTAGCACTGTCGCCATGAGCAGGCGTTACAGTAGTAGGATGCATCTGTGTGCACACACACTTTTCTAGTTTCCCCTCTGAATTTGCCAGCCCCTCATGGGACACTGGCATCAGGCAATGGCAAAACCCAACAGCTGCTGCTCAGAGAATTAATAATACTTCATCAAAACTTCCCAGCAATGACATTTTTGTCTTGGCTGTGGAATATTATCAATGAGTGGAAAGTACATAAATAACCTATTTTCCCTCCTTGCAAAATATAACATTAGCAAACTTAATTCCTTGCTTCCAGGGCTGCTTTACTTTTAGGTCAGTTAAAAAACAAACAAAACGAAACACACCAAGAAAGCGGTAAGCTGTTAAAATCTTGCTTTCAGGAATTTGTGCAGACACAGGAACAACCATAACCCCCAGCCCCTTTGTTTCCATGTGAGGCGACCAACCGACATGGTGGCCCCCACCCTGCCTACTTTAAACATCTACATGTGTCACTTCGAGTTATAGGGCTGTGCAATCAGGTCACTCTTTGGAAAGCAAACTGCATGAGAACCAGCCTGGCAGCCAACGACAAGCAAGCACAGCTTTTGTTTGCCGTTTTCTCACATGCCCTTTTGCTACATTAAAACTCCACCACCAAACGAGGCACCCTGCCCTCCCCTCACTGGGCAGACACCAGCTCCCGCTCCCAGGTGATGGCTTTTGGCTGGATTGTGCAGGGAAGAGCCATAATCCCAACAACCCCAGATGCCCTGCTTGGGTCCTAGTAGAAAGCTTTGCAAACGAGCCAGAGCTTGTTACCGAGAGCAGCTGGAGAATCGAATGCTGCTGCCTGAGAGGGAAATACTCTCCCCTGTCTGAACTCCTTTCCAGCACCCCGAGCTGCCTGGGCGATGGGGCCCTTTGCCCAGGAGCCTCCAGGAGCTCAGGACTGATGGGTCAAAACCCTAAGTGTTGCATTTTTTGCTGAACGTGTAGTTTGTTTGGTGGGGGACAAGACGAATTGCTTCACCCCCCCAGTATGGCAGCAGCGGTTGCTCATAGGAAGGGCAAAGCGCTGGCAGGCGTACCCTTTGCTGAGTGTCAGAGCACCCATCATTGGGCTGGTATGATGCTCCGCTCTTGAGCCATGCTCCACCACGTGCTGTCACACAGGGCTGACACGGGACCAAACCCCTGGAGCATACTGCCTCCTGCCATGCCTCCTGTAACTGGGGGTTACAGGAGCTCGCAGCAGTATGGGCCGGGGAGGTGCCTGCTATTCCCCCAGCACCCCCTACCAGCATCTCCGCTGCTGCTCCTTGCACGGTTTGCTATACTCACCACGCAGTAAGCCACCAGGGCTCCCTGTGCAAAACCCGCCAGCACATCGGTGGGGTGATGCTTGTGGTCGGACACACGGGACAGGCCGGTGTAAAATGCCATCATGATGAGGGTGAACTGGAGGAGGGGACGGAGCAGGCGGGCTCCCTTCCATGTGAATCTGGCCTGCAGATAAAACTGCAGCGAAGAGAGAAAAACAAAAAGGTTGCATTAATTTGAGGGCAAAGGAGAAGCTGCGCCCAAAGTGTGTGCACATGGCAGAGCCCACTCTCTGGGGCTGGCTGTGGGGCACCTGCACACCAGTGGCTCAAGAAGGGGGGACTTGTCAAAGAAGGATGCTCTTTGCAAATGCGTGGCCTCCATCATGCAGAAGGGAGCAGAGCTGGAGGGATTTTAACCCATGGAGGGAAAGCCAGCAGAGGTGGATGGCCACAGCCCTCCCTCAGTAAGCCAGGATCAGGAGCTTGGGACCCCCTGCATCCTGGCTCATCTCCCAGCCCTGCTTCAGCCTCCAAGTCCATCAAGGTCACACACAACATCCTGGAAATTCCTCCCCACAGCTATTGACTGCGTATCAGAAGCAAGGTCCCAAACTTGTGGCACACAGCACCCACAGCATCTTTCAGAAAAAACCGAAATCGACGCAGCATGCTGCATCTCCAGAGCCAGCCCCCAGGGATTTCCAGACACAGCTGCAGCTGCTGACAATGTGGATGCAAAACACAGTCCTCTAACATTGCCATCATGTTTCCCAGCCCAAGACCTGGTGTTTGCAGGGGCATAAGTAAGCAGCTGCCCTGTCACATGGCATGGGAAATCACTCTTACCCAGTGAGGGAAAAGCAAGGTCCTGGCTTGACCCAAAAAGACAAAGCTGACATGACGTCAAATGGACATTGTCCCCCCCCACCGTGACTATCTCAGGCCCATTTCCGTTTCGGCTGGCGGGCATGGCCAGTTCCTGTGGGAACCGGGAAGCTGGGCGGGAAGAGAGGACAGGAAAACTGCAACTTGCTGCCCACAGAAGAGTGGGGCCGGGCGCAGCGTGGAGGAATACTGCGGGAAGGGAGGGACACCACAGCAACCTTCAGGACTGGGGAGGAGAGAGGCATTCAATGGCTTGAGGAGAGTAAAAGTGCATAGAAAACACTGCTCAGCTCCTGCAGCTCAGACTGGCTGCCCATGGGCTCAGCCACAGTGGGTATTTTCTGCCTGTACCTAAATGAAGTGCTGGAAGTGAGACCCAGTGTGCTTCGCGGGACTGTGCAACATCGGAGGACTGGAAAGGGGTTTGATACCTATTTACGATCCCTTTTACACACACAGAGCAGTTTACACTGCCTTGATATAAAAGGGAATGAAGCTCTTGCTGGGTTCCTGAAACCACAAATAACTTAATGACACCATTTACCTATAAAAGCAGAATTAACTGGAAAGCTGATAAGGGGGAAGCATTGTTTTGGCCAATTTAGTATGTTTGGCTATTGCACAAACATTATATTTACCCCTTTTGGAAATAACACACTGGGCTTTTTAGAGAAAATGAAACATCATGCCATTTGAATGGAGCAGATGCTCCAAATTTTCCAAATTTTTAGCCAGTTTTAATATGGAAGAGAGCAGTACCAAAGCAGCTCGGTGCTGGCTAATGCACATTATTATTCTGAAGAATATATCTGCAAACCAACCCAAGTCTGGGAACAGAGCCACGACACCATGGTGCACCCCTCAGACATGCAAACTTGCACACACAATGCTATGGGACGAGTTACAGCTATCTAGATCCCCAGAGCAAGCCCACGCTGATGTAGTCCAGCAAATGGACTGCTGGGCTGGTTCTCTAGTTTGCGATGATAATTTCTATGCTTGGGAGAAAGACAAGTCAACGATCAACGTATCAAAATTAGGAAGCATGTTCTGCCCAGAAAGATCTGAAAAAATAACAAAAAACCCCACCACCACCAATGAGGAGGTGCTTTCGATCCAGGTAAAATGCAGCCACCACTGAGCTGGAAAGCTGGAGCTGTAAAATAGCACAACCCCATCCTGCAGTCATTTGCAGTGATTTAACAGCAGACACTTCATCCTGGCAAGCAAATATCTATGTGGTTCATTAGCAGGGAACCGCATTTTCAGTTTGCAGTGCTTATGCTGGCTGAATTTTCATTGTCAAGGTATCAATCACCCAGTGATCTGCCACTGAGAATAAACTATCAGGCAGGATACTCCTGGAAAATATTCGGGGAAGGTGGTGGTAGAAAGAGCTGGGGGTCCTGATATGTTTAAATACAACTTCTCAGTATAGAGACAGTGCACCTTGAAAAAACAGCATTTGTGGAGAGTAGCATTTTCAAAGCGCACAAAAGATACAAAAACGTGCTTCTATTCCCATGGTTTAGGCTCAGGATTATTTTCATGTGCAAGAGTCTCAGCCCAGCCCAGGTAACAATGCAATACTCAGGTTCCAGTATGTTGTTGCAGAGCAAAATTAGCTTCAAGATTATATCTTATGAACTATTACTCTTAGTTCTACTACGAAGACTTGAAACCTAACGTCTTACTTTAGTCTTGAGGCTCTGTCATGTCAAACCCTTCAAGAAAAACATTTGCTGATTGATAATCTGACATGTGTCCATTTTGCATAGCCTTGAAACCCCTCAAATGATTCCATCTCACAAGCTTGGACTAAATAGGTCATCTATAGGTGAGGAAGCAAAGTATCAATTAAAAACTAGGAATAAAAAGCTAATCCTGAGTTTGAACACACAATAAAGCTGACACTTTTGGGGCTGAAATGATTAAAACCATAAACGTATTTGTATACCAACTCACTGCTTCCAAAGCACAGTTCTGAACTGTGCACCTAATCTATGCATTTTAGCCCTGGAAAAGATGTGCAAAGGCAGCATGGCACCGCATGGGGTGTGCTGGGTGTGACCCAAGTCCCCAGGACCCAATTCACACCCACACCTGCGTATCTTGGAGGAGTAAAACCCACCCAAATAGATGTGTCTCAGACACTGCACTATCAGTGTAAGGATCTCGACTGAGTTCCTTTTACTACCACAATAAAACTCATGGAAAAATTGCTCTTTAGTTCCCCATCCATAAAGAAAAAAAAACAAAACAACCAGAAAACAAGAAAAAACAGGATAATGGCACTTTTCATATTCCACAGGCATATTATGAGCATGCAGTAAGCCAAAAATTGCACTCAAACACTGGGATGCTGACAATCCCCTAAGTACTTTAGAGGCAAGCGTCAGCGTGCTCCAAATGTTGCCTCTGCCTTCAGTATGAAAGAAAAAACTAGTTAATAAGAGAGGGTCAAAAAGCAAAAGGGGGTCTTGGGGACTGAAAGAATTAGAATTTCCTTAAAACAGGAATTAGTGCTATTACTAAGAAATGGGAAGTTCCTGGCAATTTATCTGAAAACCTGCTTTTGAAGGTTTGTTTTGGGTTTTTTTTTTTTTTTTTTTTTTTAAACCTGGCAGCAAATCTGAAGTGCTGCCTGCTAAGGACTGCCAGATTTGGATGGGAACATGGGGCTGGATGAAGCCCCTTGCTGGAGAGGATGGAGGAGTAAGACCACAACCAGGCTTATCTCCACCACAGACCATCACAGGGCAGCAAAAGTCAGGAGGAGCATCAACAGGAGCAAGTACAGATGAAATGAAATGGGATCTTACAAAGCAGGAGTTATTTGGAGCTCCCATTCACTGTCTCCTGGCAGAGGCTGAATTACCACAAAGCAGATGGCTTGAAGGACGTCACATCGCTCTTCTGCCAGGGGACTTCCACAGTGCTAGTGGGGACAGCCTGCGGCCACATGCAGGCTCTGAGCAAACCCATCGAGAAGGAGCTGGCAGGGGACATGGGCTAAAAGCATCACCTCCAGCCTCCCGGGGCTTTCTGCCACCCAGAAGTCCCATCCTGTTCATACTCTCCACTGCAAGGCTGAACTCCATCAACCATGTCCCTTAGCTGTGACTAAGGTTTCCTTCTGGGAAATGGCTGGTCTTGTTTCTGACTGTCTGACCTGACGTTACCTCCATCTCTAGCCCCATGTGCAAACAGCAGTATCCAAAGCGGTATGGGGCCAAAACTCCTCAAACCCAAACTCACCCTGGCATAACGCACCACCCTGGCTGGGCAAAGCCAACTGGAGGAAGAGAACTAGAGAATTCAGCTTTTAGCACCAAGATGGCCAGGGGACAAGGACAGGAGAAGGACCAAGACCTCCCAGTACCAAAGGGATGCATTATTTGCCTCTTTCCTGCCTTTGCTGGGCATCCTCCCACCCCGTTGGGAATATCCCCATCAGTTCAGCAACGCAGTTCATACCTCAGCCTTGGCCTCTGACGTCATTCATTTGCTCAGGTCACTGCTAAACTTGACTCCAAGTCCACAACCACCACAGAGTTTCCTTCACATGGGCATGTCATCGCTTAGCAGCACGAGGCCACTGGGACCTTCTCTACCCTTCAGCAAGGAACCCCAGTGCAAAACTTCACACTCACCCAGATACATAAAACCAGTAACACCTTTAATTTTTCATATAAATGAGTAGAACACAATAAAACCCATTCTGATTTGAAGTCCTCAACCTCATTCACCAATGCACATTAAATATGCAAGCTGCCTTGTTTTACTCCCCTTTTACCCACAATCAGCCAACATTGCTGAGGAATATTAATTTAGCTTTTCTGATATTAATTTAGTTTTTCTGTATCCTCTGTGTGGTTTCAGGCAACTTCATGCCATAAAAAAATCAGCATTATAGTCTCATGTGCAAGAGGAGAGCGGAAAGGCCCCATCACCCTCAGCAAAGACTGCCCGTGTCCAGCGAAACAAAAACCAAGAAGTATGGGTCAGGTCCAGAAGGCTGCGTGGAATAAGCTGTTACCTCCTCTTTCCTCAGCCTGCTATAAATACGTATTACAGGCTTGCACAGCCAAGGAGTAACAAAGCAAGGAAAATTAAGACAAAGCGGATTATCCAAGTGTAATTTCCCCTTTTAAATTTTTTATACAAAGGCCTGATGTTAATTGGGTATTCTTGGTGACAAGAAGGCTGTGAGAAACTTAACCCTGAAGTCTCAGTGTTTAGACCTGAATCCCAGGAGATTTTACTGTGTTGCAAGTGCCTTTGCCTGGGACTTTTCCTCCAAAACCCTCCAAGGCTTGACATCTATCTGTGTTTTCCTACCAGAAGCCTGGGGCCAAACTGTTTCTCTCTGATGGATACCGCAGGGCACTGTTGCTGTGCCAGGCAATGGGGAAGCCGTGGTCACCAATCTGCTGGCCACCAAACACCTGGGCAAATCCAGCCCCACGGTGCAGGCAAAGCCCGTGGGATACATGGGAATCTGAGTATCTTTTAATAGACTGACAGGTTTCTGGCACCCATCACCATCAGGTGAGGCAAACTTGGAAACACTGGAATTCAGAATGGGCTCTAAGAGTGAAGCCAGGGAATGCCAGGAAAGACGGGAAGTGACTTATCCTTGAAATATGAAGTATTGTTCAATAGGGAATGCACTCAGGGTGCAGCTGATCAGCCAACCCTCTGCAGCACTCGCTCAGCCCCACAGATACCCTCAACTCTGTAAAGGCTCCTGGCAAACTCTGGGTATCCAAAGCGCAGCAACCTGCTGCAGCACAGCCCTCACTTCCCAGGAACCGGAGAACAACTCTTTTGTTTTCATTGAGATGATTCCCTGATTAAATCCATCAAGCCCGCCTCCTGCAGGTACTGGCATGGTAGATGCCATGTTTCTAACCAGGCTTCCAAAAACAAACTCAATCACTGAGCTGGGCAAGACAGCAGGTTTTTTTTGTTTGGTTTTTTTTTTTGTTTTGTTTTTTCAATTAAATAAGATCCCTCTGGGTTATTATAACCTCATTTAAACATTTTTTTTGTTTTTAATATTTTGGGGTATTACCAGCCTCTCCAACATGACAGATTTTCCTCCTCCCTTTTTCTATGAGATTTCTCATTCAGGCATCTATGAGATTTCTCATTTGGCAGCGGCCAGGGAGCAGGAGTGATGGAGAGCAGAGTGGTGCAAGACAAGTTAGAATCATAGAATCATTTTGGTTGGAAAAGACCCTTGAGATCATTTCCTCACCTCTGATATGCACCGTGTCACACTGTCTTGTCTCAAGTTATCTTTTTCTCCCTTCAATTTATGACCAAACACTTGGTGTAATTTTTCCTCTGACTTTTTAGAGCACAATGCAACTGAAGAACTGGTCAGGCGGAGCCTGCTACCAACCTTATCCCAGTTTTGGGACAAGGGAAAAAAATCAAATCACTCTTAAGGAACTGGGCATCAAAACCTCTCCATGGAGAGGGATAAGTGGAGCAGCCTGTTGTCCCAGATCAGGCAGTAAGAAGGGCAGAGGCTGCTCATAGCCTGAGTGCTCCCATATGGAGATGGCAAAGGGCAGGAAAGCGAAATCAGAGACAGCTTTCTGCTCCGAAGCACTACACAGGAGCTAAACATCACTTTTGAAGACTGCTGCAAAGTTAAAAAGCAAATTGGGCAGCAGGCATTGGTGCCGTTTTAGGGTCTCCAGTGCCACTGGCCCCCCAGACACTGGCCTTCCTGCTGTGCTGCCACAGGCTGTTTCATTTCTCACTTGCTCCATAACCACTGGCTTTTCAGAAAACATGGAAAAAACCTGGCAAAGCAACATGGTCTGCATGGGGCCCTGCGGAAATAGAGTCAAGCCCTGGCAACTTTGGGCAACCTCCGCTGAAGTAAGCAGGGTGGAAATGCAGAGAGGGGGTGAGCACCTGCCCAGCTGGGCACAGCCCCCCGGTTTCGTCCCCTACCCTGAAGGATGCTGAAGGGCATAATCCTGTGCAAAAGGTAAAGCATCAGGCTTGGCTTCCAAAAAGGCCCGGGAGAATCATCTCCTAAAAAAATACCTGGAAGAACAACCCAAATCTTGCTGAGTATTTGGAGAGAAACCACCACCGACTTAGAGAGTGGCAGTCCTCACTGTTTATGGATGCCAGGCTCGAAAGCATCTTGGGCCTGACTTATCTGACTGCCCAGACATCTCCTTGGAAATAAGTAAACCCCAGTGTGAGTGATGGTTTCCAAACTCAGCTTGTAAAGTTTTGCAACAGCAGCAATGGAGGGCTGAGCCTCCTGCAAAGCATCACCGGGCAGCTCTGCATTGTAACATGGCTGGAAGGAAACAGCCAAAATATTTACTGAAGAAATTCAGAAGTTTTTTAAGAACAAAAAACCAATTAAGGGTGAAAATGAGGAAAGAATTTAGTATGCCATCCCCAACAGCCTGGAAAGCTAAGTAATTAAAATACAGAAATTGCTCACAGGGAGGGGGGATCCAGGGCTGAAAAGGCAGGAGGGAGCCAGTGGTCACTTATCTTTTCAGAGGGTAAAGTAATGAGATGGGGGGGAAGCACTGATCATAGATAAAAGCTCATGCTTAATGTTTTTATCAGTGCCACACTGTTTCTTTGCTTGCTAGTCAGAGCTTACATGAGATAGGGGCAGGCACAAATCCTGAAAGCAATCCAAAACCTTTTTCCTGATTTTTAAAAAATAAATAATAATTAAAAAAAAAAAAAAGAAACCCAAATCAGTATCCAGACCCTCCCAAGCGCTGCGTGCGGGTCCAGCCCCTTGCGGGGTACGGGCAATGTGCCTCCCACAGCTCCAGCAGGAAGCACCTTGGCAGCCACCCCGGCCCCAGCCCCAGCACAGGAAGGGTAGAGCCATTTCTCACTGACAAAGAAAAACATGTCCCAGCCCTCTGCTCCAGATCCAGGCGGGCAGAGGCTGCTCTACCTGCTCTGCTGGCACATTTGGGAACCAGTCTTCACCCCACAACAGAGCCGCAATGGCACATCTTCCCCCTCCGTTAGTGTAACATTTTGGCTTGCCCCAAACTCTCCCCAGTGAAATCCACAACATGGGGTGAATGAAACTGCACACGTTGTCCACAGATTCAGTAGGATTCGGATTTAATTGCAGCCATGGCTTCATCCTGAAGCTGCATGGCTCAGCTATCATCCCAGGAGTCTCCATCCCAAAATACACTACAGGGGCTGAGAGTGGATCTTTCCAGGATTGGCTTGTTCAGGCTCTTGTTTTCAACAGATCCTCTGTCTCCGATGCTCCGATCTCATTGTGCCTTTATTGCTACTTAATGTAGGTGAGTAAAGGGGACAGGATAAATCAGCTCAATCTCAAGCAGGGCTGAGTTTACTTACCACTAAGTACAGCATGGTGTAGAGGGAGAAGGACGCGTGCCCAGAGAAGAAGGATTTCCTGCAAAACAAAGCAGGTGCTAAGAACCAGCCACTATAATCTTTGGTATTATAATTTTACATGTAATATGGTGACTTGTCTGCTGCTACCAAGAGGGTGCCAAAGCAGAGGAACCCACAACCCCCAATCTTTCAGGTTATAAAACCCCTGTTATCCGCCCTGCTCACTCATGAGGCAGAAAGCGAACGGATGGACAGGATGCTCGCATTGTTTGTCCCTTCCTGGTCTACTCATGGGACTGCAGTTATTTCCAGGATAGCCCAATAACTCATCATCTTGCCTCAAATAACCAGGAAACCGTAAAGAAATAAGAAGCAAGCAACTTCTCCAGTCGCTTAATTGTGGCATGTGAAATGCGCCCCTGGAAATGTCAAAATTGAGCATCCGACGGATTTGATAGAGAGCTCAAAGGGAAGGCGCTGGCAGCCCTGCTTGTGTGGAGCCTCCTTGGAAGAGAAGCCCTCTGCTCTGCTTCCTGGGACAGCTCGAGCTGCTCACCATGAGCTCAGCTTTTATGGTGAATTCCCACATTGAGCAACTGCTCGGGGAAACAATAGCGTAGGAGTAAAGAGAAAGGGAAAGAAATATTATTCAGCCGAGTCCCGCGACTCCCAAGGGAAAATGTCTTTTGCTGGCAGACAGAGCCACAGCCTTCGCAGAAAAAGCAGCATTTGAATCATCTATAGCTGGCAGAGAAGCCTCAAGATATATTTAGTGTGAGACACCATTTTGGCGGCAGCAACCATCGCATTGACACCACGGGCTCTCACCTGGCTTCCTGGACCTTGCTGTCACTTCCCCTGCAGGTGTAGTTTTGGATGTAAACTCCCTTAGCACAGTTGATGGTGGAGAAATCCAAATCGCAAACTTCCAGGAAATGCGGCCGCAAGCGCCCCACGGACACTTTGGCAATGTCTGTGAAGGACTGGCTGATGGCACAGCCGAAAACGAAGCAGCCCACCTGCTTGTAGAGCGCTGCCACGTAGGGGTTCTGGATAAAGGAGTGTGACTTCTCCTTCAGGTAGTGGATGCGGTAGAGCTCTCCCGTTATAATCTGTGGGGGAAACGTAACAGAGAGGTTAGAGAGCAGGAAAGATGCTGTGTAAAACCAGCCATGGGTGGCAAATACAGGGCCAAGACAGCTCTTTGTGCTCCGAGCATCTCAAACCAGTAACCTGCTTCCACAGTGAGGAAGGAGAGTCCATAGCCCAGTGTCTCTCCATTCTCCTCCTCCTCTTCCCTCTCAGGAAGAGATTGCACTGCTCAACATGTTGTTTATCGAATTTTTCCATAAAAAAGACGACAGAAAAAAAGCGAGATTTTGGTTTAGCAAGTTGGCATATCTTTACAGAAGTGAACTAGTACCCCAGATTTATATGAGCATAGTGGGGGGAAAAAAATTAACATAAACCAGATAATGAATTAGCATGTTTGGGAAGGAGAAGCCAGATCCACTACCCTCTTACCAAACTGATTTTGGAGGAAAAACAAACAACCTGATTATCTTCCTCACTGAAAACCATGAACACAACGGGAAGATTCAGAAAGCCCAAAACATTTCAGATTCTTGCCCAAAATTTGCCACCACCAGACCCAACTCAAGCTGCTCAAAGCCTCTGTAAACACCAGCTATTTCTGGGCATATCAAGGGGTCTTGCCATTGTGTGGCAGCAAATTACGTATCTCTTGTGACAGGGGTGCTGGTGTTTGACAGTATTGCCATAAATCAGTCAGGGAGCAGAGGACCCGACTTCTCATAATCCCAACTCTTAAAAGGTGGGTTAATGAAATTCAGGCTGTGAAATTAAGTCCAAATGTCTCACCTCCCAAAGAGGCAAAGACTTAAATTGTTCTCCATCATGTTACACACCTAGTTTTTGAGCTCCAGATTTACAGCTTTAGGATTTTATTCATTACTTTAAATGTTTTTATACCTGAGTAATAAATCGAGGCAGGATTTTTTTTTCAGCCACCCCCTTGTCCCTGCCCCTCTCTCGTCATAAGGACTGTGATATGCAAAATTAACTGTCAGGAAAAATGCCTTCATGTTAATCCCTTCTGGAGCAGCCAGCAATATTCCTCCTGGTGTGGCAGCCTGCCAGCGGCATGCAGGAGACAAGGCTCCCCTGCCTACCTTTTTTAAAAGCTTGGCACAACCTTTGGAAACTAATAAACTGGAAAAGTATGGCAATTAGACTAAGAAGAGATGAAGCTGTATCATTGTTTGAACTCACTTGTACCGTGGCCTGAAAAAACTAAGGTTGACCTAAGGCAGCTGAAATTGCAGCTAAGCAGGCTTTATCAGAGAGAGATACAACTATAATAATAAAAAATAAAGGCCAAGCTAGAGTGCTCTGCTACCATGCACAGAAATACTTTAGGCGGCTGCAACATCATTCGGGGTTTACATGTCACTGCTGAGATTTCATCTTGGAAATCTGGTAGTGACCAAGAGTTGTCTGGGGAGCTGCAGCTAACTGGGTCCAGCATTGTTTTAATCCTCTCAGACTCCAAAGACCATGGTTTATCTCCATTTTAGACCACCTTCCAGCACAAGCTGGCAGCCAGGAAATCTACTGGCATGAGAACCACAGAGGAAGGTTGGAGCATCTCCTGCTCCTCTGGCAGGAGGCAACTCCAGGGTGTCCTGGATGGACATGGATGCTCCTGCATGAGGGCACAGCCACTACCTGCAGCCTCCCAAAAGCCTAAATTCACAAGAAGGGGAGCCACGAGGCTCAAAACTCATGGCTTTTACAGAGGGGAGATGAGCTGAATTAAGGACGACATCTGATACCAGTGGATGTGCCTTTACTCCAAACTCATAAACAGATCCACGTAAACTCGAGGCTCTTGGCCTGGGAAAGGCACGTGACCAACAAAAGTCTGGGGATTAATGTTTTTCTCTCACCGTTGGTGGTCTGGGTAATTGCACATATGTAGCAGATTGTAAATTGGAGACTTCATTCCCTTGCTAACACGCTGCTGGGCAGCCATGAACCCTCCCTGCTTAGTTAAGGCCATGGCTCAACCTTAATGAGAAGCTAAAAATTGGGTAAACTTGGTTTTTTGGCAGTGCTGTCCCAGATAAAACAGGACGGTGAAAAACTAATGCAGTACAGATGTGCACGGACTGAAAGGACATCCTGAAAGAAAAAAATAAGACTTAAAGATATTAAGCTCTTCTAATGTCTTGCACTTCTGGCGAGCTAGCCGCATGGGACATATGCCATGCCTATGTGACAGGCACAGCTCCCGGAGGAGTGTCACACATATTTAGGAAACATGGTGACTAGAGAGAAGCTAATATCAAACTTTTCTGTCTGTGAATGCCTTTTGCAGACGTTTGGTTCTCATGTCCATTTTATTGTTATCATGAGGTACCACCAGCAATCCAATTAGCCCACAATTACTTTTAGAGCTTTTCTAATCACTTATGCCTCTGGTGTATCATTCTCTGTGTTTAATCACATTGAAGCGTATCACCTTCAACTGTAAAACAATCAGCTAACCTGGCTGTGTAACTTAAATCATCCAGGAAATTAATTTTTCTTAGGTATTTTTCATAGGCTTTCAAGACCTGTCAGGTGTGGGCACATGGGGTGGCTTAGCAGTGATACCCATATGAGGCTCAGGAAGAGGAGAATGTCACATTCCCCTGGCCTTCCTGGGGACTGTCAACATGCTTCTGTGCCCAAGATGATCACACTAACCATCTTCCAGGAGGAAGAGCAGTCAAGAGAGATGTGAGAGCACACAGCCCAGGGACACAAGCTTCTCCAGGGTCATCTGCAGGGAAATTTGCCCGAAGTCAGTAAATACAGAGGTATTAAAACCAAATGCATATCCTCTCTCACATCCTGATCGAAGCAAAGGTCTTTGCCTCTGCTGCTTACTTAATGAGCACTCCGGGCGTCCTCAAGCCATTTAAAACATGACCTGGACCTTTTACCCTGGGCTAGCCTGCCCGTGACACCACATAAAGCAAGGGCAGAAATTTTGGCTGTGCCATCCAAAGCACCAGCTCCCTGGAAGCCCTCGTAACGGCTGTCCTGCCTTGCGAAGGCAAACACTGTGAGTGAAAGGAGCAGAGTCAGTGCTTTGTGGATTTGGAAGGAATTCCTATTATGCTACAGTAATTCTGGTATCTGGCTTACATCTGAAAAAAAAGAGGTCAGGCTGACTTGAATTTTCCACGCATGCTGCCATAGCAAAGAAATCTGTTGCTTCAATTCCTCGTTAGCCATTTGTATCACTCAACAGCAAATAACCAAGCTTTTGAATTTACCTTATTAAGTTACATTTGTTGTGGGCACAGCAAAACCAGGGCAGAAACATCTAATTCTCTGGGGATTTTCTCTCTCTTTTAATTGACCTGCTATTTCATGGGAGAAAGCTGATGGATCACATAGGCAGCTGATTATGTTTCCAGTTTCTGTTCCAACTCCTGTATTTGCCACTGCCTCATTACTGATCAGAAGCACACTCTGCATGGAGCCAGCGTGCAGATAGCTCAGGCAGTAATGCGAAAATGAGAGGCTTTCTCATTTCATTTTTATGGCTTTTCCACACTCGGGGGTAATTCACCTGCAGGGTAAAATTCTGCCGCGTTTATAGACTTGGGGGTCTGACACCTTTTGGGCTTGTTTTGAGGAGGGGGCAGGCATAGGAACAAGGCAGTTTTGGGGACCTACTTTGCTAAGTGATTATATGTGGTCAGGAGACAATGGAGAAATCAGGAAATGATGGAGATATTCACGGCATGAAGCAGCAAGGCTGCGGACAGGGTATTTCCAAAGCAGGCACCATGCCATGCTAAAATACTTATTACCTGAGATGTTTCTCCTACGAGGAAAGACGAGGGGAACAAGTGCTGCTGATCTCTCCATCTCTACCCCTTCCCAGCTGAAGGACCAAGAGGAAGGCAGCACCTCTGGGAAAGCACCTGAGCTGTGCTGGCAGCAGGTGAGAAGGAAAACATAGGTACTTTTCACAGGGGAATTTTATCTTCAGCTGGAAGCGTTTAACCAACCACCAGAAGACAGCTCTTGCCTTCTGCCCCAGCACCAGACACATGCTGGCATAAGGAGGTTCAGCTCCATGGGTTGAATTCAGCATTTTGGCTGACATATAAACCTCTCACCATGCAGTCATTTCCTAGCATAGCTCTAGGAAACCTGGCAGGAAAGGAGAGATGACGAGGCATTGGGAATGTGGTGCATTAACTACTTTTTACAGTGAGGACTCTGGGAATGTGCTCCCCATGGAAGGTTTTAATTGTCTTTTTAATATGGCTGTAACATACAATCTCTTAAAAATCTAATACTAACCTGTTAAAAGTTTTCCAGGCACTGGTTAGCTGAAAAGATGCATCCCTTCTTGTTTTTTTTTTTTAAGCCTTATAAAATACGCAAATACCAAGAGTTATTTGAATAGGGACAGACCATGCCAAGTCCTTATTGGCAGTCAAGCCTTTTTTGCTTCTACTCTGAACTTAGACCAGAGGATGAAATAGCTCTTGTGGAGCTCACAGACTTGCCCAAACAGCTTTGGGCCTGTTTATGGGCTTCAAGAGTAATCTCATTCCTCCCATTACAAGCTTTCATTTGCTAATGTTTACTGCTCCACGCTCACAAGAAGTCAGATAGTTGCAGAGGAGATGTGCACCTCAGTAGATAGTATGGACACACCAGCAAAATGGTGTTAAAACCCCCAACACCAACGGTCTGTTGGTGCTATCGGCTAAAGAGGTGACAAAAAGCCAATGAAGATGCCCAAAGGAACAGGAGAGGAAGCTTTGGAGGTGGTACTTACAGCGAGGATGGCAATGAGGATGCCCGCAGCACACAGCACTGCATCATTGATTGTCTCCATCGTCTTCAGTGGGTACCTGATGCTGTCGTCGTCGCAGTAGAAGCCCCGCTGGTAGGGCTGGATTGTGCTTGTTTCAATGATGAGGAAGGGCAACCCAGCTAGAAAGAAGGGGAGACAATAACCAAATCCATCAGCAATACAGGCAAACACAAGCAGCTCACAAGAGACCCAACTAGCAAACCCCTTGCAGTACTGTTTCTGATGCTTTTCTTTTCATATTGCCCTCTTTCCAAAGGGAACAGCAATGGGATTTGTTTTTCCAAGTTGCTTTTGCGGGAAAAAAGTATCTCCTCTGTTATGGTTATCAGATGTCTGCACTGCCTGGTTTCAGTTAAGCCTTGTGCATTGCAAATATTAACTTACAGAAACGGACCCCTAAAGCAACCCCTCTGCAAAAAGCCATGAAAACGAATCTGGCACTTTTCTCCAGGGAGGGCCCGATGCTCTGCCGAGCGCCTGTAGCAGGGCAGCCCAGAGCTGTGCAAATAAACGTTGGAGGATCAAGTATCAGCCCAGCTTCTCCTATCTGGTCAGCCCAGCTATACTGCATCCCTATTATTTTTATGCCTCTGAGGCCCTTCTCAGCTCCCTCCTCTCTGTATTTACGGGGTATATGTATGTTTGTACCTACTAATGCCATAAGACTACAAGCTTTGACCAGCTGCAGGACACCCATTCTTGACCCATCCATGCAAGGGGAACCTGAGCACACACCCAGCCAGCCCATCCACAAGAGCTGCTGAACTCCCATCACAACCTGTTCACCTTCAATCACATTAAAGCCACATGAAATCTGTTTTTAAACACTGTGTGCCCCTGTGCAGGAGACCTGTGTATGTACAGCTTGGCTGGACCTTTGCACCAGACATGGAGCAGATGTGCTCAAAAAGACAGGGTGATGGGTTAGGACACACACTATGGAGAGGACACCTCCAAATTGCTGCACATCTGTAACTCCATACTCTTCTAAGTCTTTCAAAGAAACACAGTATTCCCTCAAGCCTGGAAGGAGAGCCCTGGGGTATTTCCCAGCCACAATGTTACCTTGGGCAGGGCACTCTCCTTCCCTCCGCCTCAGTTTGTCCATCCATCTTTGCTAACCAAGCCCATCACAGAGAGGAGCAGTACATCACCACTAAAACAAGCCCCAAATTCCCTGAAACCTGTGTTTAGAGTAAATCACAAACCGCAAGGTACAGGAAACCCTCCTCCCACTTGCACAGCAAAACGCAGGTAAGGGGAAAACAAATGCAGAGCGGTTCAATCTATCCGTGGGCCAAGACAACAGGTTTCACGCCCAGATCCTACAGAAAACACTAGGGAATATTTGTTCATCACTGACTTGCTAAAGTATTTGTGTGTTTGTTTACACAGTGAGAAGTCTAAGACATCAGAGGGGTTTTCCTTCTAAAATAAAAATACCAATAAAAAAATATATAAAAGCCAAAGTGCTGTTGGGTTTCAGCAAAATTTGTCCACGATACATTTTCAGTGATCGTGATCTGCTAGATGTGATTAGCAATGGTACCATCCAGGGAGTTAAAAAGTGTCATCAAAATAATGTTCCCCACCTCCACGAGAACCACTTCCTGTATTTCACCTTGCACAATCCATTTTGGCTCCTTTTCCTACGTGTTAATGCCAGCTTTGCCTAACCTGGGATTATACGTGATTTTGTTAGTCCTGAGAAAGGGAAAGTCCCCATCACCTGCTCTGTGTGAGCAGGGACAACCACATACAGACCTGAAGCCTCTCAGGTACCCAAGACCAGCCAGGGCTACCACTCAGGACCCCCTTCAGATCTTCTCTAAAAACTCTGGAAATGGGTTAATCGCAACCGCGGGGCCCCACAGCGCTTGGCAGGGCAGGACAGTTTCCACCGCACATGTGAACCAGTGAGGAAAGGTTTCTGAACTGCCTGCCCAGCTCAGATTTGGTAAATAAAATCGGACATCTCGTGTGAATCCAGTTGATCTTCATTCCACTGTTTAACTGTTTTGATGCCTAGCCAGCTTGGCCCCAAAACGTGCCTCTGATGCCAGCAATCTGATATTAATAGGCCACTTAAAAAATCCTTAGTTTCCCAATGAAAAATTGCAGAAGAACTAATGTCGCTTGGCACGATCCAGTTTCACATGCACTTGAAGCAGCGGCGTAACAGTTGAACTCGGGGAGTAGACATGCCATGGTTACGTGGCTTATTGTTATTTCTCCAGTTCCTCTTGTTAATAGCTTTCACATGACAGGTCTGTAAAACACATGTTCCCACAGACAATAAAATACATCTGAAAGCTAAAACTGGCTTAAAACAAAAAAAAAAAGACAATAGTGTTCCTATATATTATGTGAACCCAGAAATAATAAAGATTTGTTTTCCCTTCATTCATTGAACAGCATGGGGTAGTATTTCCGCGTTTCAATTATATGTACATTTGCCACAGCTATAATAAGAGCATAACTGACCTATATGGTATACATTTTCTTAAAGTGCGCATAGGCATAGTTTAGAAAATCCAATGGTTTTGTTTTCTCTCCTACAAACTTGTGGTTTAGCGGGATATTGCCAATCAAGTCTTGACATTTTTCCAACAAAACAGTAACCTCAGATTCCCTTTTTTTTTTTTTAACATGAGAAACATAAACATACTCTCCATAGCTGAACGGATATTACTTAGAAGACGTAACATGCCTTTGATTTCAAGGGCTGGGTGACAGGCTGCTCTTTCAGCCATAATTACCCAAAGAAGAAAAGACCCCAGCCCACAGCAAATGGTAAATTGTGCTCAGGATGGCTCTTCTTCCACAAGGTTATTTCTTGGAGGACGGGCTGTCTAAGTGACTAGATCACCACCCACATTTTTTTTGGCAAGGGGGTTCCAGCATGGAGAAGCCTGCTGTAGCGGTGGCAAAAGGCAGCCAGAGAATAGGTTTTGCAGGAAAACACTACAGAGGGAAGTCTGGAGGAAGACAGAAAATTAAATGGGGAGCGAGATGCCTTTGGGATCCCTCAGCAAAACACCACAGAGACATTATTCATTCTAGGAGATCTACCGGAGGCAAAGGTATCTAGAAATGGGGCTACAGCCCACACATCCTCGGAAATGGAAGGCAAGCAGTGTAGGGCTGTACCATGAAGACGGTACGTCTGGCCTCATTTCCTCTTCTGCCCCACACTACCTCTCCGATTCAGTGTTTTAACAGGAAATTCAGATTATGCACCCCTGTCTGCAGTGATTTGCCTCTACAAATTCAACAGCTGAACACCGTAAAGGTGAGAAGTTTTTAACCTCCACCACTACCCATCCCTACCCACAGTGCAAAACTATCAAGAATGCAAGAGGTACGTTTCAGAAAATGGTAACAAATGGTGACTTGCATTGAAATGAGCAATAGACATATGTGGCAGGTAAAAAATTTGGGAGGATTGGGCACTCTTCTCCAAAAATAGTCATATTTGGCCATTCTGTCTGTGGCTACGACTCACATGTACGGACCTACTGCAAAATCTTTAGTAACACTGTAGAAGGGCCTCACATCCTCCTTAATACTGGTATCTCCACCCTGAGAAATTACACAGCAGCCAGGGGACCATACCCTAAGGCATGGAGGCATCCATATAGGACTGTGCAACCAGAGAAGTACTGTTATCCCCATCTCACAGACAGAGGAAACTAAAGCACAGAACAATACAAAAAAGGTAAATGGAACTGAGATTACCTTCTGAATTGTAACATGCTTCACAAGGTAATGGGAAGCTTTTTTCCTTATATGAAGGGGATCTTTTGCTTTAATAACAGAACAAGGAAATCCCAACCACATGCATTTATGCAACTATGCTGTAAGAGATCAAACAGGGCTCCAAACCATAAGCATAATAGAAATCTCTTGGGGGCTGATCTTGCCCCATCCAAGCCCGCAGGAGTTTTGCCATGGGGTCCACGGTGTGGAAAGTGGCTCAGCCCCGCTCCGAGCAACACAGAGCAGGTGCAGACACTAATGAATTGTGCGAGGCACCACAGGACACCGTGGGGCTGGACACTGAAAAATGATGTTGCTTTTGTTGGGAGGAAGTCCAAGCGACTTGGTGACCTCTAACCACTGGTGTCCTACGCTAAGATATCTCAGTGCAGGGTTTAAATTTGTCCTTCCATTTAATAAAGCCAATCAAGCTTGGAAATCTAGCATCAAGGTAAAAATATTCCTTTCCTTGGTTGGCACCTTTATTAAGAGGCAATTAATGGGCGATAATCCTGAGAAGGCTGGCAGCATGAAAGTTAAAACCCCACCACCAAGCCTAAACAAAAATCCTTGCAAAAGCCCCATGTACTCTCCGACCGGCTTGAAAAGTGCACAAAATCAAAGGCAGAAGAAAAAAGGGCTCTGTGTTGGGTACAGCACTTTGAATCTCTGAGTCTTTTTAAAGTTAACACTTGTGCAGATTTAAGGGGGGGGGGGGGGGAGGGGATTTTAAGAACAGGATAAGCTTTCATTGGCCACTCACTGGAAAAGCTGCAGAGGGAGCAGGAGGGAAAGAGGCGTTTCTGCAGTGACCCACCTATGCAGCTCATCTTCCCAGCCCAACCTTCACCTTTGCACTAAATTAAACACTATCACAGCCTGTTCTCTTTTTTTTTTTTTTGTCTTCAATGTTTGGTTTTGACAGAGGTTGGGGTTACTTCCACTAGATCTTTCTTCTTTCAACCCTGCAGGTAAGTGGGATGTTGCTGGCTATCTCAACAAAGCAATGGCAATTTCTAACAAGCGCTTTGTGATGTGTTTGGCTGCCAGCGACCAGGCCTTCAGCATGTTTATAAGGTTTTGGTAGATTAGACATGTATCTTAATAAGTGAAAAAGATCATTAAATAATTTGGCAGGGCATCTAATTCCTCATTCAAGACACACTCTGTAAATATTTGGGTACCTACAAGTGACAGGATTTCTATTTGAAGTACTTAGTGGCCAATCTTGGGTATATATAAACCTTATTTGGTTTACAACATTTGTACATGTTTTAAAGTGCATAAAAACTAGATTAGCCTACAGTTGGCTTTTATTGGAGCTTTAAAAGTGAGCTTCCCAACTTTTAGAGAACTGCAGGACAGCAGATCAGCCTTGGCAGCTGCTGCAAGAGTGAACAATTCTTGAAGCCAGTTGGCTACACACACACACAGATAAAACTTAATAACACAAAGAACAGAAGTATTTCCACATTCCCATCATATCAGGTGCATGCTGACAAACACAATAGGGGCTGATTCTGCACCAGCACTAACAAAATAGGTGGGGGAAGGAGGGGTAAGACCATGGCCAACCAAAAAATAACCTCAAGGGACCTGATCCACAGCCCAGAGGTAGCCAAAGGAAGGATCACACTGCAGGCTGGGTTGGGCCATTACGTTGGGATTTTCAAAGGTCTTGAAAGCGTCAGTGATGTGCCTCGTCTCCAGCAGTTTCTGGCTGCATCTGGATACTTGATGTCCACATAGTTGCAAGAGAAAACTAGGCAAACGCCAGAAATAAAGTACTGTCAACTCTGTATTTTATTACCTGCTCAGTCTTAATTGTTTTTCACCTTGGTTCCAGCAGTCCAGAAAGCTGCTCTGTGCATCTGCCTGTATTTTGGAAACACATCCAATATCTGTGTTTGCAAAACAAATTCCCATTCAACTCTATTACAGTTCCACTACTCTCAGCTACAAAGACGCATAAGGATAGACAATTCTGTAAACACACAAACAAACCCTAGACTTTACTGTAGAACAGGTACCTGCTTTAAAGGTCTAAAGAACCCATAAACAAAGATCAGTATATATTGCATTTCTCTGATTTGACCTGTTTGGAAAAGTCATAGGACACAACAGGTTGATCTCTACAAAAACCAAGATACTAGTTGATTTTGTACTTGCTCTAAGATCTCCTATGTAACTCCCACTAACCTTTGCACCTACCTATGTCAACCATTCTGGTGTCCTTCCTATCAAGAGGGTGACATTTCAGTTGTATTTCAGCCAAATCATAAGAACTTCAACATAAACCTCACCATTTTTAGGTCCACCAGCTGCTACAAAGTCCAGGAGACTTCCTAGTGAGCAGACATAGGTTCATTTTGATCTAGATGATATTTGCTGGGTTCATACTTTTGGGGTTTTTTGTTTGTTTTGGATTTTTTTTTTTTTTTAATAAGAACTGGTTATTCAGGAACACAGGGCAAAATGCCTTCTCATGCCTGCTAGTGCAATAGCAAACAAGAAGAAAGGCAAGAATATTTATTTTCTGTATGGACAACCCTATAACGTTGATGACCCCAAGCTGCAGAGGTATTTGAGAAGTGCCTCTAAAAGGAAGCAGCGGTGGTAGCAGGAATGACAGGTATCTCCACCTGCTGCCCAAACCCATCATACAGAGATAAACCCATCCTTTTCATTAAATACAGCCCTGTGCAACCCGGTGTGTGCTTATTGACCCAACCATCCTGGGAGAATATTATAGAAAAGCTCTTGGTCACAAATACTTTTAACCAAATGTCAAGTTATTCTCATGCACTGTAAATTCCTCTGGATTCAAAACCTTGGTAGAAATGCTTCCTCATGCGGCTGGAGCACGATGTGCCAACCCCACACTCCAAGAGCTCCAGATGAACAGGAGTGCTGCCATTGTTTTTGCTGGGAGAAATACTGCTCTTTTAGAGAGTACCTGTTACCTATTTCCAGAGGTAAACACCACGCACAAAGGAAGAAAGAGGAGAAAGGAATTCTAAGAAGCGCGTTAAGTTGTTCCCTCTGGGAGTTTGGCATGAGCTGATGTATTAAAAGAGCTTTATATTAAAGCACACATATATTTTTAATACCTAAAATATGCATTAATAAGAACAAAAAGTCTTATCCAAGCCACAATACCTAGATGCATATAAAATTTTGCATTTGTGGGGTAAAACAGATTTAAGCCAGACTGGTCAACCAGCAGAAGTTGGAGAGGGTGAATATAAAAGACATTATCAGTGGGGGAACCCAGAGCCAGCTCCAGTCAAACATGATGGAAACAAAGCCATCATTTCACATTGTCTAGAGCAAGGAACAAAATGTGATACAGTACGAAAAACCCAATGCGTCAGCATCTTTTGAGGTATCTCTATACAACCAAGTGCTTCAGAAGGTCTCACAGGTATGACAAGTCTGTCCTAGGATGACCCAGCTTCAATAAGAGGGAAGAAAAAAAATAAATTTAAAATGTGTCTGTGAACTCTGCAATACTCAGGGCAAATGGATCGTGTGAAAAATACACTGCGGCGACTATTATGTTTTCAATTACAAACGAAGCGAACACGGTTTACTCTGCCGGTCAGCGGGGTTTGGAACAAGCCCTGCCTCACCACGAATCCTCCGGGCTCTGCCTTCGAGGAAGGGCTCAGACCACTGCCCGGCCCAAGCAACACTCACTCTGTGGGAAAGGGGCACGGCACATCATTTTTTTGAGGGAAATATAGGAGCTTTCTTCCAAACTGATGTAAGGGTGAGCAAAGCTGCTGCTCCCCTTCATCCATGTCATCCCACTAGTACACGTTGGCTGCATGAACCCTAGTATTTCCCCATATAAAAACACACCTGCTCCACTCCATCAACCTCTATTAAAGAGGAAAGTTATGTGGGCTGTAGGTGTTGTTTTAATATACAAAATATCAAGCAGAGACTCCTTATCTCTGCTTTCTGCCCCCAAACACCACCATGCATAAGCCCTGATCCCTCCTCTTTGCACAGCCATGCCAAACCCTAACAAGTCTGAGTGGAAATATTGAACTGCAGCCAATGCAACGCAGTTGACAAAATTATCTTCATTATTTTTAAATCAATAAAGGCGCAAAGCTTTTGAAGCAAAAATAAAGCCAGTTCACCTGGTCAACATCAGGTCCCTTAAACAAATCATCTGCTGAACTTCCCAAGCTTCCTTTCCCCCTTCCCGGAGCATCCCAGCCAGGGACTGCAGCTGTAACTAAGCACGTTTTTGGGA
This sequence comes from Phalacrocorax carbo, assembly GCF_963921805.1. Lineage (NCBI taxonomy): Eukaryota > Metazoa > Chordata > Aves > Suliformes > Phalacrocoracidae > Phalacrocorax > Phalacrocorax carbo. Next base: position 44,744,612 of record NC_087518.1, on the reverse strand, counting down.
GCAACTGCCCCTATGCAGGAAGAGGCAAAGCCTGTATCCACAGCACTGAAGCCTGCCGCGAGAAGCTTTCTGACCCAGTTCTGTCAATGTGCCTATTGTAACTGCAAAATCCTTCTTCGGATTTGAAGTAGCAGCCACCTGCACAAATAAGGCTGGGTTATAACTCTGTAACCAAATACAGGCACTGAAAGCTTAAAAAGTTTGTAGTCCAAAAGGCACTTCTGACCTCTTCCTTAAAAGTTCACTAATCACTTTTAATTCATAATTTATTTCCTCTTAATATACTTGCTTTATATAATACCCCCCTTTTTACCCCCCTCCCTCTCGTCCTTTCTTTTTTTTGGAAGTTCCCCAGGAGAAAATGGTATTACACAACTCCCTTGATTAACTGGAAATGAAACTTTTCCCCCTCAGTAGTCAAGATTTGGTAGAGTTTCCACGATATAATGCACAGTACAGAGTGCTGAAAGACAAGCAAAAAAACCCCATGAGCATAGGTAGAAATGATCCGAAGGCCCTTCAAGCAGTGGGGGTTCGATCTCAGTGGTCCCTAGAGCAGAGCTCAGTAAGGCTTTGCCTATTCAACGATGAGTTTAAGAGGTGTAAAATCATCTCTTTTCTTCCTCATCTGTATTTTGACTGCAGTTACTGCAAGGAGGGGCATCCTAACGTATAACAATCCATGACGTAACTGTGACTGCACTGGTAGCCAGGTAATTTTTTTTTTTTAAAAAAAAACATGCTCCTAATTAAAATAGCTTCATATTATGGGGAGGACAGACTTTGCAGGAGAAGGCAAAGGTCTGACAGCTGCTGCCTTGGCCATGCTGCCACCACACTGCCCACAGAAGTTTGAGTTACTTTGGTGAAAAGCAGCTGGGAACAGGATACTTTGGTGGCAAGCCGTCACCCACAGCAATGGAGGTGCCCACCCCATGCTGCTCGCAAGGATGGGATGAATTACCTGTCCTGAGGCAGATAGCTCAGGACAAGACCCTAAAAAATTATTTGGGTCCCTAAAGGTTAAATGGAGATTTTTTGGGGAGAGTATGGTTCCATGCTGCATATCATCTCAGACTTGTAGGCGCTTTTTAATCACCCTAAGAAACTGCATTGTCTGCAAATCCAGGTGACACAGTAGTGTCGTATCAACACCTAAAATTTCATCACCCTCTTCTGGAAGCATAGAGCCACTGTTGGCACAGGGACCAGCCACCGCGGGCACACCCACCTTGTCACACCCAGTGTCACAACAGCCCCTTTCCCATGTGCAGCCCCAACCTCACTCCAACGGCTGCATTTTGCAGCCAGGTGACATTTCATAGCCCTGTTTCCTTAGGGCATGGTATAAATCGGGCCGGCACAGGCAACGGCCAAGTCTCTATTCACACTGACTCAAGGGACACAACATGTACTGTGCTCTTTAAAACCAAAAATGGATGACTCCCAATTTCCCTTTCCAGCCCCCCTGTAACAATGCTGTTGCCCTGCTGTCAAGGAACGTGTGAATAAATTGGGGAAAAAAAAGGTTAAAGAAGCCCAAGGGAATAGCAGTCCCTTTTTCTTTATTGCATTTAATTTTGACAAAGGCTCTTCTGTTCCCCCCCTCTTTTTTTTTTTTTTTTTTTTTTTTTAAGGGCTTCATGCCAAGTTGCATTATTCCTCTTCACCATGGTACTGCCATGAAACTCGCCTGGTATGTTTGCCTGAAAATCACAGGTTTTCATGGAAGTTGTTTTTATCTCAACAACTCCCTTTGTCACTTCAGACATGAAAAGATGAGGAGAAGGGCTTGGGCCCAAATCCAATCCCAGCAACAAAACCTCCGCGTAAAAGCACCACAACCCTCCAAATCCAGCATCACAAAAACCTGCCCACCCAACAGGGCAGAAACCCTCCAAAAACCCTTTTACCACCTCACTCATAACACCAATGCAACTGCAGACACATGCGACGTGCTGCAACCCACTTTGCACTGCCTCCGTTTTAAGCCCTTTGATGCTTGGGAAAAAGCCTGTACCATCAGTGGGGTTGTTTTGAAAGTTTTTTAAATGGAAATAGTTTCTTTTCTTGCAGCCCATCATGGCAACCAGAGCCCACTGGCTCCTGTCAGCGAGGCAGGAGCTCAGCAGCTCGTAGGGGGTGTCCTCTATTTCCAGCCTATTTACTGCTCTGTTGAGAAAGGCGCCTATAGATGCTCTAGTTCTCAGATGGGAGTTTGGAAGGACTCAGTTATTCAACAAACCAACCCTTTCTAAATGCTGTCAAAGGAGTGATTTGATGCCTTTCAGTGCTTACTATACAAAACACTGAAAGACCAGCAAACTTCAAAAGCCGCAGAAGCGGAGCTGGAGTTTGGCAGGAGTTCATTAGCTGCCTGTGTCCTTCTGTGTGTGGCTTGTAATTACTTGCAGACCTGATGCCAAATCCTCATCTACTGAGCGGTACCAATTAACATGCTGCTGGATGATTCACAGGTAGCTAATGTCAAGGTCTATACAACCAGCATGCCAAATATCCCATCTTTTTTTTTAGCTGGCCTTTTTTTCCTCTTTTCAAGTTACTATACAAGTAAGGTTTGGGCAGGAAAATTGGGATTGTCCAGCCTGTTCCCAGGCCACGTACTGGAGGGCCTGATTCTGCTGTCTTTGCACACCAGCAACTTCAGGGACACATGCCTCTCTTAGTGCATGGGCCAAGGGCTTGCAAGTTGAGCGACCTAATGTATTTTCCCTTTGTATAAAGCACACTTTTCTGCTTCAAGGAGAAAAACTATAATTGAGGTACAATTTGCACTCTATACTTGCCATTCCTGCTGCTCATACTCTCTTACTCCTATAGGTAGTGAAACAGTAACAGCAAGAGCTTTAACAGCAGCTGGAGAAGCTGATGAAGCAGGTACCTAAAAATGATAATTCACCTTTGGTGGGGAAAATGTATACAAAGCTGCATCCCCTGCAGGAAAATACAGCAGTTATTGGATCCTCAGACCAGAAAAAAAAAAAAAAAGCCCTTCTCTTACTTGAGATCTTTATCCCCTTGCAGCCAGCTGGCTCCCAATGCAGCCCTTGGCAATTAAAACCTTGGGAAGTCAAACACAACGGCACGGAAACAAACCTTTTGTTTTCCTGCTTTTTCATTCTTGTCTTGTGTTTGATCTCCAAACAGAAATGCAGGCACCAATTTCCCAAGCTAAGGGGAAACCATGGGCCTGGTGGAGCATCTTGGCACTGACTTGGAGCAGATCTCCGAGCAAGCTGGTTTGCCACCACTGCTGGCTTTCTCGTGGAGAGTAGGAGACCCAGCCCTCGCTTCCTTCTACTCAACTTTCTACTTTCCAAAAGCCAATGCAAGCCCACTGAAACTCTCCTCCCTCCAGTAGGAGGCCACTGAGATGCTGCCTGTCCCTAAAGCCACCACACAATGAATGGCACATGAGAGGCATGATTTCAGATCTACTGGAGGTTTGATGCTCCTGGGCAGAAACAAGACTATAAACAGGGGCAGCGAGAGAAAATTTACAGAAGCGGTCAGCCTTGATGCAACACTGCTCCCAAAGGTACCAGCCACAGGACAACTATGCACTCAGTCACGGATTTAGATGCATTATGAATATACGCGTAACACCCAGAGACCCTCATTAGCAGTAATTTGATGGCTTTTGCTCTTCTTCTTTTACCTTTGTCATACAGCTTTCCCCAACAACCAGTTTCTATGTTAAATTTCTTAGAGTTGTTCAGCACACAGACACTCCCATTCACCCCTTCAGTTGCACCCATTTCTATATGCTTTCCTCTCTCCATAGGAGAAGTGGTTTCTCCATCACACTTCTTGCTCCCATACCATTGCAAAATGCCTTCAGCCCTGGGGGATAATTCAATGCCAGAAGGGCTGCGAGTGCAACGCAACACTCACACCACTTTATCCTTCTAATAAACCTTTCACTGCATTTGACATGATACAGGCCTTGTCCAGCCATGAAAGCTTTCTTGCTTATCAGGAGAATTTTTAATCAACCAGAAGGGAAAACATGGCCTGACATTTTATTGCTTTCTTGTGCTTTACTTTTAGATGTTTCTGTTTTCTCCAATTTGTACTCTTGCTAATCTCTTTAACCGGGGATCAGTGGAAAGCCCAGGTCTTTCATTCCCAACAGCCAACCCAGGATAATTTAGAGGCAGGACAGGTAGAGGAGCATGGAGGCAGTGAAGGGGGGCCTCATGGTGGAGTTGGAGAAGAAGGCACCAGGCACCAAGCTCTCACACTCACTGCAGGTTCTGGGACATGGTTTTGTCCTGGCCACAATTACAAAACAACAAACAACGTCTGTGGGGAAGGGTCATAAGAAGTTCAGCTTTCCTCTATTAAAACCATCTGGTGCCTATAAAAAAAACCCCAACTGGTTGGTTGGGATGGCTGGTAGCACCTCCTCCCTGCTCCGCTCTTCCTGGCACTTCTCAAGAGCATGGTGGCACTCGGAGGTGCCACTGCGAGGGACAGGGCCGCCGTGGGAACGGGGGGCTGGCAGACGCACACCCCACTTGGCATCCCTCCTGCCACAAAGAAGGTGCTTCAGCATCCACCTCATTTCACTTCTCCGTATCTGAGCCAGAGCCTTCTTTAGGAGGTGCCTGTCCCCCTCAGCACCCTGGGCTCCTGCTAGAGTGCCCTCAGTGAGCCTGCAAGCAGGCTGCACTTTCTGAGCAAAATAAAATGCCCCTACGAGGCCAATGTGGGACCCAGCAAAGGGCTTCTCCAGGTCAGAGACACTAACCAGTCCCCCTCCAGCATCAACAGCAAGAAGCATCACCAAGCCTGCAGGGGAGGTGTGGCAAGGGATGGGAAACTTTATTTTTCCTTTATTTTAAAAAAAAAAAAAAAAAAAAAAAAGCAAGCCTAAACCTCTCCTTTGTTTCCAACAGAAATAAAAGGAAGAAAAAAAGGAAAAAGAAAAGAGAGGAGCACTTACAGCCAGTTCCCCAGCCTGTAACACAAAACCACGCTGTGCTGGGAAACCTTACACCGCGTGGCATCCAGCTCATGTTCTCCTGCTCTGCTCGCCGCCTCCCGGATGCTTCCCCAAGCCCAAACTGCCCTTGAGAGAAGCCAAGCCTCAGCCTCTGCTGAAAAGCCTCTTTGTTTGGATTCCCTTTCCAAATCAGCGTATCCTGAGATTGAACTCCCTCCCACCCCTCTGCAGCGCTTTTTAATGTTCAGATGCCTTTGGCAGCAGCCAGATTTGCCAGCAGGTTTGTGGTCCTGTAATAGTGTTCAAAACGTCGGTGCTGGGGCACGTACTGTGCTAGAAACCTTCGGGTGGGGGGGGGGAGAAACTATTGCAGAATTACTTCAAACAATCCTTTAGTCGTGAATAGTGAACAGAGTAGCTAAATTCTTCTTAATTAAACAATAGCTTTAATCAGCCTTCAATAGCCTACCATTAAGGCACAGCAGTAGAGCTGGAGAGGCACCTTTTTTTCCCTCTCTTAAACTGGAATAATCGAAAGAAAACTAGACAAGGCATCAGAGAAACTCAGGCATGGCGTTTGGGGTCTAGTCCATACATGCATCATCAAGAGGGTTCAACTCCAACTGCTGCCATGAGCTTTCCATGCAACTTCAAACCACCACTCATTGCACCCAGAAATTAAATGTATTTTCCTGCACTGCCCACTCTGCCTGCAAGCTCAGGAGCATAAGTGTACTACATCTATACAATCCCTGGTATGCTGCAGGGTCCCCCCTCTCCCTTGGGGTTTGCAAGCACCCCAAAATCCCACAACGGGCTGGAGATATGGTAGTCTCACAGCAGGACCTCTGGTCTAGCATGGACCCGCCTGAGACCCACGAATAGCACCGAAGCATTAATTTCAGTCACCACTTGGAGCAAAACACAGCAGATCCTGCAGCAAGAGACTGTAACAGGAGCATCAGCCCCGCCACACCTCACCCCAACACCAAAGGGAAAAATCAACCTTCTCCGAAACCAGCCTCAGGCCCAGGACTTCGCAATTTGGTTGGGGAAAAGTTGTGTTTCACTTGTGGTTAGCTTTTTAAATCAACCTCAGTGTTGTATCTTTCTCTGTGAAAGCAAAGCGCTGAGCATTTAAGCAGGTGGATTTTCAGTCAGTGGACCCAATCCTGCATTCATAAAGCAATACCCAGTTTGGGGGACTTCAGCGACAGCAAAAGCAAAGTCCCTTATGTTACATCCACAATCCAGGTGTGTCCCAAGCTCTATCCTACTTGTCTGGCTGTTTTAAACATGCTGCATCCCTAGACCCTGCAGTATCTCTTAGAGCTTTAGGCACTGGGAAACTTCTTTGTGCCCATGTACACAGTGATTTATCAAAACAGGCTTTCTCTAAAATGCCATTTGACTTTTCCATGGGTTTTGCATTTGACAAAGACTTACACCAGCTCAGTCAGAAAAATAAATGCCACAAAACTTCTCCTTTAAGGAAAAAACCAAACCCAAAAACAAAAAAAAACCCCAACCCTCACAGCCCAGTGCTTTAGAAATGTTTCCACATGCTAATCAGCCTCCTATTCAGCTCCAGACTGAATAGGACTCCAACAATGACAAAGAAATACGCTGAACCTATTCTACATTTCATCCCCTTCACTCAAAATGTTGCTGTTACCTTGGTTTTCAGCTGCTTTGTGGGAGCGGCAGCAGAATGACAACGGCATGCAAAAGCTGCAGGGACAGTCAAGAAACGAAGAGTGTTGGTTGAAAAAATATCCAACCCAGAATATGGGAAAAAATATGCAATTATTTGATGAGACAGTCACTGATGCTACAAGCTTTGATAAGAATAAATAAGAAGAAAAGAAGCCAACAGAAGAAGAGGCCTCTACTGAAAACATAGCCTTTTGTGGCCAGGCAGCAAAGGGAGTTTCTTAGCTTGGCAAGTATGAGTAGGCTAAAGGCCCCTCCAAACATTGCCTTTGAGAATTAGCCATTTGTGTTATGTATTATCAACTGGTGGATGCCTCACTGCACCTTTCCACCCCCCATATTCTTAAACAAAAAAACTTCAGGTCTTGTTTTGGGAACAGATGAGCCAGTTCCCACTGCAACAGGTGATGTGAGGTTGTTTCCCTTTTCTGCAGAACACGGGAGCATGGGAACGGAGCCACCTCGGGAAGCTTTCGCAGGAATCAAGGTAGGAAGCTCTGGGACAGGTGCACACATATCCCAGGGACACACTTTGGCCCGAGGCCTGGGAGCTTCCTCCACGGTTGCACATTGCTGAGGATCCAATTTCAAAAGATACCTTGGGAGGCAGGCGATGGCCTGGCAGGCCTAGAAGCAGCATTGAAGTTTGCCACTTCGCTGAGACTGTTAGAAATGAGAGGTACCTCAGTAGCTCTGAAAGCCCCACTGGGCAGCTGGGTGCATCAGTACTGGAAATACTGCCTTCAGAGTGTGCCCTCACCCTTACTGGGCTTCAGCTCCCTGTCCACACACAGAGGTGATGCTCCTTCATGCTTTCGGTCTCCTTAGACTGGAAATTCCCAGAGGCACAATCCTGGGAGATGCCTGGGCAGGACTGAGGGCAGCAGGGCTCAAATCCTGGCACAGGACTCCTCTGGGTCCTTGGCTGGGCTGCAACCGAGGAATCAAAGCGAAAAGCAGCTCCCCAAAAAGCAAGGGCCATCTGATCAGTGATCAAAGAGCAGCTTTAGAAACCTGCTAACACCAAACTGATTCATAGCTATCAACTTCAAAAGAGTTTTGCTGCCTGCCATCAGTTTATCATCCATCCAAAATTACTCCATGAGCATCACTCAGAACATAAATGCATGCAGCGTTCACTGACCAGACCTGCTTACCACTGGTTTGCCACGCTATTTTCAACCCTCCCTTTGGAAACTCACACTTTAAAGAGTGATAGGCTTTGCAGAAAAGCCTTGGAAGCCCTAAAAATGTTTGGGGTGCAGGACCAGTTGCCATGTCTGCTGCACTGCTACAAAGACCAGAGCAAAGACCTCACTTTCAATGTTGGTGGGAATGATAACCAGGGCTTGGCTGGCTGCTCACACCTGCCAGCCTCAAGCTGAGCCTTGCAGCCATGCTTAAAGAAAGGCCCATCACACTACCTCAGAATAGAGATTGTAAATAACCGGCTAAGCATCAAGAAGATGGGAAGTCCAGACCCTGTTTGGCACGTTGGCTTTCAAATTCAGTGGCTGGACATTTTGAGGCAGCAATGCAATTAATATCTGTGTGCAGTGCCCATCTCCAGTATGAGCAGGATCAGACACAGAGGCACTGCTGTAAAAACTTTTAGAAATGGCTGTCATTCACACTAATTAACAGTAAAACCAGGTGAAGGCCAGTTACAGGATGCCATGCAGCTTGTCACTCCCTTCATGCAGCGGCAGGCTACAACCCAGCCACTGCTGGGAGAAGCGATCTCTCAGAGGGAGCATCTTTTGTTTCAAGAGGGATGGCTGCCCAAAACCACTAACCAGCAACATTCACTTTTTCTGTTTAACCCCGTGGAAGGAAGAACCCTGCTGTTCTCAGCTCCTCCAACCAGCAAAGCTGAAGCAGCTCCGAGAGGTACAGCCTGCTGCCTGCGAACTCCCAAAGTAGTGAAGGAGACCTCCATGTCATAGCTACCTTCACTGTTTAGGGCAAGGTCTGGGTTAGCCCAGCAATGCTAACCCAGCCTCAATTTGCTCTGTCTCTCAGGCACCATAGGCTAAGCCCACTAGTATGTTTTATCAGGAAGGCTGGAGGCATCTCCCAAGCTTAACTGTGCGATGGTCAACATAGCTTTCACATCTTTTTGGGCATGGGATGAAAAATTATGGGAAAGTACTAGAGGATTATGAACACTCTCCACTGATTCAATGTCACCAGCATTGCCAGACCAACTGCAGCTTCATTTGGGCTTTGGCTGACAGCCCCACCCAGCCTACCCCTGTAGCCCCTGACTGAGAGCACCATATGCTTAGATGAGAGAAGCTCATATATGGGTATGAACTACAGGCAACACTGGAACAAGAACACACAGCATAAAGAGCACAGGCATTTTCAGAGCATCAGAAGCTCTGGAGTTAAATTACATGTTCTGCCTATAATGTTTACTTGATGCGGAGAGTCAGTTTTCAACCCTCTGTCTTCAAAGCATCCAACGCATGTGAAAAACAAGCCCACTTACGTGACCAGCTTGAAAGGATAGAGTTTATATGGATCTGTGATACTTAGAAACCTGCCAGGACAAAACTAATTTTCACACTTTTTCATATATTATCTTGGTAACACACTTAAGCTTAAGGCAAGTTTTCCAATGGTTTGCATCAAAAGCTATATGAAGACTCTTGAAATTCCTCTTTTTTGGTGACGTTCTGCCTCCTCAGGTATAACTTGAGAAGCAGCTTTGCTGATCACAATCCCACCCTTACAACTAAGCCATTGCATGCAGCTAATAGACAAGAAAGGATTCTTGAACATAACTTCCCAACAGCTGCCCCAACGCCATCCTGTACATAGACACCCGATCTGCCCCAAGAAGCTTTGCATCTGCTAAAATTGTGGAGCAGGTAGTGCTTCTCCAAGGCAGACGTCATGGGAGAGAGCAAAACAGGGATAGATGGGGTGGCTTTGAAAGGGATATGAAAGCCTTTCCGAGAAAGGGGCCACACTTATCCATGAGGAGATCTGATGGACAGGGTAGAGTCTTCCCAGCTTTTGGCAAGACACCTCCCCCTCCCCGCCAAGGTATCTACAAAGCCAGACCAAAGGCTGGGCACAGGCAAGACCCTCGCACACACATCTGTGCGGCCTGCAGCACCATGTTAGCAAGGGGGAGAAGCACAGAGGGATGCCCAGTGGTCGCCTAGTGTACCGGGGTCCCACAGCTCTGCCACACCAGCCAGTGAAAAAAAAAAAAGAATAATCATTAAGTGTATTCAGAAAACTGACTTCTGACTTCATCATTACAGAATAAATACTAGATTTTAATTTACCTCCATTTTGAGGCTTTATCATTCACTCGATTCTCATTTTCAAGACTTTTTTTTTAATATTAAACCTGACCTATCAAAAAAAACCCTACACAACTGCCAGGGCCCTAAGACAAACAAAAAGAAAGAAAAAAAGGTAAAAAAGACAGCACTCATACTAAAACCCCAGCTGGCATCCCACTGCACAGGAGCAAAAGCAGCAACCGGGGAGGGAGGGGGTTTCCCTGCTGCCCCCCACCCCCCCAGGACACAGTCCCCCAGGGATGCACAGGGCCAGGGAAGACGCCATTCTCAGCACCAGCTGTGTTGATGCTGGAATAGGAGGGTTTGAAGGCTGTTGCCTTTCCCCACACCGCCTTCAACAGGCATGTCCTTGTTCAAGGCACAGGCAGACTGGGCAACCACAACGGTCCCTTCTGGATTACCATGGATGAAGCAGGAGCATTGTATGAATGGAGTCTGGTCCGCCAGAGCAAGCTACAGAGAGCAGAGCAGGGGCTTTTTTCCCCCCTCTTAAGTTATTTCAGACAGAGATGGAGGCTTGCAAACACCCATCCCATCTCAGATGCAGGCACTAAAGAGGAGCCCTGGTTTGCAAGACTGTGCCCGTGCAGCACAGGTTCCCCAATTCTGGTATGCAAACCATCTTTGGGCGGTATATGGAGGCACATGCATCTGGAGGATATACGTTCAGCCTGTATCTAGACAAACAAAGTCAGACCAAAACAGCCTAAGAAAGGCATGCATATTAAATTGAGATTTAAAGGATATAAAAATAATCTGTTTGATCTGGGAGTGATGTTTATATTCTTTACCGTGCTCTCTACAAACAGGCAATTAAAAAAAAATGTCATCTATGTAATTGCGATCTCATCTCCTGCCTGTCTCAGCAGCAGGTACACAGGATTCAAAGCACTTCTGGCCATGAAGCAGTTGCATGTAATTCTGCTTTCCTGGAGACACATCTTCAGGCTGGCCAAATTCCACCGTCTCAGGAAAGCCAGCAGATTTATACCCCTGAGGACTCGGGATGCCATAGGTATAGCATTACCTTGTTCTGCAATTAACACCTCAAGTATAATTGTCACCAGTAACCTGCTCTTGATTGTTTGTTTTTTTGGTTTTTATAAAGCCAATGCAAAAAAAGTCTATTTTAAACACCCCCAAAATAATTCTCTCTCGTCCTTTCTTCCAGTCATCTTTGGCTCCATTGGTCTTTCAAGAGAAGGCCAAAACTACAGGTGGGTATCATGCTTAGATGCTGACTGTTGGTTTGATAAGAAGCATTTCAAGGCTCAAAAAAAAAAAATTCTCCTTTATTCCCAACTGATGGTGGGATACATCTGCACACCCCCATGCCAAGATGCCACCTCTGCCTTTGCTAAAGCACTTCCAGACCAGCCATCCCCGAGACAGACCCTGCTGCTTCACAGGGAGCTCACTGCCTTCAAGAGATCCTACGGGTATTAAAATAAGCGATACATAAACATTAACGACCAAACCCCATCTAGGTATGTTCAAAACACGATGATGACTCTCCACCCACACAGCTTCTCGCATGTGGTATGGGCTCAGTCCTCCTCAACACAGAGAAGACACACGATGGAGAAGACAACACCAAGGTGTTGGGGACTGCCCGGCTGGTTTAGGACAGCCAGATCTCATTGTTCCTCGCCAAAAATAAGAAATGGCTGGGTCAGCAGTTTCTTCAGGACAGTACAGAAAGTTGTTACCTACATGACAAGTGAGCCCTGCATGGCAGGGCAGTCTTAAAAATAATTTTAAAACCCCCAAAACAACCCAAACAAAGCAAAGTTGCTTAGCTCATCAAATTCAACTTTACAGCATCCAAATAACTCTAACCTCATCTTTAATTCCTCCCACGCCTTACACTTAAATGACAATCCCAGGCCTGTTTGCACTGACTTTCGTGACAGAGCGACAGAGCACCAGGCAGAGCTCAAACCTTTTTTTCTTCTGGAAGCTGGACAATGACACAGTTTTCTACACAGAAGAGGAAAGTTAAGAGTATTCTAAACTGTTAGCCCAAATTATAAGATTATAACCCCACTTTTGTAAACATGTCAAGGTCCTGCTAGCATAAATATTTACTTTCAAAGTTCACTTTAGCATCAAGCTTGCTACAGAAGAGGAGATGCTGAATTTGTGAGAAAGCTGAAGAGATATGAAGGTTGTAAGAGGCCTATCCGTCTGTTACTTCAAAACCTCCCAAAGGCAGTAAAATTTGTGTAGTACAGATTAACTGGGATTGACAGACGAGAGAAAATTAAATTAGAGATACAAAATAAAAAGGGCAGTAAATTATGTGCAGTTTACACTCACCAGCCTGAAACATATGCTCCCATAAACCCGATTTCCACGTGCCTAGGAAGCAGGTATGCCAGATGAAATCCCTCTATTTTATAGCACAAGCAGGACTTTTTGGAAGCTGATCTCTCTGTGAAAACTGCACAAAAACAAGCTACCGAAGAACCTCATCTGCCCTATTGGCCTCGCTGACACAGCCTTCCCCTCTTCTGAGATTAAATGCTTGACTTAACACCCATTAGCAGAGCATAGGTAGGTGGCTGCTTAGAGTTTGCTGGATGTGGGGAGTCCCTGCCAAGGGAAAAAACCAGCAGGTCAGAGGAGTAAATTTAACCCTAGATGCTACATCTGTGGGCCCAGCCTCTGAAATAACCCACCTCAATGGCCAGGGCAGGAGGCTTTTTCCCACCTGGCCCATGTCTCCTGCAGAAACGTGGTGGCTGGTTGCAGTAGCTCCATGCAGCGCTGCATCCGGGCACCAAAACCCCACAGCACAGAGAAAACCTGCCATGTGGAACCTGACCCAGACAAGGTCACATCAGTCCCCCCCCAGTAATGGCTCTATGCTCTGGGCAGGAGGTACAAGAAACTCCTAGCAAAGAGATGGGTCTGTGATTGGGATGAGGATGATCAGATGAAGGTACAGTGAGGTCCTCCCATCACACCTCTTATTTTGCTGCTCAGAGAATTCCCCACAGATCTCCAACATGAAGTCACCCACCAGCTTTGCTGGTGCAAGTTCAGGCCCCCAGGCTGAGCTCCCCAATCACATTTTCAGATGTGTCACGGTGACCAGTGAGACAGGGATGGGGCAGCAGGGACTATTCCATACCACCGGGCTTGCCTGTGGCCCTAACAATTTCAGGAAGCATCTTCTAATTCTCTAAACAGAGCCCTCCCAAGAGGAGGAAGCAGATGGAGAAAGTTATTTTCTCCCCCTCAGATGACCTGCTTTAATAAATGCACACTCAGTTCTTTTCTGCCTCTTTTACAGAGTTAGGCACTGATGTGAAATTTCTGGGAAGTCAACAGTTTTGGTGATGAAACCTCTTGTTCACGCAAGAAACCAGCGATTTGTCAGTGCAGAGTGCACGCATTGGAGGAGTGGGGTGTTCAGAAATATTCAGCTCCCTGCCAACCCAGCACAAGTTGGAAATGCAGGAGAAATGGGGGGTCTGGTTCAGAGGATCTTCAGCCAACCTACTCCACCAGCAACACGCTTCTGCCCATGGCACTTCTGCCAATGGCTCCACAACTTTGCTAGCCGTGATCCCCAAGGAACAAAGATACAAATCTTCCCCTTATGCATCTACTATCAAGATAATCATTGTACTTAATGAAAGTACAAAGTGGATCTTTCTAACCCTTCGTGCCAAAATAAAGCTGAAGGAAGCTCCTGATAGCTCTGCTTTACTTCTGACTTTCTTAGGTCTTTATGATAATTGTGTTCTGGGTAATTTGTTTAAATTTGTATGTAAACAAAGAAGGGTTTGTACACATCTACCACCTCACAGGGCGCTGAGGTGTGTCATTTCTGAAAGACATTTCAGCCATAGTTTATTCTTTTCATTCCCTCCCCCCACATAGAAAACAGATTCAGGTCAGAATTATGGCAGTACCTGCAGCAGAAGCCAACGCAGCATCACAAGCCTCTGCAAATCTAATGACCGGTTTTAGTATTTCCTAAAGCGGCCCTCAAATGAGAAAAAGCCTTCTGTTTCCCTGCTACTCTGAATGTCTTTGGGCAGCCGCTCAAGAGGCATAACTCAATTTAACTGCACTGGTGGCCACTGGCTATGTGCCTACATGCACCAGGAGAAGACCTCTACTGAGTACGTCCACCTCAAAACAAGTCATTTTACCCAATTCTGCGTCTCATTATCTTACATAGGACTCCATTTTTTACTGAACATGTAAATACTCATCAACTTGTATCTGTCCAACATTCTGTTACTGGCTTCAAATAGAGCACCTTTTTTTCCACCTTCAAAGTGTTTTGGTTTGGTGGTGGGTTTTTTTAAAAATTTTTATTTACAAGCTCAGGAAGGACAAAAATGGGAATCAAGTGCTTGGGAACTATAAGCTTTTTGTCTTCCCCAGCAAAAGGCAGAGAGAAGAGCAAGCCAAGCCTCCTGCGAGCAGGGCAGCCAGCTTTCACAGCACCTCATGCCCAGTCATCCACCAGCAAGTCTGACACTACTGGTCTGGGTGTATTTGGAAAACCCAAACACACATCATGGGCTATCCATCATGTAATCACCTCTCTTACCATGTCCCACCCGTGCCCTTCACCTGCCAGTGATCAGCCAGATCTAAAATCTCCTTCAGCTGTTGAATTCATGTTCTTACTTTTAAATGCTTCTCACACTAAAAAAAAAAAAAAACCCAAAACCAAAACCAACCCCAAACAAACCTACTCTGGTGTTTACTTTCTGATTTCCACCTGTAGTAATACGAAACAAAGCAACAATCACAGCTTTTGCTGTATCACATTATCCCCCACTAACAATACCTTCCAGTGATGCTTGATAAACTCTGTTTACCCAAACTATCACAAGTAGAATACCACATGTCAACTAACTGCTTTTGCAGCTAGGACCCTTAGTCTAGAGACCGGGAAGAAAAACCCTTTACCCATTCAAATAGCATTTATACCAGGAACGCCCAAAGAAAACTTGTGTAAATAAAAGTTTAAAAATTCTGACTCCTAGGAGCTGTTTTACTAGGAATCCAACCTTCTGTTTAAATAAGTGAGGTAAGTCAAGCTAGTTATGTTTCTACTTATATTAGTTTCATATATGGGATATCAAGTATTTTTATTTTTTCCAGATACAAGGAGATGAAGCTTTCTGCACTGGCCTCTATTCCTGTGGGAATATAAAGAGAAAACCATGCCCCTCTTCTTAATGTATTAGTGCCTCATAATATAGACCAGATGATCAATAAACTACGTAAAAATTAAATCAAACTGACAGTCCTTAAAAAATGGGCTCTAAGCAGAAACAATTGTTTTAAAGTCCGTGGTGTCTGGAGTATTAAACTCACGTGCTGTTGTGTTATTAATCTCTTTGTTGGAAGCCAGTTGATTTCCCCTGCCTGTGTCTGTCAATTAAATATTCAGCATTGCAGCCACAATTGAACAGTTGATGTTTTGGCATGCAAAATCTTTTTGAGACAGACTGTTGACAGTTTCCTTGCAGGCCGTATCTTTTCCCAAAAGGCAAGCAGGCTAGCAAACTAAGACCTCTGCCACGGACTTCGAGGTGCCTGAGAGCACTTCAAAGCAATCTTTTAAAGCAATGAGTTTAGCGAGATGCCTGCACTGGGTGCAAGAAGGGGAGAGGGAAGACACAGCCACTAGCAAACCCGACATCAGAGCAACACAGAGTAACGAGAGTAGCAAGAGTTGCGTTTTTTCGCTATTAACAAAAAAATGCCCAAACCCGAGCCGGGGGGTTGGTCGCAGCCGTAGAGCACTACCTCCACCTGGAGCTGGTCCTGGCGCCGACCGCCGTGCGGCTGGCCGTGCGCCGGGGTGCGGGGCACGGCCCGGGGGGCACCTCCGGGGGCCGGGGCGCATCCCCGAGCCCACAGTGCCCCCTGCGCACCGCCGCCGGCGGGGCTGCCCCCCCCAGTTCCCCCCAGCGCCGGCTCAGGACACGGCAGTGGGGGGAAACCACAAATAAATAAAATAATAACCAGTAAATAGGGTCGAGAGGCGGGGGTGTGTGTGTGCTGTGCCCACCCCTCCGCGCGGAGAGCCAGCTGCCCCACTCCCCCCGCCAGCCCCGCTGTGGCCGCGGCGGGACGCGCTCCCCGCCGCCCGGCCCCGCCGCTGCCCGCTCCGCTCCGCGCCTCGCCTTGGCTCGGCTCGGCCGCCGGCCCCGCTCCGCTTTTGTTTGGGGAGCGGCGCGGCCGGGGCACGGCCGAGCTCTGCCCGCCCTCCCTCCGCGAAACTTGCCCGAAGTGGGGGTCCGGGGGGGGTTTGGAGGGGAGAGGAGCGGGGGGAAGGGGCGCGGAGCCCCCGCGGCTGCTCACCCATGACGAGGCAGAGGAAGTCGAGGCAGATGAGCAGGGCTTTCTTGCTGCTGCTCTTGGCCGGGTTGTTGTTCAGCGCCGGGCTGCCCCCATTCTTGCTCTCCGGCGGGATCGCCTTATCGTACTTGTAGCTCTGCATTATCGGGGGCGAGCGCCCGATCCGTGCCGTGCCGAGGCGAGGCGAGCCGGGCCGTGCCGCGCCGAGCCGGGCCGCGCCGAGCCGGGCCGGGCCGAGCCGCCGGGCTCGCACGCGGTGCGCCGGGGAGGTGCTGCCCGGCCTCTCCGGTGGGGCACGGGCGGCGAAAGGCAGGCGGGTCTTCCCAAAGGAAAAAAAAGTTTAAAAAAAAAAATAACAAAACAAAACCAAAACAAGCACAAAACCACCAGCAAAGGAGGGGCGAGAGGGTAGGGGGAGCGAGGGAGAAGTTTGTGGGTGTCCCAAGGCGGTGGAAAAGTCCTGGAGGAAAAGCCCGGGGAAGGGATTAAAAAAAAATTTTTTTATATATATATGTGTGTGTGTCAAGATCTCAGTACGCGGGGGAAAAAGGAGCGGAGCGAGGAGCCGGGCGCTGCTGGCTGCCGCGGGCAGGTGGGCTCGGCGGCGCTCCGCTCCGCTCCGCGCTGCGCTGGGGGCTCCCGCCGTGCCCGCCCCGTCGCTCTGAGAAGCCACCGGCTCGTTGCTGCACTTTTATTTCGCGAGTTCCTTTCCACCCCTTAGGAAAAAAACGGAAAAAAGAAGGGGGGAAAAAAAATAAAAAAAAAATCAGTCACTTCGCCTCGGATGGGATATCCAAGTAAGCACAGCCCCTTTCCTGCATCTGACATTTTACATAGATAATTAACTCCACATTTTTTTCCTGAGGGAAGTTAAGAAAAAAAAAAAAAAAAAGAGCCAGGAACTAAAGTTCCAGAAGGAGGGAGCCTCTAGCGTTTACAAACCAGAGAGAGGAGTGCTATGGGAGGGCGGGGGGAAGGAAAACAGCCAGCCGATCCAAGGCTGGAGGACTCCCGAAAGGTGGTAACGGTGCGGAGGGGAGAAAACCAGTAACAGAAAACTTTAAACATTTTTCTCCTGGTTTTGCTTCCTGCCCTCCAGCTCTGCTCCACGTGCTGAGACAGAGCCTTTTCGGGGGGACGCGGTGTGTGTTGAACCCACAGACCCTGGTGCCTGGCAGACCCCAACGGGCCTGCCCGCAGGGCCGGATCCTGCCTGCTCGGGGCTGGAGGACGGGTTCGGCCGTGCCACCTGCCCACCGAGTACCGCCACCGAACTGTAGCAGCTTCGCCCTCCTGCACCAGCTACACCACCTTCATGAAATGAGTGTAACGAGAGCACTTGGAGTGGGGTGAGGGATTATTTATGCTGGGTAATCACCCCTTTGGTCTAATTAAAAATCACCAAGAAATTAAACAAAAGGTTTCCCAGGAAGCCCAGCTGGCAGGATGGCGATGCTAGCAGCTCCAAGCAGGGCAGCGAGGGGCACAGGCAGTGGGAATGAGTGTGTGGTACCACAGGAAACTGCTCAGGACAGTATCTAACCACTTTTCATCTTTTTTTTTTTTTGGTCTTGTATCTGACCTGACCTCAGCCTTCCGTTTCTGTGCTGGCAAACCACGGCCAGGCCAAATCCTGCGCTGAGGTGCACATCCTGCCGGGTTCCTGGTGTTTTGCTGCCTGCAGAGGCAAGCAGGCCCGGAAGGCAGGGACAGAGGGCAGGTAGGACCCCACCATCAAGGACACACTTCCCTGCTGCTTTCTGCAGAGCCGCAGACTACAATCTGAGCACTAGAGATTGCACCTTGGCGAGGGCAGGTTTTCCAGGAATCTGTTTAGACACATACCTGGGCTTATTTGGGCCAGCCTGGGAGGAAGAAAGCAAAGTGGCTGTTTTCATATTTTACTTTTATATGTGTGGTATAAAAAGAAAGGGGAAAACAAACCTTGGACTTTCCTCCAGTTCTTTCATTATGCCTCAGTGACGTGCACTCAGGTGCCATCTCCCGCCTTACTTTTGAGGAGACAGCTCTCTTTTGCCCGGTATCGCCCCATGGCACTGAGCACAAACCCATCAGTTTTGGCCCAAAATGGTGCCCCTCAGTGATGGTCACCCACTCAGGGGCCAAGCTGCCTCTGGAGGACACATCTCAAGGTCTTTCTCTCTTTCCCCTGACTGTGGCAGAGGTACGGGTGCCTAATTTAGGCTCCTCAGATGCCTGAAGCGAGTGGAAAGAATCCTCACGTGCAAATTCTCCCCCAGCTGAGGGGGTGAGCCCTGTGCCAGCTGCCAGCACGCTGCCCAGCCCAGCTCACCACCTCTGCTGCGGGGCCAAGCATCTACCCTTCCCTGCACCCTTCAGAGCCTGGTCCTTGCGAGAGGAGCCCACGGCTTTTGGCAGCTGGCTTCAGGCTCCCCGCATCCCCAAGTCTGCTGATTGAAAATGATCCTCATTCAAATTCCCTGGGTTAAATTCAATTTCGAGTTTAAAGCAAGGAACGAAAAAAAGAAGAGACCTGTCATTGTAACAGCAAACAAACAAACAAGCCTTTCCTGTACTTAAAAGGAAATTGAATTTATAATTTTATATTTGCATTTACAAGACCCCTCAGGCTACTGGTATTGCATTTTCATAACAAAAAGATTGTCCTGTTAGTTGATGCAGTCCATGGGGGCACAAATAAGTCTGAATCTTGGACAATTTCTTAAGGGAGCAGCCACTACAATTGCTCCGTTCACACTTGACAATGGGTAAGTCAGCAGCACCAAAAAACAGCTTCTGTGCCTTTGTCAATAATACGCAAGAGATTCACTGGTAATAATTAATTGTTTATTCATAAATGCAATTATTGAATACACCATGCAACAGCTATCCATTTAGAGCTCAGCTTTTCCTCTCAGTCAGATTCTAAATTCCCGCTATGGACTGAAGTTTTTTTTTTTCTTTATAGAAATTAACTGAACCAATTGCATTTACGTTATCTGTGAAATTTGCCCCACATTTTGGGAGACCAACTGATCTCACAACGTTTTCGCCACTTTCCTGTCTAAGCTGGACCAGACCCCTGCTGATCAAGGAATGCAGCACTGATACAATCTATGGGAAGATAAAGTATTTGTAGTAACACTTGTTCTTGCCCAGATTTAAACGTTAACTGAGATATTTCAGAACCCAACAATATTAAAACAGGAATTGTGTTTTATTGTAATTTTAAGAGAACAAGCTCTTTAAGACTACCTCTGTAACAGAAAAAGGGGCAGGAACTGGATGCTGCCACCTTTGTATCTGTGGGACACGGCTCCATGGACATCTGCTCATTACATGGCAATAATTTAAAATTGAGAGCAGCTCTTCCTCATTCAGCATGACCAGGCATTATGATCCGGGCCAAAGGGTATTGCTTCTGTCAAAAAAAAAACAAAAGAAAAAGTAAAATAGTTCCTGTTTTTACTTTTTCCCATCGTCCATGGAAGAGCATGTCTGAGGAGGACAGTAAGGTCTGGTTTGGGGAAAGAGGAGTCTGTTGAGAGCTCGTGTTTCTACTTGGTACTCAGGGTGGGTTTGGAGATAGAGAAGGGAAGGGAGGCAGTTCTGGTTTCTGCTCTGAGGTTCACAGAATTAGTTTATCCCACACGTTATGTAATGTAAAATAACTATTTGTTGGAGCAGGGAACGGATCTGTAGCCTGCCCTTACAGTCCCACTTACCCCATCCCACTCCCCTTGGCCCAGCACAACTTTAATTAGTCCCTACGATGTGTTTCATTAGTCCAACATTACTGCTGGGGTGCAGCGACAGCCCAGCAAGCCGCACTGCCCTTCGTCAGCATGGACCCTGTGCTCCTGGGGCTTGTCCTTGGCTGCGCAGGTTGTGTCCCCCACACTCCGGCCTGCCCTGCTTGCAAGCGTAGAGAATCTCTCCTGCTTTTGTTGATGTGCTGCAAACAAGAACAATGTTGCAGAGCAATTTGATGTCTAAAGTGCACGCGGTTGCACTCTCATTTTGATGCACAGCCCAGCGTCAAACTACTGCTGCCCCCTCAGACCTACAGGAACAACTTTACTTTTCCATCATGCAGAGGAACTGGCAGTAGCTCTTCTGGAGAGGGGACATGCAGCAGGGAAGGACCAGGCCCTGCCTATTGTATTTCTTAGAGCCGATAATGAGCCTGTCTATAGCAATCCTAAAATAAGGAAGTGAACTCTGTTCAGTCCACTGATTGTTATCTGTACATTATCTGAGATTGTTCCCCACCAAACAGGGAAATCAGAGCAAAGTTACATGCTGTGCATCAGGTGGCCTCAACTGGAGTCTCAAGGTCAGAATACCAGTAAACTTCTGGGAAGTCCAAAGCTGAACCACCACTACCCTGTTCAAGACTATTTTTAGCATCATCAGCTGCTGCTGGAGAAAACACAACAAGAGGGGCTGCAAGTTGCAGGGAGGGAGCTGCGGGCATTGCCAAGCCCACCCCAAGGCAGGAGGAGGTTATGGGCAGGAACGCTGCCACATCGCCTGCCTGCTTTCACACACTGGCACCCTTCACCAGCACCAGGTTGTCCAACTTGCACAATCATTGCTGCCCTGTTAATAAATGTTTGCTAAAGCTGGACTTAGACCTGTCTTTGCAGAGAGAGGCAAATAAAAGTGAAATTCAAAGGGGTACAAATTCCACGCTCTCCAATGACACTGGGAAGAATCAAGCCTCATAAATCTTCAGGTCATTTTAAAATATTGGCTGGTAAGTGTCATCCTGATACAGCATTTGCTGCTGTTCAGGAAATTGGGTATCCAGATTGATGTAGGCCAGGAGGGTCATTCCTCAAGCAGTGAGTGCCTCAGTGATCCACAGGCTAGGAAGCTGTGTGGTCACACACCCATTCCTGGCATCCCAAATCACTCGGAGTCAGATGCATTCAATTTGCCAACAACCCTCAAGTCCAGTCTGTTTTGAAACCAGCTTCTGTACTGCTGCCAAGTTTCACAATCGTGGTGTTTCTCCTTAATTTAATTTAGTTTCCCTAAATCTTGCTGGCTCCTGAAATGATTAGAGGATTCCACTTCACATTATTGCAAAGAAAAAAATTAAAAAAGATAAATTTCAAACAACATGATTCCGACAAAAAGCTTGAAAATGTGACCTCCAAATCTCATCTGAAAGAGCAAAATGCACAAGCTGTAGAAAAGGACGCCTTTTGATTTAATCTGAAGATTTTCTGAAGGCCAAATACCGCGATTCGAAGAAGCCTGATTGATGATTTGGGGGCACTGTGGACCGGTAACACCTTGTGTACAGCCGTAGTTCTGCCTCTCTAGCCTGCCATCTCTGCCCTCCAAAAAGAGAATAACAGCACCATCTACTGTCCTTCCTTAGCATTTGCTTGGAAAACCCAAACCCCTCAGCTCCATCAGAGCAACTCCGGCAGGTCATGACTATGGTTTCCCACTGCCTGGTGATACAGCCCAGTATTGACGGAAAAATTGGAGCAAACTTGGACTGCAAAAATCAAAAGCAGCGTCTTAATTACGAAAGACGCACGTTAATTATTAGAAATTCCAGCTCTGAATAATACACCTTCTCCCAAACTGGTGGCACTAAAAAGGATTTCAATAGACCAGTATTTTCATATAGTTCCCTCAAACCCTTTCATGTGTTTATTAGCAGAGCCTTAAAGGGCCGTCTGTGTAATTCACAATTTCTACCGGGCAGGCATTTTCACTGTCAACAACAGTTAATGAAAGAGGTGGTACATCGCCGCCCCGTTTCAATCCTGGTAAAATCTGTGTCTGTGCTCTGCGCTGGCAAGCTCCCAGAAGTTTGTTTGAAAGTCAAGAATGTGCCATGGTTTAATTACGCTTCTAGGTCAGGATCTCAATGAAAGCCCCGTTATAAACAGCAGTCTCAGAGGAAAGGTCCACACTCGGCTTTTTAGCCCCAAATTGATTACCGGTTAACTCAGGGTAGTTAACACATTTGTAATGTCTGGTCTGGACACTTCCCAGATGTTTGTTGCAGGATACAAACATTTGTGGTTTATAATGTAAACAGGTACACCTACATTTTTTCAGCCTGGACTGATTTCTGGTCACAAACAATCTCAATAACCTGGTTGAAAGTGCTCAGCAACTAAATGAAAAGTGAAAGAAGAAAATGCTTTGGCCTAGATGTGGAAAAAGATTTTTTTTATGGGCCGCCCGATAGCTTTTGGCATTGCCTTCAAAGTGTGAAGCCCCTGACAGTGAACACAGGCGCTGTCAGCGCAGGTGCATGGCTGGCCACCAGCACCATGGGGCAGCAGGAAAGCCAATGCTGAGCAGAGGAGCAGCCTTGAAGGTGGTGTGCAAGGGCTTGCATCTTCTGAACACAAGCCAAGGCACTGCTCTGATGGGTTGATACTGGAGGGGTCTGGGCGCATAAGCGGGGAAACAGGGAGAGTCTTCTGAAAGACAACTTAAGCAAACTATGTATATGGAGCAACAGTTGGGCTTGTCAAGAGATGAAGCAGAGCAAGAGAAAGGGAAGCACATGGCCCCACACATGGGGGGTCCCCATATCAATCCTGTCTTGCACAACTATATGACATGAAACTGGAGATGCATCAGGGAAGATCTCCAACATCCCTCTTGCTGCCGCCTCACGTGAGATGCAAGGGGCAGGCCGTGCATTTGTATACAATGCACAAGTCCCTGGGGTTATCTGCTCTCGAGCCTCCATCTCGATAATTCATTGTCAGCGATCCTCAAGTGTGTTTGCAGGGGCCAAGCTAGACCCTCCCCAAATATTTGCTTCAGCACACAAATGGGGTTTGCTGTAACCCTGGCCACCTGTGCCTTGATCCTTCTATGCTACACAATGTTCAGGGAGGCATAAAGGAGCTGCACAGCCTGCTTTTGCCATGGAGGAGCTTTCCTCCACCTGCACTGAAACTGCAAAGGAACCCCTCACAACAAAACGAGGACAGAAGAGGTTTTCAGGTATAATGCTGCAGTGCTGTGGCCTGAGCAAGGTTGTACCATGGGTTGACAAAATTTAGTTGGTGATGCTGCAGGAGCCTCTTGAGCCACCCAGGAGCAGGAAGGGGCTGCAGGACCTCAATGTCCCCGTGGGCTGTGAGTGCTGCACCAAGCCTTCAAGGGGCACAGCACACACAGAAAAATCTCACCAACAGCCTTCAAAGCCTGCTCTTTGCTCCCATTTATCTTATCTAGCACTCCAGTGAAGTATGGATTTACATAATACATACCTAATATATTAATGTTCCTATTCATCGAGAGGATCTCGACACTGTTTTCTTTGAAAACCTTGCCAAAAAATGATCAAGCTCCTTACAACAGAAGATGGTTTTATAGCTCTGAAAAGGATTTTCTCCCTTTTGTCTTCTGAATACTTTCACATATCACTGTTTGATACTGTGATAGAAGCCAGGCCCAAAAATTCAAGAGTGATGGGATCCTCGGTTTGGGTTAGTAGCACATTGCAAAACTACAGCACTCAAATTAGTGACTCGGTATGAACCATTTGGTTCACACCCTCTGTCTAGCTACAATATTTTCCTAAATTATCTTGCAATATAGCCTTTTAATAGCCAGAAGGGGTCAAGCCAGGCCCACTCCCATTTGTCACACACACTTCCAGTTAAATGCCTTTTAATCTTACCCCCCTTATGTGCACAACCCTCCCTTCCCACTTCACTTTTCTGTGCCAGTTTAATTTTGCTTGGGACATTGGATTTCAAAGGCTGAAGAAATATCTATAAAGAAGAAAAGCCACTAAAAGAAATTATGTTCAAGTTATGACACTGACCTCAATACAACCCAAATGACTTTACAAATGTGGTCTGCAAGCTACCTGCAGACCACAGCATCAAACCACTGCAAGGATATTCTATTTTCTCTGTACATTAATTCACTGCAATACATATCTAGCCTATATTTCGATTTATTTTTGAAGGGATAAAGAAATATTTGCTTCTATATTAATGTTTGGGTATAAATTCTTCTTCTAGCCAAAGCCAGACTAAGAAAAATGAGAAGTAAATTACCCATTTTATTTTAAATAGTGATAATGATCAGATCTTGGAACAAACCATTGGGTTAGTGGTTGATCTTTCCACCTTTGTATCGTGCCTGTATAGAAGACACGCTGTAGCTGAACACAAGGTACTGGGCTCAGTACCTGAGAGGATGAATTTAGGTGGCTTGAGCTATCTAGAAACTCAGACTATGGCATTAATGGTGTCTTCTGATCTCCAGAATCTGCCATTTTGCTCTGAACTGGGGATTATGAAACAGCAGGGTAAATCCCTTTAAAATTGCCAGTAAATGTCAGGAAATACACTTTAAACACACAAAGACACAGGTTCACTGACAGCTGTTGCACAACAGATCACAAATAGTTTGTGTACTCCATCACAGGCCCCTTTATCTCCTTTATCCAGTATTGCCAACACCAAGCACTAAATGTCAAAATCCTTCTGTTTCCAAAGCCTGAGACTGTTTTGCAATACATAGATTCAAAAATTAAAAAGACCCCCTAAAGTGATACATTTTGAGTTCTCGTTTTATCTGTCCTTGGCTGCCTGCCTTTCTCCAGCCACGCACCCACACTTACAGCCCTTTTGCTTTTAGCAAAGCCTCACACCACCAGCTGCTTGGAAAGTGGAGCAAAATAACAACCACGAGGTGACTTTTGGAGTAAAAAACACGCTACCAAAAGCACAAATGGCATAAGTGTGACAAGGCACCACTTCAGTTTGGTTTTGTTTTCATCTTTTCAGAGACTGCCAGCCTGGGTGGCTCTGTAACCACATGTGCTTGTATCCCCATGGGCATGAGCACCTGATAAACAGCCCAAAAAATTCTGGTAGGTCATGATGTGCATTAAGGAACCCAGCCCTGATTTTGCTCCTTCCTCCTGGACTTTGATGAAAAGCTCCTGATAAGGTCCTCAAAGAGAAAACATTATATTTTCCTATATCTTGACCCATTCTTGGTCATGTTTTCCATATTCAGATAGCACCCTGCTGTCACAAGTTGAGAAGCTGTTGCTCTGTATATTACACACCCTACCTGACAGTGAGAGACAGAGCAGAGCAAAACAGAAAAAGGGAAGTGCAAATGGGCACGGTACTTAAACTCACATGAAAAATAACTCCATAAAAGGGGAATCTTGCTTCTTAAAATAGCGTGACACCATGCTGTAACAAGAGACCCTTTTGCTGATGCCAGCTGAGGAGAGCGAGCACAACAGGACCGCCTGCCCTTACAAGAACTCAGCCCAGACAACGCAGAGGTCTCTCTGCTGCGACTGTCTGGTTAATACCATTGATTTTAAAAGTAAGCAATAAACAGCACCCTGCTTCAAGAGTTTCACAGTCCATAGAAATTAAACCTGGCCAATCCAAAAGGCTATTATTACTGTGCCTTCTTGTGCAGATACGATCTCAAGAAAAACACACATCTAGGTCTAATAATAACAAATAATAAGGTTATTCATACAGCCCGCTGCTTACACGATGGCAATTTCCCCGTAATTGCAGGTAAAAGAAACGGGCACACAAACAGCAGTCTGTAGTAACTCTGGGCTACCCAGGGCTTGGGTTGAAGTTATTTCTTGTAGGTACATATACTTCTGGGAAGAGGACTCAAACTCCAACCGAACCTCGATAAAGGTCTCCTGCGTCCCTGCCTGAAGCTCTATTCACATCAGAAAAACACAAGACTAAAAAAAAAAAAAAAAAAAAGCATGAGCACAAAAGCATTTCAGATGGAAAATGTTATCTGGGCGGCAATGAGAGCTAGCCCCTTTTGTTGCCGGACCTCCAGGCAGTGAAGCAACAGTTGAACCCCAACAGCTCCTTCCCTGCCTGTCACACGAATTGCAAGACAAATTTACGCCCAGGAGTGAATGCCTGTGATTAAGCAAGCCGGGAAATCAAGCGCCTGCCCCCATCCTTTCTCCCTTGCAGGGCTGTGGGGGCGGCGAGGTGTGGTGCTGCCAACGGCAGATGCTTGCTCTCTGATAAGGTCGGGGCAGCTCCTGCCTGCTGCGGTCTGCTTGGCTGCTGCCTGCACAGGCAGAGCAGCGGGGCTCTGCAGGCAGCCTGTGCAGTGCTAGATGGGATGCTGCAGCCCTGAGACCCCTTTGCTCATCTAGAGAGAGTGCGAAAAGGCTCAGGAGAGACAGGCATAAAGTCACTTCCAGCATGCACTGGGACCTGTACCTTGGCATCCTTCTAACAAGGAAAAGTGCCCATGCAAATGGTGTTGGTAATTGCACAGTGCTCATTAAGTTGTTAAACTCAAGGTCACCTGCAGCATGCAAACGAGGCAGTAAGGGAGCATTGCGTCCCTCCCATGGCTCCTGCACCTCCAGGCAGCCACCCACAGCCACTTACTCATTTTAACATCCCGTCTGGTTCCTCACACCTTTGCGTGCATCTCCGTGCCATACACATCAGTGCTTTGGAGCTCCAGCTTGGTTGGGTGCTGGCTCCCAGCCCCACATACCAAACCAGGGCTGAGCCATGGGGCCAAGTGTAGCTGCATCTCATAGAATCATAGAATGGTTTGGGTTGGAAGGGACCTTTAGAGGTCATCTAGTCCAACCCCCCTGCAGTGAGCAGGGACATCTTCAACTAGATCAGGTTGCTCAGAGCCCCGTCCAACCTGACCTTGAATGTTTCCAGGGGTGGGGCATCTACCACTGCTCTGGGCAATGTGTGCCAGCGTACCACCCCCCTCATTGTAAAATATTTTTTCCTTATATCCAGTCAGAATCTACCCTCCTTTAGTTTAAAACTATCACCCCTTGTCCTGTCACAACAGGCCTTGCTAAAGACGTTGCCCTCACCTTTCCTGTAGTGCCCCTTTAAGTACTGGAAGGCCACAATAAGGTCTCCCCAGAGCCTTCTCTTCTCCAGGCTGAACAAGCCCAACACTCTCAGCCTGTCGTCATAGGAGAGGTGCTCCATCCCTCGGATCATTTTTGTGGCCCTCCTCTGGACCTGCGCCAACAGACTGATGTCCTTCTTGTGCTGAGCACCCTAGAGCTGGACACAGCACCCCAGGTGGGGTCTCACCAGAGCAGAGTAGAGGGTCAGAATCACCTCCCTCGACCTGCTGGCAACACTTCTTTTGATGCAGCTGAGGATACGGTTGGTCTTCTGGGCTGCAAGTGCACATTGTTGGCTCATGTCCAGCTTTTCATCCACCAGTACCCCCAAGTCCTCCTCTGCAGGGCTGCACTCAATCTCTTCATCCCCCAGCCTGTATTGATACCAGGGATTGCCCTGACCCAGGTGCAGGACCTTGTACCTGGCCTTGTTGAACCTCATGATGTTCTCACAGGCCCACCTCTCCAGCTTGTCTGGGTCTCTCTGGATGAGATCCCATCCTCCTGGTGTGTTGACTGTACCACTCAGCTTGGTGTCATCTCCAAACTTGCTGAGGGTGCACTCGATCCCACTGTCTGTGCCATTGATGAAGGTATTAAACAGTACCAGTCCCAGTATGGATCCCTGAGGGACACCACTGATCACCAGTCTCCATCTGGTCATCAAGCCATTGACCATTACCCTCTGGATGTAACCACCCAGCCAGATCCTTATCCACTGAACAGTCCACCCATCAAATCTGTACCTCTCCAGTTTAGAGAGAAGAATGCTGTGGGGGACCATGTCAAAGGCCTTACAGAAGTCCAGATAGACAACATCCATAGCTCTTTCCTTGTCCACTGATGTAGTCACTCCATCACAGAAGGCCACTAGGTTGGTCAGGCAGGACTGGCCCTTGGTGAGCCATGCTGGCTGCCTTGGATCACCTCCAGAGGAGCTTGTTCATGGCTGCCACTTATTTGAGAGAAGAGAAAAGCAAACAATTTGATACCCAAGCTAGGGGTCTAATCCTGCCTGGAGCTGAAGTTGAATGCTCCATCCCAGTAGGGTACAGAGACAGGACAGGGAGAGATGCTGAACACTCCTCCTCATCCCATGCCAGCAGAAAGACATCTTCACGTTAAAGAGAAGGAAAAATCACCCAAGCAAGAGGCATCTCTTGTGGTGTTTCTTTCTTCCAAAGCCCATTAATGGCCTAGGGACAACTTGGCTTATTTAGAAAACAAGGTGGATGAAGCAAAGGAAATTCCCTCATTAGGAAATATTTTCCAGCTCAAAGCAGCTGCATTTGCAGTCACCTGCAGCTGTCCCCAGAATGCACGCCTTAGGGGACACTGAGGGATGGCACGTGAACAGACAGCAACATACGCAGTATGCTGTGCATCCAAGCACCCACAAGGCTGGCAGCATTCAGGGGAAAAAGAAGCTATGGGTGAATGCAGCCACACAGGCTTTAATGCACCTTGACCTGTGCATCATGCCTTTGGTCTTCATCCCCTTGCATTACTTTCCTGCCCCTGTGCTCTAGCACTCAGCTGAGCCAGCAGAGCAGACCTCAGAGTGAGCTGTACCCCAATGGGATGGCAGCAGGAGCTGGAAGAAGTCCACCTCCTTGGCCATTTGTTTTTTTCCCCATCCAGATGGGATCCTCATTTTTTGATCCAGCTGCAATTATAATGTCAGAGGCCAGGACTGCATTCGGGAGACCAAATTCCCCCCTTGGATGCCATCTAGTGCTCAGTGCTGAGAGTGGAGGAACCTCACAGGTGCTGGGAGCTGCTGGGGAGGGAGATCTCTCCTCCGCTCATCTTCCAGGGGCTGCAGCTGCCCTCTGGCTTTAAGCTGCTGGCTCACACCAGACTTTATTTCCCAAGATCTCGCTGAAAATCACCTGTGATTTGGGTTGATAAGTCTTCTTCCAACCATTTCTTTCTCCACCTCTTTTTTTTTGTCTCTGTAATATTGTATAATTTCAGGAATAAGCAACCACATGGCAGAGTAGGATCAGGAGGTGGGACTTCTTCAGAGGATAGCATCTGCTGGAGACATCTAAAATCTGTTTCCAATCAGTGGAAGGAAAACTTTTCCTTGAAGTGCCAGTCTATCAGATTTATAAGAGAAGGCTGACATAGGGTGGGAAGTGCCTATTTCTCTCCATTTGACTATAAAGTGAACCAAAATGGCTCATATGGCTCACCTCTTCAGAGGGCAACATGGATCCCAAGCAGGGCTGTCCTCCTGCTTTTGAGGGCAAGTTTGGATAGATTGTCATGAGTCAACATGGTGAATTCAAACATAATCCACAAGGAAAGCTCTTACAAGAGGTGCAGAGCAGAGTAGAGGGAAAACACTGGCACATAAGAAATACTGAAATATGATTTGCAATGAGAAGATAAGGAATGCAGAAGGGAAAATAAACCTAAAGTTTCATATGCATTTCCACTTCTTCCAGGCAATCTCTTTGTATTGTGCTCACCAGAAGCTAGTTTTACCTGTTTCTACTATTTTTATTCTTTTCTTTTTTTTTTTTTTGCTATATGTCCTCATGCATGTGGAGTTTAGAGCATTAGCCCATAAGGTCCTTCTGCCACCCAGCTTCAGTCCCCAGCAGTGTCACAAGGCTCATGGAGGCTAGAAACCACCCTCCTCTTCCACATTTCCTTCTCAGAGCCCAGGGACACACACCCCACGTGCCCCCAGTGCATCACAGCCCCGCGGCTCCCAAGAACTAGCTCAGCTCTGTCTCACCAAGCCCAGGTCTCACCTCTGCACTGCAATGTAGACACATCCTCAGGGTATGTCTATTCACCAGGTTCAGGCTGCTCCTCTCCTGCTTGGAGCTGGCAGGGTGCAAGTCAGGTCTGGTTTGGAAGCTGCAGAGCAGTGTTACGGTGCAAAGCGAGACAAATTTGCCTGGGCACCGCGCCACACTGAAGCGGCTCTACAGCATGCATCCAGCTTGGGGCAAGAGCAGTGGAGGCTGTGCAGACCTGCTCCTCCAAAGCCTCCTGCTCTGCCTCCCAGCTTCCCATCACCACTGCTCTTCAACAGCTGTGCTGCACTCCCATCCACAGCTAATCCTGCTTTCCTCTGCCTTTGCTGGCATCTCCCCATCCCAATGCCCCATCAGGAGCATGGCATCTCAGTACGCCTGAGGTAATGCAGGGCTCCTGCTGGAGTCATGCTCCTATTTCAGAGGCACTGGGACTGAGCCTGCTTTGGAAAACGCTAAAATGATTCACTTGCAGGCTTGCTTGCTGTTTTATTAATTCCTTTTTTTCATCTGCAATTTCAAATGGTTCAGTTTTGAGATCAAAGCCCTTCCTCTGCTCTAATGGCTTCATGTAAGCTTGGCCTTCACATGTACAGGAGCCTCTGCCTTGAGGAAAGACATGAGATATTTTCCTTCTCATCTTACAATTACAGACTCGATCTCAGCCAACATGAACCAATTCACAGAGAAGACATACTGGGCTAAATTTTCTTCTCACTCATACCCATCCAAAGTTAATTGGCTTTAATGTGGGAAGAACGTACCTACTCAGCTGATCTTAGTCACATCAGGCCCATCCCTGCTGTGTATTTAAGAAAACCCATTGGATGGTGCTGCCTGTGAAATAACTGCAATTACCCCTGGCCCGGGGCGAGAAAGAGTAGCTGGAGAGTGTGCTGCATGGACAAACAGCCAGCAAGACACAAGGCGGGGGGGTTGCCCCATCCTTCCTCCCAGAGGAAGGGTGTTTGTGTTGGGCTTTCTGAGCAATACTCAGCTCAAAGTTTGATCAAAGATGCTGTTTACACTCTGGTTTCTTCATCATACTACAAACAGTCCCATGTGTACCCTTTCCTCCCCTGCTTCAACACTGCTATTCTGCAGGACAGAAGGAAGTTAAATGGGGCCCAAAACACACGGCTGTCATAGAATAACAGGATAGTTTGGGTTGGAAGGGTCTTTTAGAGGTCATCTAGTCCAACCCCCCTGCACTGAGCAGGGACATCTTCAACTAGATCAGGTTGCTCAGAGCCCCGTCCAACCTGACCTTGAATGTTTCCAGGGATGGGGCATCTACCACTACTCTGGGCAACACGTTCAGTGTTTCACCACCCTCATCATAAAAAAATTCTGCTTAAATCTAGTCTGAAACTAGCTTCTTTTAGTTTAAAACCATTACCCCTTACCCTATGGCTACAGGCCCTACTAAAAAGTCTTTCCCCATCTTACTTATAAGCCCCCACCTAAGGGAAAACAGAGCTCCCACCCAGCTAGAGATGCTGGCAGATGTTGTTCAACATCATTCAACACATCAGGAACAGGAGAGCCTGCACCTGGGACAACTGCCAAAGTTTAATATAAGGTGAGCATGTACAGAAGGGTAGCGCAACTTCATTTTGGTTTAGATCTGTCATAGTAAAGCTTGGCTTAAATTGATTGGGTGTTATTTTATGATAATATGAAGCAAAATCTGTCAGAAAAACATCACAGCTTGCTGTCCTTTGTACTCAGAGCAGTGGGTCTGTACAGCTATGCTGGGCAGGAAAATAACAGGGCAAGGACAAAGCCAGTCTCACCAATTATATCTGACTGTAAACATAGTCTCTATAGGGCATGGATGAAATCCCCAGCCTGAGGGCACAGGAGAAGAACTTAAGGTGGTTATAGGTGGACCTACTCTAAAGACTTATCTCCGCCTTTGAACATGGTCCCGAGGAAGCCTGCAGACCCCTAAGCAATGCCCTCTCTCCCTCAGGTGCTGGCTGAGGCCATGCTGGAGCAAGTATTGAATAACCCCCATGCCAACAGCCTCAGTTTTTTGTTCATTTGATTTTTCCCAAGACAAACACTTTGCTGCTGCTGCTGCTACACAGCAATGCAACGGGCTGTCTCCTCCTGGAGCTGCAGTCCAGCTTCTCCTGCTGGTCCTTTCTGAGTCTCCCTGCTCGGTGGCACTGCTGCTTCAGAGGACTGCTCAGGTCATGTGTTTTGTCAGAGTCAGGCTGGATCTGTCTCTGATGCGTGACAGCTCATGAATCACAGTGAATCAGGAGCAAAACAGCTTCCCTCGCATTTGAAATGAACTGAATCTTTTTCTCGTAGACCTACTCCATCATTCCCCGTTTACAAAAAAAGACTGACTCTTTTTGTTCTCTCACATCAACCAGCAAGCAGAAGCACCTCACTGAACAGGATGTCTTTTCCCGTTAGAAACTGTAAGTATATTTGTTGTGCACAGTGCCATTTGATGTATGCATTGCTGATAAAACACAGGTTCTGGTTTAACAAATCAATGCGACAGTCCCATTCAAGGCCCCTCTGAGCAAAGGGCTTCTTGATGTTGAATGTTTCCTTGTCAATCTGTCATATTTCAGCATTTCTTCATTTAAAACACTGATAATTAAAAATGCAATAGGGGATGATCACAAGGAGACATTAAAGAAATTTTACAAAATATTTGAAATAATAGCATTACATTACAGGGAACAATGTCTCCTTATTATCGAACTGCTGTGCAATAGTGCCGGGGGATCCCGAGCAGTGGCTCAAAACCCCTCTGCGTTAGGTGCTACGCAAAGACAAGAGCTGCTATAAAAAGCATACAAACTCCCTACAGGATGCAAAAGGCAGTCTAGCAGATGTTTACATCTCCAATTTCTTTGAGACAGATTCTTATGTTTTTCTTAGTTCTTACTGAACTCCAAAGGTTGATAAAATGCCGCCTGAATGAAGAATTTAAGAGCTTTGCTTTTTGTGCTACTCTGCATTTTATAGAGAGAGATGTGCATCAGATGGATACATCAGTTAAAAATAACTGGGAAATATCAAGCAATCGTAAGTACAGGTCCCACAGCTTTGCATATCTTGAATACTGGAATGCCTTCCAAACACGCATTAAGTGACGAGCCTCATGTTTGCCACCAGCAATAGCATATGCAATACCTTCTTGTTTGGTAGGGTTTTTATTTTTGAAAGCTCTCCTAGTAGACACTGTTCAGTGTTTATGGTAAAGAAGGCAGACCAAAGACCTCTGCTTTGCAGCTGGAGTAGGATGGGGTTTGAGGTTAGCTCTTGTGGGATTTTTCTCAGGATTCCCATAACAACCCTGTAGCAAACGTACAGTCACCAGCCTCATCCTTCATAAAAACAGGAAAGCTAGCACTGGACTACAAGTGAAGAATAAGCAGCAAGGACTCAGGACTTTCAGCTATGAGTACCACAAAAAACCCAAATGCTTTCTTCACAGGGGCTCAAGAAGCACCAGGACTGCCTTAAGAGTAAAAATTACCTCTACTTCACACGGAGATCCAAGCACGTCCTGCATTGTAACCCTGTGTAAAGGGCTGGTTACTACTGGCTGAAGAGAGAGATGGAATTCAAAGCCAACCTGGATATCACAGCTACTCTACAAGACAAGAGAAATGAGTAAATTTGTATGCAGTTCAGCATAAATATCTGGCCATCCAGAATCATTTCACTGCACAGCCAGGCATGAGATGGGTCTGGCTTCCATGTCTTCCTTTTAGACACAGTACAGCAAAATCAGCTCACTTAAACTGCTGGAGGAGAATCTCTGTACAAGAGCCCCAATGTGCCTTAAATTGCTAAAATAGCCATTAGCCAATAATCCCATCTACCATTTCCCATCTGTACAGCTTTAGATCCCTTTAGAAAGGAGGAAAAGCAGCACCCATCATTTATTGGGAGAATGCGATTGAAATTAATATAATTCCTCAATTAATCAAAAAGTCATTGCAAACATCCTGTGAAATATCCAACAAGGACATCCTAGCTCAGCAATGAAGCTATGTTCGTCTCATGTCTTTATGTAAAAGAACAGCATGAAAAGCATGATGGCCCAACTGCCCAGAAGGTTTCTCCAAGCTTCAAATTATCTACTCCTTGTTCCTTTCCAGCCTGTCCCCAACATGTCTTTGAGAGGCACTTATGGCCACGTTTCTAACACTCATCCTCCCCAGGAGATGCTCAGCAGCAGGGAGGACTGTCCCGGCTCTTCCTTACAGGAATTGAGGATGGGGACCAGAGTAGGAGGCCACTCACCAGAAAGTCTCCTTGAAAGTGGAAGGAATCCACCTAACTCTCAAAAAAGCAGGAACAGGAGCTGAAGATCAAGACTACCTGTAAGAATAAACAGTTAAAATTCATTTTTTCCTGGATTTGAGAGATTAAAGGAGGGAAATACATTGGGAGGAAAAGGAAGAAAAGTTAAAGAGATAAAGGCAATGCCCAAGGAGGGTCTGGGGCTGTCCTTCAGAGAAACAGGCAGAAGGGGAAGAGAAAAAGGAAAGCAAGGGAGCAATGGGGAAAAAAAAAGACCTAGTAAGGGAAAGGGAGGTGAGAGGGGGCAATGCGATCAGAGCAGAGAGCCAGGTTTAAAAAAAAAAGCGCCAGACTGGGCACTCTATAAGAAAAAACTGAGAATAAAGACTCACAGAAAGCATGGGTGAGTGAAGGAACAGAGAGCATGAGCTGGAGGTCAGAGAACCAAGATGCAACAAACAGTGAGGAATTCAACATACAAAAACACCCTCAATATTAGGATGCATGAATTTGTTGAGCTAATCCCTCTCCTTCCACTTGCCCTAAAAGAGTTTGGGTCTAACAGAGAGTTTGAGACACAGGCAGGGTAAGGGAAAGGCACATCAGAAGAGGTGAAAAGGATCAGAAGCAGCATTTTTTCCTCTATAACCTCTCACATTTTATAGCTCCACCTCATCAGAGTACATGCTCATACACAGTATAACCTTCAGGAGGTGAGTTTGTAGGTTGTACTACATGACATGCTGTCAATCACTGTATAAATCATTGCTCTCTTGATTTTTCTCATGCTTGTATTTCAAATGAGACTTTCCCAGCAAAAGCTGCTGTTCAATCTCAAAGAAGGTTAAATGGTTTTCCAGCTGATCACTGGCCACAATTTCTCTCTACTCAGCTCAAAATAAGGGCCAAATCCAAGCTTGGCTTTGCACTGTCTGTTTTCAGTATTACTCAGTAAGTTCCTTTCATCTGGAAAACCCTTCAGATATGTCTTCCACTTTTCCCACATACAGAGATAACGGCCAAATCACAAGTGCCTTAGCTGAACATGTGTGATTCAGACGGTCGTGAAACATAGCAGGGCTCCATTTCCACATGCTGACTTACAAGACCCAAAGTCATTTGTTGCTTCCCACCTGTTCGACCACCCAGCCCAGTCCAGCTACGACAATAATGGACTTAACGAGAACTCATTTTGTTGCCGATTAAGTTTTGCCACTGCAATTGCTGGGTTGCATAGTGATACATGCTGGCATAGGGCTCTCCAGGGAAGCTCATGAGATTCTACCTACATCCGCATATTCCAGATTTTCTCTCCCAGCCCAGCAAACTTGGCAAAAACATTTTGATTTCTACTTAAGCAGGTTGTGAAAAAAAGTAACGTTCTCTTCTGAGAGCAGGTCTCCAAAGATTTCTGCAGAGGATGCGAGAACGGCTCCCACGGTCAGGCTAGCCCCAAGGCTCACATCTGAGAGGGCATCCTCAGACTGGAAGTGCTCCATAGCCTTAGCAGAGCAGAGCTGTTTAAAGCAGTATGGCTGATTCACAGAAATGATAAAACCAGATTAAGAGATCTAATCTCTAGGCAGCAGGAAGAACTGATGGGAAGGCCAGCTGTGAAAATCGCTTTCATTTACACAACACACAAGAATGGGCCAAAAAAAGCTACTGTAGGATGATGTCCAGCATCACATGAGTTGGTCAGAAAACATTTGCAGGATTATTGAAATATACCATTTCTCAAATTAATCAGTAAATTCCTGATACAACATACACTGAAGTCCATGGGAAAAAGCCAACTGCTTTCAGCACGCATTGGAAGAAACGAAAGAATTATACTAATGCACAAACTTGCAATATAACACAAGTAAAATGATATACCTGCTTATAAAAGCAGTCATATCAAGCAGACTGTAAAATTAAATTGATGCAGTAACACGCAATACAGCCTAAGTAAAAAATTATATCCTTAGGTATCTAGCAATTCTGCTGCATACATCTAGTGGGCATGGCTAGTGTTTTACGAGGCTGTTAGTTAGGTACACAAAATATAGCAAAAAAATTTGTTATTTCTCGTGAAAGACGTTTTTGCAGTTTTTTTGTTTTTAACACGGATGGTCAATTTTAGGTTTATTTTTATAATACACTGCTGAATTGTTAAAGAAAACATTGTATAGGGGTTAACTGAGAAGCCTGGGAATCAGGGAAAACATTTGTGGTTTATCTTCTGATCGGTAAAATATGAGTAATGTCCTTTGGTGAGGCCCTAATTCATTAAGATTTTTTACACAGCAATAAGACACACAGGTTGGAGAGGAATATGATTTATGAGTGCTGCAAGTCAGAGTTTACATGCATGTTTTAAGGGCTTTGACACACAATCAGGTTGCTGCATTGTAAAGTGTTACCCTACTTTGGTTGATGAATAGTTACTGCCCGTGTGAGATGTCTTACCCTTGTATAGCAGCAAGGTAACTCCAGGCACCTTGCTCCATCGATGCCTGGGCACACGAAGTTCCTGCAGAGCAGCCAAGGGACAACAACTTCTTTGACAATGGCAACTTGTATTAAAGCCTTTAGCAATTATTTCTCATCAAAGCCCCTAGATAATTAAGTCCTCTCTCCAGAGGAGCGCAACAGTTCATGCATGTTTCCCATTGCTGCCTCGTTAAGCTTGGTGACCTACATGAAGGATGCTGCTGCAGCCTCAGACAAACCTCCATCTCTCAGACACACAAAAATGCCAGTTGTGTAATTACCTCTGAGCATCCGCTTCATGGCAGCCTTGGCACAACCATTACAGACACTGAACTTTTCACCCTCAAAGATGAACCCACCAGGATTGATGCGCACAAAGGGGAGAATACTCATTTTTTCCTACCAGCCAGCAAAAATCTGAATTTCTAAGTGTAGATCCAGATGTAAATGAATTGATGGCCCTTTGGTTAGTTTTCTGTCTCTAGGAGGCTCTGTTATTTATCTTTTATCTGGTTGGGACTGAGGCTAATGCAACAGAAGTGAAAAATCTCTACTGGCCTTGCAAATAAATTGAGCCATCCTGTTGCCATGTCATACAAATTTATAAGGCAAGATTTGCTCTCAGTTTCGCCTCTCCTTGCTATGCATAGGTCTAGGAAGATATAAGAGATCATTCAATGAATGTCTGCAGCTTACATCTACTCCATCTTAATGGCACCACAACCTACATATAACTAGATTTCTTCCCTGCCTCTAGACACATTTTCTTGATTTACTTTCAAAATCTGAGTGGGTGAGATTTTACATTTGTCCAGATTTTTTCCTCTTGCTGCTGGCTGCCACATCACTTGAATACAGGTACACAAAATGGCTGGGAGGGTCCTGATGTGCCCCTTCCTCCAGGAAGGTAACCCCTCTGTCACTGATGAGTGTGGATATCCAAAATTACTCCGGTTGCTCTCTCAGAAGGATGTTTGCAATTGTCAGGGCAGGGGAGAAGAACTCTGTCAGAAATAGTGGTGTTTGTTGGGTTTTTTTTTTTTGTTTGGCTGATTTTGGGTTTTTTTGGGTGGGTGGTTTTTGTTGGTTATTTTTTGGTTTTGGTTTTGGTTTTGTTGTGTTGGAGGTTTGTTGGTTGTTTGGTTGGTTTTGGGTGTTGGGTATTTTTGGGGGGAGTGGTGTTTTTTTTGTGGGGGTTTTTGTTCTGGTTTATTGTTGTTGTTTTGGGTTTGTTTTGCTTCCCCCCTCCCGCCCCCCACTACATCTAGATATCTGGGACCAGCCAAGCAGCCTGCTTGCTTTGCTTACAAACTCTTAGTTCACCCAACTTTGGTTCAGAGAGGTAGGTGAGGTTTCTTATAGGAACAGCTGGATTATAAACACAGCAGGGAAAAGATGCCCCATGCCCCACTGCAGCTACTGCTCACGTGGTACCAACCCTGTGCTCCCTGCTGGGATAACCCTCCCAAGTGACTCTGAACAAGGCACGAGTCCTGCTTAGCAGGGTAGTATCCAAAAATCCCTGCACAAATGCACAGGTGATACAGGGCTGATACTTACAGAAAATCACTACCAACGGCAAACTGTCCAAATTTATTCCCCCTGGAAAAAACACTCCCTTTCCTCCATGATCCCCCGAGCACATCTCCCTGCCCTTCACCTGCCTTCCTGCCAAATCCCTGAGATGTCTCTCTCCCTACTCACACACATTCTGCTATGCAAACTGCAGACTCACAGTTCAACCATCTTCCTAACGTTACCATGGTTTCCCAGGTCTCTTACCAAAGCTCATTCCCGCAATGTAACCTAAAATGCTTTTCTTAAAACCTGTAAGACATTCCTATGCATGGATTGCAGTCTAATGTTTTCTTTTCCCCAGTAGCTGTTTTATTAAAAATGCCTAATCCCAACTGTGCCAGTTTCTCAAGAACATACCTCAGTGGCTTCTGAAGGAAAGGAAAACCTATATAAAATATCAGAGATAGGACTGCACAGCCATAACAGCTAGAGAAGCGTCACATCTAGGGACACAGTCACATCAAATTCCTGATGATTCTTATCGTGTGGGAGATTAAAGTCATACATATTTCAGATTTTTTTTTCAAATTCATAATATTTGAAAGAAGCCACTCAAGCCTCTCAAACCGAGATTTCTGATGCAAGAACTCCACACTGCAGACCAAAAATAGTGGAATTATGAGCACTAAAAGTGTCTAGCAAGGTTATTTAATTCATATTTGAGAAAGGTTTCTAACAGCTGGAAAAAGTAAGAGCTGTATTCATAAAACCCTTGGCTATTTGCCACACAAATGGTGCTTTTATTGGGGGGGTGGAATGCGGAATGTGCCTATTCCACATCAGGAATGCATTTCTCCAATTCATAAATCCTTCCCCTCTCCCCCAGCTGACTAAAGGAAACCTTTCTCAGTTTGCCACTGAGGTGAGAGAGGACAAGAGCGATTCTGCGAGAGCGCCAGCCCCAGAAAGAGGCATTTCAGTTGAAACAACATGCTTCTTAAAACCACACACACAAATAGGACTATGTGTTAGAGCCTGGCCAAGGGATGCTCAGACCCAGCACAGACAACAGCTGCAACAAATGTCTCAAAGGTACAGCCAACTCATCACACTACCAGCCTGCCACAAAGTATAACGTCCTGCCATAAATACATACATTTTTCAGGACAGGTCTGAGAGTTTCCAGTCTAAAATACCCACTCGGACATAGGCGGGGAGAAGGAATGAGTTACGAGGATGGGGAACTGAAACATGGAAAGATAGAGGACTAAATAAAAAAAAACCCAAACCACTAGATTTACTTTAAAATTGGTGATTGAAGAGGATACATAGACACAACTAGAAATGGGAACCAGAATCCCCGATTTCCCCCAAGCAAAACTTTGTCCTGAACTGCAGGTACCACAAGGCACTAAAGATGCTCCTAAGATGCGGCCACTGAGGTGCAGGGAAATACCTGTACCTTGGGTTGTTCTGGGCTTAGGGACTTCACAGCTCAGCGCTGTTAAAAACGGAGCAGTTTGGATTAATAACAGAGGTCTAACTCTTGTCCTATTCCCAGGTGGGGAGCTTAAAAGTAAACCTTAACATTAGGGGTTGGCAGCAGCCAAGCAGAAGGTTTGGATGGGGATTTTTAGACTTCAGCTCATCTCCATCTCTCTTACTTGGGCACTTCAACCCTTAAGTGCATGAGGTCCTTAACAGCTTACCCAGCATTCTACTGGGGCTGAACCCAAATCCTGGGGTCCTGGTCAAAACGCTCAATGTGCAGGGACTGACCTTGCAGCATCCCTCCACCCCTGGGCAGGAACATCTGCACTGCACTGTCCCATGCAAATAACAGATACTAATGCTTCAATGAGCCTCATTTTAAGTATTTCTTCATTACATACCATCTGTGTGTGGTTTAATTTTAGCCCCATTCTTGTCCTGGCCTTCCTGGAGAACATGTTGTTCCACTCCATTTGCAGCAATGTTTTGATACAAAGCAGCAATACAAAAGAGGTAAAGGGAATAGTTGACTGATTCTGCAAGGCCATAGGTCTTTAAATAGCGTTTCATATCAAGGTCAAAAAAGGCTGGATCACTGTACAGGCAACAGACCAAATCCTAACTCTTCCACAGTCAGTCGCTGGAATAGATGCTCTTGGGTGTGAACCGAAGGGTGAGGATAAACTTCAAACTCCTCCTCTACCAGCAAGTGCTTTCCCAGCTGAGCTAATTAGGCATAGCCAAGAGAAGGTCTGCCAGCTCTTGTGGATTATGCCCTAAAAGAAAACATATTTGGCAAGCCACTGAAAAAAATGCTATAAGCAGCTCACACAGTCACTGCTTTTCCCTCCACACTGCTAGAAGTTATCTTCCAGGATTTGATGCTGAGCTCCAGGCTACAAAGTTTCTGTAGGAATTGTATTGTCCACAGCTTGTAAAGAAACGGAGGGTAAGATTGCATGGAAACAAAAAATACCCCCCACCTTTCCCTATAGCTCATCTCAAATCCATATTGTGCTTCAAATTTGTGGATAAAGCTTAAAAGATTGATTCCATGATTGCAGAAAAAGGACTAGTGTACATATTTGCTTTAAAAGTGATCCCTAAAAATCCCAAATAAAACAGCACCCTGATCACAGAGCATATAAAAAAATAACAGAAATTCATTACTATTAACTTCTAATGGGATGAGGGCTTTAGTTACTCCTTTGTGCCCTTAAAAAAAAAACAACACCTTATACAGGTGTCTCATTCTCATGTAGAAGGAGGAAAACATTGAGAAAGTGTGTCCTTCTCTAACTGCTGGTTACAGTGTGTACGCACCCAGTGCTTGCATATGCAAGCAGTCTCTCTTCCGCAGCCTCTGTACTAAATGAATGTTTATCATGTTGCCTGCTTAATGTGTTTTATTTTCAGTGTAAGAAATATCACACTCCTTTCCCACTCTGACTCAGGGAGGATTTTCAGCACACATTCCCACCAGAGCATCATATGTTGCAATACAGTCCAGATTTTCACTCAATACCAAAAAGAGAATATAAAAGACTTTGGACCCATAAGCACTACATTTCTTGAATACTACTTCTATATTGCATGTTACATTATATTACAATGAGCTAATCAGAAGATTGTTTTTGAATAACTAACCCCGAGAAAAATTAATTTCCAATACCGAAGCATGGCCATTCAACATCTGCTCTTGGCCAGTGCATGGGGTTTGATAAATAACACCAGTTACAAAATATAAATAGGAACTGCTTGGTTACAAATCTAATGTACATAAGCCTCTGATGCATTTAGTTTCTCTAACATTCAAAAAAACCCATATCACATGTCACAGTTTACCCACTGCTACGTTATCCCATTAACTATTTCCTCAAAAAACAGACTGGGAAAGGAAATCCTCTGAAAATCCACAGATTTAGAGCACTTACAAGGGTTAGATGGCATGCCTCAGAACCTGAGCTTTTCTATAACCAGATGCACAGCGTTCCTGGTCTGTTTTGGTCACACTGAACTGGAATATATACAGCATCCTAACCTCTTCCCAAAAGGGCCAAGAGGTTCAGGATGCTGAGCTGAAATCCTTTGACAGGGCAGATGCGGCTCAAGGTGTTCAGCTATGAGCGCTTCTGCAAGTTCATGATGGTGACCAAAGCCAGCACTGCAACAGGCAGCACCCAGGTTTGCCTGGGTGCCCCCCAAACCCTTCAGCATCCTGCTGTTCAGCCCTGCATTACCGAAAAAGCCCCTCGCATATTGAGGAACATCAGCAAAATGTGAGTGCATGGCATGAGCCTCTGTGAAAGCTGCAAGGGGCTCCCGTGTTTCTGCTCAGGACTCCAGCACCCTAAAAAGGGTGCAAAAATCCCTCAATGTTTTAGCATTCAGACCTAGTATCTACTGTAAAGCCAGCCCTGGTAGCATACCAGGGAGAGCTGAGTGTCCCAAGCTAAGGCACCCCATGGCAGCTTTCCCCATGCCATCACATAGTCCCTGGCAGCAGGGAGGGCTGAGGTGCTTGGAGGGGGAGGATCTGACTCCTGGCTGGCACTGGGTGCAATAAGGGGCACAAGCAGAAAAGCAATAAAGAACGAGCCCCGACGGGATGTATTTAATAAGCTCAACCCCCAAAAAAACCAATTGCTAACACACAGTGTCTGAAAAAGCAGAGACAACTAGCCACAAAGGAACCAAAGGCACGTGAGGATGCCCTTCCCTAAACAGAGACATAATATCCCGCTGCTCAAGCAAAGGATTTCTCAAGGAGGGGTGGGTGTGGTGGTGGTGGTGTGGGTGTGGAAGAAAAGGGATAAAAAAGAAAGCCCAGAGACTGCGAACCACACAGTCCCTAGCTGGGCTGAACGGCACCAGGCTACATTTGATTTCCATTTTAAATAAGCTGCAATACTACTAGGCACAGATGGATCATTCAGAGATGAACGTAAGCAGAGGGAAGCGATTTCTATCCTGCTTCACAGTCGAATACCATTTTGTGTGATCTACACCAAAAATAAAAACGCCACTTTGTCAGACACTGGAGTCTCCATCTCCTAGCAACACCTCCCCACCCAGCGTTTTACTCAAAACCCCCCTGCCTATAAGCACAGCTCCCTTCGCCACTGTGTGCAAATGAGAGATACAGATACACATACACATAAAAGTGCACACACATGCGTTTATTTAAGAGCCAGAGGGAAAATTAAGCAAATTCCCTCAAGCCTGAGCCCCGACACTGCTTTGCAGGAGCACAGAAGGCTCTGCAGAACAACTGCTCTCACCTGTCACTGACCCTGATGCAGGTGGAAGGTGCTCACCCACCTGGTGACATGCTAGCTGCCAGGCAAAGGGCAAAGGGCTTTCTATAGTCTCCTGTAAGCCTTAAGCCTCAAAAATATATTCTGCAAATTAAAAACCCAATTAATATTAATTCAGTATTTCTAGTAAACAGCTTCTGGGTGCACAACAGGCTGCAGAAACACTCGTGATGCATCGGTTTGCTCTGAGATTTAGTTACAACTTCTAGGAACAAGCAAGATGGCAAAATAGCACATCTACATACAGCAGCTCCTGTTAAACGTATTAGTTTAACCATTAAAAAAAAAACAACATTCAAGATCTCACCTATTTGTTGTGGTGCTTCTTGCAGGCAGAGTCAGGGCTTGCCAAGACTGGAAGCAGAGATCAAACAAGCCCCACATGCTCATGTGTACAAAGACAAAAGAGAGCTGCTGAGAGCTTGCAAGGTAAAGGCTTGCATGGACCGATGATTTTGCAGCTGCCTGAAGAAGACAGAGTTTTCTCAAGCTTTCCAGGAGACAGTAAACTTTAGATAAGACAATAACAACATTATCTGTAACTACTGTTTCTTTTATGCCTTCATGTACATTT
The DNA here is from genome assembly GCF_963921805.1 of Phalacrocorax carbo. Classification (NCBI taxonomy): domain Eukaryota; kingdom Metazoa; phylum Chordata; class Aves; order Suliformes; family Phalacrocoracidae; genus Phalacrocorax; species Phalacrocorax carbo. The sequence goes on along the minus strand of NC_087518.1, from coordinate 44,700,944 downwards.
ATTGTTCTGATTGAACAGATAAGGTTTCATTACACTACCTATGGTTTTGTATTACAGCAACCTTCTTGTTTCTACCCTGAACTTGTTATTTTAGTTATTTATATTAATGCATTTGTTAAATTAAGTTGTCGTTTTATTATTTATGATAGTACAGTTGCATAGTCTGGTCATTATTTTATCACGTATCCTTTGTTTACACACCTTCCCAAATAGCTCTTTACTACTTCTGTGTGTGGATTGCATTTGTGACTGCCTTCTGCTACTTCTTGTTGTCTGAGTAAGAAACAGAGATCAGAATTAACACTACTAAAACATGGTAGAACTACTTTTCAGATACACTAGACCAATTTCAGTGTTCAACTATGCTACTTGCTTGGGATGAACATGCATGGTTTTTTTAATGTGAACCATTCACGTGGTCCAAACACAGTTTACATCCCATTTAGGAGATGAGGGAGAACATCCTACTTCCCTTAGGAAACTTTTTGGGCTTTCAGCTGAAATTGTCCATCATGTGTCTGCTTGAAAGACACCTGAGCCTCTATATGAACAACAAACCCTTTCCTCTAGGCACAGTTCTCTGAGCTGAGGAGCAGCTCCTGCTCTGCCTGAGCTCTGGTCTGGAGACATAGAGGTCCCAGGACAGCATTCACAGGGGTCCCATTACCCAGGCAAGAGGCAAGTGAGGCTACGGCGCTGCAAAGCAGGGAAACCTTCACCTTATAGCAAAGACACCCCCATCAGCTGCTTGCCAGCCTCAGTTACTGTGCAGCGAGGCAAGGGCTTTCTTTTTTTTTTGGGTTGCAGTTGTCTTTTTGATGAGTAAAAAGAGAAATCTTCATCACAGAAAAGAGTTGGGATCACTAAATGGGCATTTCCTTCAGGATAGGGTTTTCTTTCCCCCAAAGTACATTTCTAATGAGAAGTTCCAGCAAGAAGCAGCCCGCCTAGAGCAGCTGTGTTATTACTTAATAGACAACATCACCATACCAGACTACAGGCTGTCCCAAGGCTGAAATGCTAAGGAATGGAAAATGCTATTGTTAGGATGAGTTGCTAGCTCATGAGAAACAGCAGCTGATGACACAGCCAAGATACGGACACAGTTTCAGCTGGCTGTACTGACTGCTGATGTATCGATGTTTCCCTCCCCGTGCATCTGTTTTGGTCCTTCGTATTACCCAGCTACTGATCCACAGGAAGGCTCCTGTAGCTGCTTTACCAAGGGAGAAGTGCTCATCCACCACCACCCACCAAAGCACTGCCCAGCAGCTGCTAGCAGCGGGCAGTGCCACCATCACCCCAAATTCAGCCCTTCCCAGCCACACATGTGAACTTACTAACATACACTGGGTCTCCACTTCTCCCACCCTCCCATTCAGGGTGAAGGGCAGCAAGGAGACATCCATGAGCGCCACCTCCCTTCCTCAGCATTCAGGACCTAGAGCCTGGCACCCAACCAGGCAAGTCCTGACATCCACTGACTGCCTCACAACGACCCTTCTCCATGACACTTCCTTTCTCCCCCTCCAACCCACCACCCAACCACTCCAACATGACCCCCCACCTCCCCATGTTATTTCATTACCACCAATCACTTCCACCTCACCTCTCAGCCCAGGCTTCAGCTGGACCTCGTGGGGTGTGTGGGGGGCCATGCTTCCCACCCCACAGCACATCCCTCTGATGGATATGTGCTCTACAGACCTAATGCAACTTCCCTGGCTGGTGCCACCCCCAAGCAAAGTGTTACCAAAAGGAGGGATCAACCCAAGGAAGGTGCACCCTAAGGACAGTGTCACTCTCAGGTGTGTGTCACTCCAAGGAAGATGTCACTATCAGGCACCTGCTCTCTAAGGAAGGTACCACCTCCAAGCAGGTGCACCCCAAAGAGTGTGCACTATAAGGAGGCTTCAACCCAAGTAAGGTGTACTGCAGGCAGGGTGCGTCCCAAGGAGAGTGTCACTCAGGCAGCTGTACCCAGCTTCCCCCAGCAAGTGTCACTCCAAGGGGGGTGCCACCAGCTGACAGATGCACCCTCTAACAGATGCCATCCCAAGCCAGGTGTGCCATAAGGAGGGTGCACCCCAGTGTCCCCATCAAGTGGGTGCAGCCCAAAGATGGTGTCACCCCAAGGAGGGTGTCGCTCCCCGGCAGGTGCACCCCAAGGTGTTCAAACCCCACAGGGTGCACCAGAAGCAAGGCACGCCCCGCGGCGGGTGTCACTCCCAGGCAGATACCGCCCCAGAGGGGTGTCACCCCCAGGCAGGTGCACCCCTAGCAGGTCCCCCTCCCCACCCGGCACCCGCGGCGGGCGCGCCCCTCCCCGCCCCCGCGGCCGCGCGAGCCGCCTCCCGCGCGCCCGGCCCGGCGCTCCCCGCCGCGCACGCCCCGCCGCCGCCGCCGCCGCCGCCGCCGCCGCCGCCGCCGCTCCCGCCCGCCGAGCCGGGCCGGCCCTGTGCATTGTGGTCCGGCGGCGGGGGGCGAACATGGCCGAGAAGCAGAAGCACGACGGGCGGGTGAAGATCGGCCACTACGTGCTGGGAGACACGCTGGGGGTCGGCACCTTCGGCAAAGTCAAGAGCTGAGTACCGCGGCCGCGGGGAGGGGGCCGCGCTCGCCGGGCTGCGCCCCCCGCCGCTGCCTCCCCGCTAACGCGGGCCTCCGCGCCGCACATCGCCTCCGCTCGGCGGCTTCCCGCCGCCGCGCTGCGGCCGCGCAGCATCCCCGGGGGGCGGCGGGGGCCGGCGGGGCGGCGCGGCGCGGCGTGGGGGGCGGGCGGGCGGCGCTCGGCTGGCGGAGCCCGGCGCCTCCCCGGGGGGCACGGGGTGGGAGGCGCCCCCTTCTCGGCGTGGGGAGGGGGGCAACGGGACGAGGCGGGTCGCGGGCAGCTGGTGGGAGATGCAGACCTCGCCCTTCGGTGCCAGGGCGGCTGCTGCCGTCGCCTGCTACAGCCCCCGACGCCGGTGCTCCGAGCAGGACCCACCAAAACTTTCCTCCCGAACTAGGAGGAAGGCGGCGGGAAGGCTGGGCAGCAAACCGGGCATCCTTCCCCCCCACGGTGCCGAGGCTGTGGTCCCCGCTGCCCCTTCCTATCCAAAGGGATGGCAAGTGCTTCCCAGCTTGGGGAACCGGGGGCAAAAGGGGCTTCTGCTGCTGCCCCGCTGCCCGTGGCCCTGGGGGCAGGGCAGCCTCCGGGCAGCGGCTCCCGCGGGGCCGAGACCTGCCGCGGGCAGGGAGGGAGGGGTCGGGTCAAGCCGTACGCAGGGATTCCTCTGTCATTCATGCCAGAGCAGTCAACTCGCGTTTTCAAGGCACCAGCTTTGCTTTACCTGGCTGTAAGATTTGCAAAGATTTGTATTTCTTTTTTCCTGTGAAATCTGCCTTTACACGCAAGTTTTATTTTTGAATCAATATATTAAAAAAAAAAACACAGCCAAAACAAACCCACAAAATTTATTGTCTAGGCAAAATGGATAGCTGTGATTCATGGTTGGAAATGGGTTTAGCTCCAGCCAGCAGAGCAGCTGCCCTGCTCGGTGTCCCCCTGCCCTGCCGGGAGGTTACCCACAGTGCGGTGGCTGGTTGATAGGGGTGATGTGCCCGCACTCAGCAACTGGAGTTTTAAAATAAGCCAAAATTGACAGCAAGGAAAAGAAACCACCGCAACCACTGGAGCTAAATCCACCTGTGACCATTAATCAGGCCCCTAAAAATATATTGCTGTGTTTAATCCCAAACCACAAATTTACTGACTGAAGAATTATCAGAATAAATATTTCTAACAGTAAGGACCATTTAAATCACTCGCATATACCAGCAGACCTCAAAAAGTACTCCAAAGGCAATTTTTTCTTGTGGACCAAATTAAGCCTGCCAGCAATAGCCTTTTTTTCCTTAACTACCTTTTAGGAGTAGCTAGCACAAACACCCCCCACTCCACATATGACCTGACTTTGGTAAAAACTGACAGTTTCCAAATGAACATTTAAAATAACATAAAAGAGATTTCCTAGCTCAAAATCCTTTATGGGCAAGTAGTATCCTTTATGGGCAAGTAGTACCCTTTATGTATTTTTTTTCCTTAATATTTTGCCTACAAATGACAGGTGAAATTTGGACTTGAGATTGGAAACTGAATTGAAGAAACTAGATCTTCCGTTTAGAAAGAATTATAGTATTCTAATCAAATAGAAAAGCTGGTATTCACCCTATTTAGTAAGAAACATGAGAAAAGTGAAGAGATTTTGGCCTGATTGGTCCAAGCTTTGTATATGTTGTGTAAAATAATTGCTTTTTCACTAAGGCAGCCAGTGCTATTGATGACATTTCTTTTTGCTGATGTGTTTTCTTCAAACTCTGCCTTGCACAAGACTTTGTAAGAGGCACTTTTCCCTGCCTTACTCCTCAAAGAAATAATAAATTACAAATTTTAAGGATTATAATTATTAAGGAAATAAATGGCAATGGAAGGGAAGGATTTAGTGATGATGGCGTACTAACCAGAGGTTGGATGTGTGGCTGGAGCTGAACAGTCACTTCGAGCCATCAGAAACCAGAGATATGACAGAAGTCTCTACCGCCCTGTTGGGATGTTCATTCTGCCTCAGCATTTCCTGAGTCATCAGTGAACTGATCCACCTTAAAACTAGCTAAACGCTGCAAGAGATGGTTAGTTTTAAACCCATTCAGTTCCTTGATCTTGTTTTATAGGAAGACTGTACAAGGCATGGGAGGGAAGCAAATAGGTTGGCAGATGAGAGCAGGATTTTGTTGATAACACTGAAATTCCAGCTGGAAATGGTGATTAAAATGCAGCATTTTTTTACGAGAGAGGAAGGTGGCAGGAGTTAACGTGGTGGATGTGAATGTGGCGGTTGGGTAGGAGGTCTTATGCCAAGGGTCAACGTTACTACACAGGATTTTGCAACATACAGGGAGAGCTGGTGACAGTTATGTTCCCTATCCTCCAGGCCAAAGATAAGATTAATTTGCAGGAAATAGAACTGTGGACATGATCTTGGATTTTGAGTTTAGTGAAGCAATGAAGGAAGGAGGCGGCATCTCCTCTGCAGGTGGTTGGTAAGAACAGATGAGACAAATTGCCGCTGTGTTTGTCCTGGGCACATCCCACCCTGTGGGTCCCCGAAGAGCTCTCTCGCGACCACAGCCCTCACACAACGAGGTTCATGGTGGTTGCAGCCTGGAGAGCTTAAATCAAAATCCATCGAAGTAACACAAATATTTTTCCATGTGGTACCACACACAACATCCCCGGTGGCCACTTGGTGGTTTCTAACCCAACACTTGTTGGCCACCAAGGTGATCACTTTGTGGTCCCTCAAGGACCGGCAGTGCTTGGGTTATGTTTATGTTGGTTATGATGGCACCTCCATGGGCTCAAGTCGGGGTCAGATCCCATTTTCCCAGGCACTGTACCATTGCTGGTGAAGGACAAACCTTGCATTAGAGGGAAGATAAGCTAGAGGAGACTGAACAGATGAACGAAAAGGAAAGAAGGGATGATATAACATATGAGCAAATGGATCTGGGGCAGAATTAATACAGCATTGCTAAATATATGCTTTGAGTGGATTTAATTCTTAACTAAGATAAGGGCCAGCACAGCTGATAGGAAAAGAGTTTTTTCTCCCCTCTCTAAAATTTACATTCCCCTGAAACACTTGCAAAAATGTTAACTGCTTGTGCTACCTGACCTGCATCAAACATACACCCAGAGGTACGCTTCATTGGTACCTGCTGTAAAATACATGCTGTCAAGGGGTTTTAATGATTATCTCAGCTTATGGTACGATAAACACTATTCCTCATTTTTTCTCTTATAAAAATATCTAAATTAGAAGGGTCCTCTTTCAGAAACTAATTCTATTGTGTCTCTTCACTTCGTCCCTTAATAGTATCTGACACTGAAGTGTTGTGCCCAGGCAGTCACACGCGCAAGCAGATGGGGTGGCAGCTAAGGATGCTCACACCATGTCCTGTTAGGTGTCATTTTTTGGAGTTTAGGGTCAGCATTACTGCCTAACCCTTATGGCAGGGTTTTTTTTTTGTGCAGTACTGCTCTTCATCTCAGTGTCAAATCCATATCCCCTGCTCACCCCAGCAGAACCCTGGCTACTGGTTTTAAGCTGTGGTGGAGCTTGCCTGAGTACTTGACACTGAGGACAAGACATATACTCAAATGCCCTTTCTGCTACTGCCACTCAGCCCTCTCTCCTCCTCCTGGGCTTTTAATCTGGAGAGGTAGTGAGAGGGAAGGATTCCCCACCATGGCCTGAGACCACAGTTGCCCATCCTTAGGGTGAGGAGAGGACCAACCCGTCAGAGATGAGCTGCACCAGCATCCCCTTCCATACCAGTGGGAGGCATGGGACCTGCCGCTGCTCCTCATCCCTGGGCTGGATCATCCCATCAATGTGCTCCAGCACGTGGGGTCAGAGGCAGCGACTTTGTGAGCAGAGGGAAGGATGTCCTTACTGCCCCAAGTCAAAAGTCCTGCATCTACAAGCTGCAGCCGGAGAGACTTGAAAGGCTTAAAAGGCTCCCACCACATAGCAAATTATGTTCTCTCTTTGTCTCTATCTCTCAAGGCGTTCGAGTAGGCTTAACAAGCCACTGGGGACTGAAACAATAATATCTCTGTATCTAATGCTTACTGTAAGCAAAAGATGGATTACAAAATAGACTGTTTATTTTTAATTATTAATGTGTTTGAGCTAGCAGACCTTCACAGAGTTACACATTGTTTGTCATGGATGGAAAGGAGATGAACTATTTGGCAATGATATGAAAAACAATAATTATTCATTCCAGGCATGGCTATTTTTTTTTCCCAAATGTATAATAAACATTTTTCAAAGCATATACTGGGGTAAGGCCAGAAAGGGTTTGTCTTGGAACAAAGGATGGCAGAAATCAGGGTTTTCTTCCTAGTTCAGTGATAAACCACTTTGCTGTTCCCCAGTTTCCCAACTGATGGCTTAGTGCGTTATAATTCTTTAATGGAGCTGAATGAATCAAGGGCAGCTTTCAAAGCTCCCAGGAAAGAGAGAGCATAGGTATTGCAGTGCTGTAGATGACCAAGTGAAATGCTGCTGGTAAAAGACTTGATCTCAAACATGTCCGCTGAAGTCGTCTTACACTCCTCTGTCACTCCTTCGTCAGCCTCCTCGGCGTAACACATGCCATGCATATTCCACAACAACCTTAGCAAAGAGAGATTAGTGCCCTTTATAAGACTACCATTGGCACAACCTGGGGAGAGAATTTCTTGCAGTGACTGAAGAGGCTGTACCCTGGCCCCCTTGCAAGCCCCAGTAAAGCTTGACCATGCTTTTGCAACCCTTGCACATGTGCTGTTTGCAGAGTCCTGCTCCAGCAAAGCCACCCCAGCATGGGGCAGGCCCAATGCTGTCCTGTTCTCCTCTCCCCAAGGATGCGGTAGGGAAAATGCCTCCTCGGACTATTTACAGTGCTCTCCTTGCACCACACAAGAGGAATTATCTGCCTCCTCCAGCACTCAGCTAATCCCTTAGTTTATTTTCATTTCATCTAGTAGTTTAAGTAGTTTAAGTATTGTGAGGAATAAAATGGACATGCAAAGTGGTGCTTTAATTTTCAAGATCATTTAAGTGTTTTATTTTTAGGATGCTCTTATTGAGGAAAGAATCTCTGGCAGGTCTTATCTGGGTGCTAATAATAGTGACCTCGCGTGCCCCGAGCAGTGCTGGCGCTGCTGCCCTGTCCTTCTCGTGCCATCTGCTTATGCTGTTTGCCTCTGATCAGCTCATTAAAGCCTCTGAAATTAAAGAGTCTAATAATGTAATAACAAGGTTTGCTCATAATCATTAACTCCTTGTGCTCTATGTTATTACTGGAAGGGTAATGTTCATAATTAGAGAGCATAAATATTTACTGTAAGCAGGTTTTCTGTGCAGTCTTTAGAAAACCATTTTTAATACCACATTAGAAAATAGTGAGAAGGGGTAGCTCATGGCCAGAGAAGCCTTTAAGATATAAACATCCAACTGACAGTTTTCAAGAAATTTTTGCTGCTAACTTCAATATAATTCTTGCTTCCACAGAGCTTCTTTTTTTGTATAGTGCGTTTATTGATATCAAATGGATCAAATGCCGAATATGCTGAATTTGTTTCACATTATTGTTAAGTTAGTGCAGTTTCACCAGTGACAGTGGTGCTATTCCCAGTCTGTGGTTACTGTTTGTCACCGTACACAGGAGATAAGTATCAGCATCTCGATGCACCAAGTGCATATTATAAAACCCCGTATTGAAGTTTGTATCTTCTGTAAAACCAGAATTTTCTCTTGCAGTAAGGCAGTGTTCCTGCAGCTTGTCTTCAAACCAAGAAGCATGCTTGAGAAAGTATAAATAGAAATTAATTTTAGTAATGCAAATCCTGCAGTCCTATTTTGGGCAGGGAAAATCCCTATATCATTTTTTTAAAAGAAGTGTGATGGTCTAGTTTTAAGACTGGGTTTATTAGGGATTTAGTCAAACAGTGTGTTACAGTGGAGATTCTCCTCTGCCATTTAAATATATCTGTTTCTGATTGATCCTAGCTTTTACGTGCTATAAATCCTTGGAAATTAACTTTGGGTATGACCTCCTCCAGTAACTCACTCTGTTTTATTTACTTGAGTGTTTTTCGCAGATAAAATCCCTCTCTTCCGTCTTCCATGGCTCCACTGGGAAAATAAGAAAGTGAAGAGACAAAAAACAACTTTTAAATATTCCTCTCCCCCATCTTTTGTTTTTTTTTTTTTCCTTCAAGAGTTGCCTTTGCTTGTAAACCACAGTGTCCTAAATTGCTTCTATGAATGTTGCTACACTGTTCAGTGACTTTGCAATGCTCTCTTTCTAACAGTTGGCGAACACCAGCTGACAGGGCACAAAGTAGCAGTAAAAATACTCAACAGACAGAAAATACGCAGCCTGGATGTGGTTGGGAAGATCAAACGAGAAATTCAAAACCTTAAACTCTTCCGGCACCCTCATATTATCAAACTGTAAGTACCCTTTCTGCCATGTGTTCAGCTTACCCCTCTGTCTGCAAAGACTTCACATACACAGTGGAAAAGGTTTCAGGAGATGGCTTGGTAGAAGCCATGTAGTAGAAAATATTAGGTGTGTAGTCAAGTGTTTGCATGTTAGAGCCAAATGCTGCTTTTGGAGAGTCTCCCACTGACTTACAGGGGGGCACAGCTGACACTTTGCAAAATGATGGCACTGGGAGCCTGGGTTATTGTAACAGCCAACAGACCGATGTCCCTGCATCACGTTTTGCACAGCTAAACCTGTTCAATCTGTCTGTCCTCTCTTCTATGCAGAGGCCATTATAAAGGTGCATAGAGAGGGTCTGGGCTTTCCTGCATTGGGGTGCTAGTAGGAGTTTTTGTGATGACTGTTTTTTGGCTTGATATCTCCAGACTTGAAGCTGCTGAGAATTGTGCCTGAGGAATCGCAGCACGATCAGGCTCGCAGAGTGAAGCCTTGGCCTGAAGTCAATAGGATTTATGTTTTAATGGTCTGATTATCCAGAGCTTAAAGGAACATTTTTTTTTTTTAATTTATTATTCCGACATAAGTTTTCAAAGTTGCCACTCTGATGAACCTGAATTTAAGTTGTAAATCAGCACCTGCACTCCAGCCTCTGGGATTCCTTCTCAATCCCCAGTTTGTGCAGCCAGTCCACATTAATGAGGCACTCGATAATATCTTTGGCATTTCTATAAAAGAAAGCTGTTGAATGGTAACTGCAAGGATAAGTTGACATTTAGGTCAGCCTTAAAACTGGCATGAGATATAGCAAATACCTGGGACTTAGAGGCAAGGGAAAACAAATTCTCTCTACAGTTAAATAACTAACCATGCAGCAACTGTTGACTTTAGAGTAACTTCACAGTTCCATGGATTTATTGGAGAACAGATTGGTATTATTTCACGAAAAAGCCAGCAAGAGTCCCCAGCTGTGCATCCAGCATCCTGCAAGTTAAGTCCTGTTCACACATTTGTCAAACTATTACAGCCTAAAAATTAAACCCAGTTTAATAATATCTGTGTTCTATGGTACATACTGCAATCATGAAATGCAATGATAACGAAGGAGGTGAGGAGGAGACCATGGTACATAAACCTCCTCTTTCAATAGCTTTTTACATATATATAAAAGAAATAGTGGGGCGATGAACAATAGCTTAGATGTTTGGGTCCAAAGCACTTCAGAAAAATCCTATTGATTTTTATGGGACTATCACCGGTTCACTGGCTGATCTCTGAAAATTGTTTGAAATCTCTTTGTTACAAACTACAACTTTCAGTAATTCAGCTGTAAAAAGGCAAAAGCAACAACGTATCTGAAATAAACAGAGGGGCATCTCAGCTGGTGGTGCTATGAATTCCTGTAGCTGCATTGACCTCAGCTGATCACAGGCAGTTTGTGCTAGCTGGGACACTGAAATGCCTTTGCAGTGCTCAGGGATCATTCTGAACGACAATGGAGAATAAATTTGCAAGTCAAGGGTGATACTCTTCTTTTCTCCCTCCATTCCAGAATATAGAGGGATTTAATATTTGAAAAATAGCTGTGATCTTTTGGGGTGCTCATCTTCGTTTCTATACCTTTCCAAAAGAAGCTCCCTCTAGTGTCTGGAGTTCTTCTTTATCTCCTTTATCTTTGATATGAGGGAAACCAAATATATCCCCTCCCTGCCACCAGCTAAAAAAAGCCTTCATTTCTATAGCTCCTGTTGCAGATCTTAGCCAAAATGGAAATGTGAAAGTCAGGACAGTTCTAAATGTGGTGGGATTGTCTGGCAGAGATTTCAGAGGATTAATTAAAAGCTTGAAGAAAAACCATAGGTCTGTAAGAGAGACCCTTTCATAGACAGGTGAAAGATTAGACTTGAAATAAAAGATGGCTTTTGAGAAGTAGAAAGCAATTTTAAGGGCTGACATGAAACTAATAATGTGTTTAAATGCTTTTCCCTCTTCTTAATTTTTTTTTTCTAAATTTGCTTGTGTTTTTGAAGGTACCAGGTCATCAGCACGCCAACGGACTTCTTCATGGTCATGGAATATGTATCTGGAGGTGAATTATTTGATTACATCTGTAAGCACGGACGTGTAAGTGCCAGTACCATGTCAGCCCAAACAGTTGTGTGGGAAGAGGATGGTGTTTAGAAGCAAAACGGCTGCTAAAGAGAACGCAGTTAAGGTTAAGGCCCAAAATAGAAGTTGCTTCACAGCAATCCCATCTGGAGTGTCTCGTACCCGGCTCGCACAAAAGTTGCGTGTGATTTTTTGCAACGTTCTCTGATGTATTTTGATACGCAAACCAAAATATCCAAGGTAACACATTGCGTAGTGCAAATATTTGGAAAACTAGCATATTTGTATGATTTTTAGCTATGGGTTGCCTGTCAAAACCCCCACAGTTCAGCAGCAGATTTACATGTGTGCATGGCACCCGAGGGGAAGAGCCGTCAGTGTGGTCTCAGTCCCAGTCATTCACCTCCCTCTTTACTCCACGTCAGGTTTTTTGAAGACTTTTTAAGGATGTAGCTCATCTGAACACATTTTCAAATGCCAGTAATCCTGCTGGGTATAAATCACCTGAGGTGTAGGCTGAACCCATGAAATGTGATATGATGCTAACAAAGAAAATCACTAGTGTCTGCCCTGTGGACATCCTCGTAGGCAGGGAGCAACTGCAGGGCAAGGAGATGAAGTGGACATCCAGAATAAGGCTTCAGGTGAAAGATCAGCCCATCATATGTTTCCTCTCTGTACAACAAAAATCAATACATTTACAATAAGTTGGTTTAGATCAGTGCACTGGTTGATGGAGCTGACTCCATTTTGTTTTCTGTGTACAGGTCTGATTTCCAGCACATTTTACCCATCTGGACTTTTTCAGTGACTAATTTGGATCCTTTCTAAACTTTTGTATTCAGAAACTAAATTTTTAATGAAGAGAGTCTTTAGGAAGTCATCAGTAAAAATAAAATAATCAGTCTCCTCGTTGTTTTAAATACAGTTTCTCTAATATAGCTCTGCAGCTTTATAGCTTATATAGCTAATTAAAATCATTACTATATTCCGTCTTTAGCATTTTTTCCCAATGCCATCTGTCCATGAGGAATTGCTCCTTCCAGCATCCTCTGCAGTGTTTTGTCCAGCCTTGATCTGCATGTGCTGCATAGCAGAACTGGACCCATTGGGACAACAGGCCATTGCCTCATAGGTGCCACCAATAAGTTTTTGATAGCTCAGCTGAATTTAGGTTTCTAATTTCACCTCTGGGCTATATCGTTTGCAAGCACTGGCACATTATAAAATGCAAAGGGGGAAATCTGCTTTATCTGCTGCTTCTGGTCACAAGCTCACTGTGATTCTCTCTTTGCACCCTGGAACATTTGGGCTCCTTGCTAAGTCAAACCTTCCCTTGCCAGCTCTGTGCGCAGACCAACCTTCAGGACTATTTTCACTTGCATCCATAGGTTGAAGAGGCAGAAGCTCGACGCCTTTTCCAGCAGATTCTCTCTGCAGTGGATTACTGCCACAGACACATGGTTGTCCACCGAGACTTGAAACCAGAGAACGTGCTGCTGGATGCACACATGAATGCAAAGATAGCTGATTTTGGTATGTGACCCCGGCAGCATTCCAGAAATGCAGCCAGCTCCGAGGCACTTGCTGGAGCGTGTCCGTGTAGCACGCCTTACAAAACCCAGAGCCTGTTTTCCTAACCACTAGCAGTTGCTTTACCTGAAAAGCCCACAGTTATAAACACCAGCCTTTTTGTAAAAGCAAGGATTACTTATTGTAGGCTGCTTCTGTACTGGCATTAAGAATGGAGCAGCAAAGTAATTTGCAAATCTTTGCTGTGTTTTAGTATAATCACCTAATATAAAGATTTAGTTAATTTATGTTTAAGATAGACTCAGTGCAGTCAATACCAGGGTGAACTGTCTGCGTGGGTTTATTTTCATGTGTGTTCTCCATACGTTTGGCCACGTGCTCTTGGCCTCACTTCATTTTACAAATGAGCAATAACAGGAGCCTTTAAGTGGCATTAGCAACTGAAATCCATTGAAATAGCTGGGCTACCAGCTCAGCCCCGGTGAGTCCTTTCTAGCAGTGATAAATCCTTTTGAAGATTTACAAATTTCACAACCCCACATAATTCCCATATAAAGTAAGTGCTCTGGGGTGGATTATATTTCTTTTCCTCTGTGCTAAAGAAAGAAAACCCTAGGATTTGCAGCTTAGAGAAGCAAAATTAGTCTGGAGTGAATATTCCTTGGTTGGATGTGATGATGATAATAATTTGCCAATTATTATTGTTATCATTATTATTAGCAAATCAGCTCAAAGGAGTCTATCTAAATTATGTCAACAGTTCCCCTCCAAATTTCCCCCTCCACTTGCTATACCCCTCCTCTGTGCAACATGGAGTCCCCTGTGGCTGGACCTTCACATCGAACACACAAGTGTCATAAACATTTTGTTTTTAGGCTTGTCCAACATGATGTCAGATGGTGAATTTCTACGCACCAGCTGTGGTTCCCCAAATTATGCAGCCCCTGAAGTCATCTCTGGAAGGTAAGGCTTCTAATCACAGCCTATGTGAGCACATGGTCTTTAAATTTGTTCTTGGTATTGGAAACAGCTTTGCCCATCTAGTAAAAGCAGCTGAATCCCTCCAGCCTGCATTTTATGTTTGGGTTAATCTACTGGCAGAAATCTGAAAGCTTTCTTCATTATTACATTTCTCAATAGCTGTAATAGCAAACCGTGTTCTGCTAAAAATGTTTACTTTGGAGAAATTACTAATAGCAGATGTTGACTGTTTATATTGCTAATTAATGAGGGTGAAAATTACTCTTTGGATGCAAATACTCAGATTTCAGATGGAAAGGCTTTTCCAGGCCATCCCCTTTTCTCCTGCCCACCTGTAATATAATATAACACAGAGTTAATAAGGAAAACCATGTGGGAAGAATCAGGAAGATCTTTAATCACTTCCCTACACTGTTGAACTCTGGTATTAAAAGTACTTGTCTTCTGGTTCCTTAAGCTAGTTTTTTGTTTTGGGTTTTTTGTTGTTGTTGTTGTTGTGACAGTAGGTTAAACCATCGTAACTTTTTTTTTAATTGATGAATTGAATTGACAAACCTCCAGCGTGGTTGTATCTTTCAGCATGCAACATCTGTACAACACATGGCATGTAGTGACAGGACAAGGGGCAATGGCTTTAAACTGAAAGAGGATAGATTTAGGTTAGATGTAAGGAAGAAATTCTTCACTATGAGGGTGGTGAGGCACTGGAACAGGTTGCCCAGAGATGTTGTGGCTGCCCCACCCCTGGAAGTGTTCAAGGCCAGGGTGGATGGGGCTTTGAGCAACCTGGTCTAGTGGAAGGTGACCCTGCCCATGGCAGGGGGTTGGAACTAGATAATCTTCAAGGTCCCTTCCAACCCAAACCATTCTGTGATTATATCATTCTATGTTGAATGCACTCTGCAAGGTTGGATTTTGCCAAGTTGATACAGAAGTGTTACTTCCTGTATTTTACTGTCAAGAACCTGAGTTACCTAGAATGGACTTATTTCCCTAACTCTTTCTATAATAGCATAACAAGGATCGCAAATACAGATTTTCAAATTTTCAGTCCTCTGTACGGTTCTTCAAACTGAACGTCTCCGCATTATCTGCCCCATATTTCTGAATGACCCTTTGCATGAGCATTACTTTCCCTAATCCAGCGTATTTTTGCCTGTAACTATAGCTTTTAGCTACAACATTCTGTTCAAAGTGTCTTCGCTGTGATTATAATTATTTTATCCCTGTTTACACCAGTGCAAGTGTTGGCAGAGTATCCTATGAATTAGACCAGCATCCATAAACCCTGTTGTGACTACGGCTCTACGTGCAAAAGCAAGTAAAGAGGGGACAAAGCCAGAAGCTCTACTGTGATTCAAAACAATATTAGTATTGTTTACATGGCTGTTTCAATAAAAGCCAGAAGTACATTTTTTTCAGTTGGTATAGGGGACAAGGCACATGGCAGATTAACAAGTCCCTGCAGTGCCAGTATGCAGAGCCTGATTGTTCAAAGGATATAGGCAATACAGCTTATTAACAAGAAAAGAAAGAAGAACAAAACCAAGCCTACATGTTGAACTTTTTCACCAGCTACTGCTGCAGCTGTCCTGCATCAGTACCACTTACAGTATCAGTGATCCCTGAGTTTTATACCTCTGAATTATATGCCAAGCTGCCCTCTTCTGAAAGCTATAGCAGTGTATGAGAGCTGCATTTGCAGGGGAGAGGCTTCCTGCAGCAGGATGAATGCCTTGCGGTGTGCAGGGAAGGGGTGAGCTGGTTCAGGGCTTCTGCTGCCTTTGCTGGGTGGAGCACAAAAGCAGTAGAGCGTGGCAGCTCAGGTTTCAGAGTCGTAAAAGTGCACCTCATATGGGCTTGAAAGTCCAATCAACTGGTCAGGCAATGTGGTTATGAGCAAAAGAAATCAGGCTTCCTATGTGTTGGAATTGGGCATGGAGTCAGGACCAAGGGGACATATAGCTAAGTGTACCCATTTCCAAAAAGACTTTGCTGCTGTCCCTGGCTTCAGCAGGGAAAGTCTCACACTTGCACAAGCAGAAGTGGTGTTTCTGTAGTGTTCAGAGAATGACCGCGTGCATGACTGGTGCTTTTTGTACACTGGTGTGTCTGCAGTGGTGCTTTTCTGGAGGAGCGAGTGCAGGATGATGAGATTTCAAGCAGAGACTTCTGTGTTTCCATTTCAACCTCTGTATTTTGGAAGGATTTTACAGCCCGAGAGTAAGCATTGCCTCCCAAAATCTCTGAGAAAGCATTGCTTGTAGCAAAAAGAGATAAGCAAATCAAACCAGCAAGCAGCAGGAAAACCCATATATTTGCAGTGTCCCAATTTGGTGATGCCAGGGAGCACATTAGCAGCTTGTCGGAAGCAGGAGCACTTGCATACCAGCACACAAACTTAAACCGAAAATAAACACTCAAAGATATAGTATCTGCTGCTCTTTAATCTGCTTCGCTGAATGAACAGAAATTGCTGGCTGAGCCCTTGGGGCAAAGGAGCAAACAGCCTGACAGAGCTCTTGGAAATGTGGGGTTTGGCTTTTTGGAGGGTCTGGCGGAGGCAGGGGTGTACACAGCCATCTAGAGGAGTGTGGGCAGCCAGTGCCAGCTCTGCCATGTCGTTTCCCCTCACCCCTGAGTGATTTTGGCTTAGGCAGGTTTGGTTGGGGACATCACATGAGCAGCCCTGGGGTGGGCTGAAGCTGTGGCCCCGGTAGAGCTGGCAGCGGGTCCCCAGCTCACCCAGTGGGACCTGCGCCCTAACTAAGGAGAGCAGGATGGGGGGTGACACCTTACTCCTGCCCTTGCCTTTGTGCAGGCTGTACGCTGGCCCGGAGGTGGACATCTGGAGCTGCGGCGTTATACTCTATGCCCTTCTCTGCGGCACTCTGCCTTTTGATGATGAGCACGTCCCCACCCTCTTCAAGAAGATCCGGGGGGGTGTGTTTTACATCCCTGAATACCTCAACCGCTCTGTTGCCACTCTCCTTATGCACATGCTGCAGGTTGACCCCCTCAAGCGAGCAACCATCAAGGACATCAGGTCAGCCCAGGTGGGATGGGGTGGGCTGGCTGTGTTCAGGGATCTCTGGCATACTGGTGGCAGAGGATGGTGGCTGTCCTGGGGGTCACCTGCTGGCAGGTGGGCAGAGTGGTTTACAGGAGTAGTCAGCTAATCCAGCTGGTTTTTGTCCCAGGTGATTCAGGGAGCACTTGTGTACCCTTCTGTGCTGATGGAGAGGTGGGTGGTGCTGGCTGGCAGTGGGTAATGATGAACAGGATGTTCATTTTATATATATTATGTATATATATAAAATGCTATTTTACTGCATCATAAAATAGCCTCAAAATCTCTTAATAGTGCTTAGCAAAACCAGCTATATCATGCAATAATCTTAAGAACTTAATATCCACCAGCTCTTTTTCATTACTTTATTTCAAGACTGCCTCCCTCTGGGTACCAGTTCAGAATAAGAGGGTAATCATTGTACTTAGTGTCTATCCAATAAAAAAGGAGGAGAAACACAAGAATTACTAACTTAATCGGTAAGTACTGGATATAGTTTAAAATGTGAGCAAATGGTTCATCTTTAAATGCAGCATAGTTCTCTTGTTTAGTCAATGAGCGCAGTGCCCATGAACCTTTTATCTGCATGCATCACTGTGGAAATTCAAGGTAAAGGGAACAGTTGGGCTCTTATGCAGATATTTGTGGCTGCAGAGATCATTAAAAGTTCATGGCTGGTACTAGGACTTCAACATTCTCAAAATCTAAGCCATTTTAGAAACATTTTGTAAAACTGGAGCCTGACATACATTTTATGAAATTTATAGTAATCATTACATCTAGCTGGTGTGCTAAGCATATAAGTAAATAAATGTTTCAGGAATTCTCATGTTTTTAATGCATTTGCAGTGGATGGCCTTAAGTTTACCCTTCAAGTAAAACCAAGTAAAATGCTTTTTTTATTTCATAAACCCTTAAGACTAAAGGATCTAATTACATGTTAGAGCAGCAGCAGTACATGTGGCAAGATTGCAGCTGATACATAGAACCTATAGAGAAGCATCTCCATGGCACTGAGCCACTTCATTATCATTGACTTAATTGTAGATCAGCGGAATCAGGTATCTGGATAGCTTTGATGCTCTGTATCTCTGTCAGACCCATAGTAAGCAAAAAGCATGAGCGTCGTGTAAGTGCTACGGTCTTACTTCAAAGGCAAGTGAGCAAGCAGCCATGCTTGCAAAGTGTCATTGCTGTTCCAGTACTGGGGGAACTTTACAGGGCTGGGTTGAGCTCCCCAGTCTGCAACTGAGGATTAGTCTTAGCTAGACCAAGTGAGGGACTGGTGGCAGTGGTTGCCCCAGCTTGCCTTGCACAGAGCTCACGGCGGCTCCTCTCTGCTTTTTCCCAGGGAACACGAGTGGTTTAAGGAGGAGCTGCCCAGTTACCTGTTCCCAGAGGACCCTTCTTATGATGCCACCGTCATCGATGATGATGCGGTTCGGGAAGTTTGTGAAAAGTTTGAATGCACAGAGTCAGAGGTTATGAACAGCCTGTACAGTGGTGACCCTCAGGACCAGCTGGCAGTGGCTTACCACCTCGTCATTGACAACCGGAGGATCATGAACCAAGCCAGTGAGTTCTACCTGGCCTCCAGTCCCCCCACTGGCTCCTTCATGGATGACAGCGCCATGCACATCCCTCCTGGGGTGAAGCCGCACCCCGAGCGGATGCCGCCATTGATAGCAGACAGCCCCAAAGCACGATGTCCTTTGGATGCCCTCAACACAACAAAGCCAAAACCCCTGACAGTCAAAAAGGCCAAGTGGCACCTGGGAATCCGCAGCCAGAGCAAACCCTATGACATTATGGCCGAGGTGTACCGTGCTATGAAACAGCTGGACTTCGAGTGGAAGGTAGGGAGTGCTGGTGCTTCGTGGTGGTTTTCAAGGGTCTTTTTCTAATGAGCTGAATTGCTCAGGGAGGTTAATTGGTATGGTTACAGCCTCACCTGTTTCCAAATAAATGCCCGCACCTTGTGATCATCCCTGTTATTTCTCATTAATACAAACATACTGAATTAAGATGCTAGGTGTGGTTCAATATCTGGCGTGTTTATTTATGGTGTGAAATAAGAGTTTTCTTTCTGAATGCTCTAAGTCTCTGACTGGAAAGATGGCTCTACCTCGCTTAGCTGCAGGGATAAGAGGAGCCGGTCACATTTCTAATTTTAGTGGCTAATTCGTTGCGAGGTCATCTCAGTGCTCCTGAGCAACGTAACTCTTACTATTTCTGCTTGGGTCCTAGCTGTTGTGTGTGCTGAAATGGCACGATATACATCGTCTTAAAAGATGCACAGGTGAGGGGTGGAAGGGTATTGGGGACAGGAGTTTGTACCATTGATGTGTTGTCATTTTCCTCAATGGAGATGGAGCAGTGCACATGGCCAGATGTGTTTTCAGACACTTAATGCTTCCCTGGTTTAGGGCCCAGTTTCTTGAAGCTTGATTTAAACCCAGATGATATTTTAGCTAACAGTACTCACTTCAGGTATTTCTTCAGAGCTACACAGCATTTAGTCACAATCTTTTTCAAAGTCCTATTAATAAATCCCTAAGTTAGCCCTTAATATTTTCTACTGTGCCTGATTCCCTAAATCTTGGTGCAGTTGCTGACATGAGCTCTCCTGACTCATGGCCTTTCACAGCAGCATCATGCGAGTATTGGGAGTAAGGTAAAGAGAATTTCATCCCAGATCTTCATCACCAGAGGAGATACCCTCCTTGTTCCAGGTCCCAAGGGTTGTATAGCGTGAACGTCACTGTGCTGCTTCTTCAAAGTCTCCTATCTCCTCTTTATTTTTGGCAATATTATGTATTTAAAGCCAAGTGGCGCCCTGAAACCTGATTTCGCTGCACCAGCGAGGAGATGGACTGTCTGCAGGTGCCTATGCCTACACCAGCCAGACATTTGTTAGCTGCATGGTTTTACAAAGAGGGAAGAAACATCATGTATTTCTGGTACAGCTTCACAAACTAAGTCAGCCCAATGTCTTCATGTAGGCGGTAGAGCTTATTTTGTATGCGGAGATTTCATAATAGTCTTTCCCACCCTAAGAATAACTTGAGATGTGATTCTTCATCAAAATAGCTTTCCTATCCATGCAATTGCTTCGTAAATATAACACAGAGAAAAGATCTCATTGTAAATGAGATGCAGCAGATTGTGGGGTGGGAAGCAGCAAGAGAAAATACACCGTTCAAGGCTGATTCACGAACACTAAATTTAGCTGTGCTGTTGGGAGAGGTTACTCTCCCAAGCTGCCTAGCCTGCCCTGGTTTCACGTGCATGCTCTTTGTACGCAGGTCCACGCATGGACTTTTTGGCTCATGTGGCCATTGCTGCTGGTGAGAGGAGCAAACGTCAGTTTGGTGCCTGGCAGACAAGTCACAGCAGCTTCGTCTGCCAGTACCTGGTGAATCAGAGCCCTAAGAAGTATTTTTAAAGATACGAGGAAATAGGATACGAAGCCCTTTGCTTAATTTTATAGGCATTGTTCTTTGTAGAAACAGTGTTTTTCTCAGAATATGCCTTGCTAGTATTTAGGAAAAAATAAGAAAGAAATGTTTTTCTTGCTACCTTGAATCTTATTCCTGAAAGCAACTTTCCCGTTGCAGGTGGTAAACTCCTACCATCTCAGAGTGCGCCGCAAGAACCCAGTGACAGGCAATTACGTGAAGATGAGCCTGCAGCTCTACCAGGTTGACAACCGCAGCTATCTCTTGGACTTCAAAAGCATCGATGGTAAGCGGGAAATTGTGCAAAATGTGATGTAAAGCACATAAAATGGTAAGTTTGGAAGTTTAAAAAGAATTTTTAAATCATTCTTTGCATTTCAAAATGCGTATGCAGCTGTTTCAATTCAGCGGAAGACCTTTTGTTTGATTTTGATTGATACTCTTACTCATTCCTTACCAAACATGCAGTGCAGATTCCAAACTAATGCCACTTTTTTTTTTTTTTTTTTTAAATATGTATTCAAGATGACGTGATGGAGCAGAGGTCCGGCTCGTCCACGCCACAGCGCTCCTGCTCTGCTGCCGGCTTGCACCGGCCAAGGCTGAGCATCGATGCCGCTGCGGCCACTGAGTGCCAGTCGCTGATGGGCTCTCTGAGTGGCTCCTTTGTCGGCAGCATCCCCTCGGTGACGCCGCGCCTGGGGAGCCACACCATGGACTTCTTTGAGATGTGCGCCAGCCTGATCATGGCCCTGGCTCGCTGATGGGCAGTGCCAAGGCACCGGTCCCTCCGCATATGGTATTGCACTGAGAGGATCCCATCTAACTTGTCCGTCCCTTGTTTCTTCTTCTTTGTTCCTCCTCCTCCTCTTCCTCCACCCCTCACCACTCTATAGCCTGCAACACAGAGCTAATTCCAGACCCAAAACATACTCTCCTCTAACAAGGCACTGAAGAAGTTAAGAATAACTTTATTTCACTTGTTATACCGTGGTGAAATATATCCAATACCCTTTTTTCCTAGTGAACCAAAAAGGAAATGTTGGCATGGCTGTAAAGTAGCAGATGTATCACTGATTTTTTGGAAAACGTCTCCCCCTGGGTTCATCCTGCGTTAATGGAGCCATGGGCAAGCTTTCTGAAATGTAGGTAGCGTGCAGTGAGGTTGATGTTATACCCCCTTTGCTGCACAGGGCAGGGGTAGGATGGGCTGAGCCAGGCCAGAGGGGTCAACCAGGAGGTATGTGAAGTGGGACGGAGGGGTAATGAAGTAGTTCTGCGTTGTTTGCACCCAGGTACCGGTGGGGCTGCCGGCCTCTGGTAACGCTTTCCTCCTAAAACTAGCAGTTGCTTAGATGCTTCTGCACTAGTGCAATATGCCATCCCTCCCCTCTGGTTTCTTTCCCCTGCTAAAGATGGGATGGGAACATGGGATGTGCAAAGGTCCTGTTGCAAACATGCCATGGGAAAGCCTCCGTGTGTCAAGTCTTTGCAGAGGAGTGTCCCATAAGATGCTTTATTTCTTCCTCCTGGGAGCCCCAGATGGCACTGACCTGCTCACCATGTTCAAAAGTGAAGGCTGCTTGCCTTTTTTCCAGCCCTTAATCATCACCCCTCTCCAACCCACTCACCCTCCCCTGCCTCACTGCCAGCTCCAGGGGCCGAATCCCAAGCAGGATTCAGATGAGCCACCGAGGGAGGGCAGGATGTTGATGAGCCACCCGAAAATCTGGCACTTCACCCGCACATCGCCCAAGGGCAGAGAACGTCACTGCCAGGTGAGAGCCAGCAGCATTGCACAGCTCCAAAGCATTTACCTCTCACCTTCCCCATAGGAAGCCTTTGCCTGTTGTCAGCACCCTAAAATCACTGCCAAATCTGCCTTCCCTGCCTTCCCCGCTCGCAGCTTCATGCCACTGGAGACTCACTTTTCATGCCGAAGGGCTCTCCCGTCCTGCTGCTGCTCACCGGACTGTGACCTTCACCACTCCGCTGATAAGGCAGGGATATCTGAATTCAGAGTTTTACTGTTTCTTTACTACTGGCTATCTGAAGGATAGGATTTTATTTTTTAAGACAAACTACAGGGATTTTTAAGGTTAAATTCTTGTTATTCAAGGGTAAACTCTAATGCATGTGTGACTTCTTTGTTTAAAAGAATTATTATTTTTGATTACATAGGCTTAATCTAATGGGCAGCACTGGTATCTGCTTGGCTTCACTCTGGTATTTAATCAGTTTACTTGACTGCGAAGGAACGTAATAGTCTAATCAGTCAAGGAACAAACGCTGTATGAAAACTTTGCCAAAAAATCCTGGGTGCTTTTTTTGTTGTTTTGTTTTGTTTTATTTTAAGAAACAAAGCAAAGGAGAACTTGAGCAATGTTACTGGTCCCAGGTATGCGGTCATTCGACTTTAAAAAAATTCACTCCATCTTTTTGATAGCTTCTTAAGACCCGTTGAGGTTTTTTGCTAGGTTTTTTTGTACAGTTGCACTTTAATTTATACTTTCTGCAAGTTTCTACGAGAAGCAAGGGAGAAAATTACACATTAAGCCTTTTGTACTAATCATTTTAGGTAACGAAGACAAATACAGGATATTTTTGCCATCTACTGGCAGTTAAGTGGACATTTTCAGCTTGAAGTCCCCTTTTTTTAAAAAAAAAAAAAAAAAAAATTGCCTTACTTTTGTTACAGATTATACTTGGATTGCCACTAACGTGACTTTACAGCTCCAATTTTTCCAGAAGCCGCACAATCAAGAAAGCTTAAAATAAAAATAAATCAGTTTTGCTGTTAGGTTCTCATACGCTGAATCCAACACAGCAGTGGTTGGATTATAAACCCCGCAGCAGAACAATTTTGTTTTTAAAAGAAACACTGGAAATATTTGTAGTACTCCTAGGTTTTGTAATGAGCTTTTTATTATATTATTATAAAATAAATACTCTGGGGTAGAGGATGGCTTTGGTACTATGCCTGTTGGCTAGCTGATGATGCATGTCTCTAGCTGTGGTGTGAACAGGTCATACCTGGCAAGGATGGAGAATCCAGACTCCCACGTGCAAAAAAAACCCACCCCAGAGCCAAAGCTGAACAGCACCCAGCACTTTAGCACCTCTTGGATCCGCGCTGAGACACAAGCAAATTCTGAGCAAACAGCCCTAAATGGTTTTGGGTGCTGGAGATAAGCCACTTTGGAAAGAAGCAGGAGAGGGCAGCTGAGCGGCCATAGGGACAGACATTAATTTTCATCCAGGAAACAGTTAGGAGTGTCCATAACCCCGCCATGAAATGCATTTGAAATGTAAAAGGCTGTTTAAATCATCACTCAACAGAGCATCTTGCCAAGTCACTTGTCCAGGAAACACCTGTTACCCAGTTGATAACGGGCTGGTGCATTAGATATAATCTGCGGTTCAGGAGTATGTAGATGTAGAGGTGTCTTGCCTCAAAATGACACTTGTTCCCTGGGATTTCCTACCCGCAGAACTAATAGTATTAAACAGCAGCAAATGCCCTTGGGAGGAAATATTTGCTTCCTGGAGGTGCGTGGGATTTCTAGGTGGTAGGATAAGCCCTTGTGGCACTTGGCATCTTCTCAGACCCATGCAAACATTAACTCCATATATGGATCTGCAAAACCAGGCCTGCCTAGAAGGCAGTAAGAGTGGCTCAGTTTTCCATATGGAGAGAAACAAAGAGATGAAGCAACTTTTCTGCTTGATGTCAGCAAAGTCAGTGGCGCGAGGAAGTACCTCCTCGATGAACACATTGGATTAAACTGTTCATAACAGCCTTACCCAAATCCACTTTGCATTTTGAAATGTTTTGAGAAGTTTCACTTTTTAAAAATTTATTTTACCTTCAAATAGGCTGTCTTCTCGTGCCCAGCTGCAGAGAAGCTGCTGAACTTTGGTTACATTTTCTAGAGGAAAAGTTTAACTTACACAGTTACACCGTGGTCAGTTTTTCTGAGTTATGCTGGTACATGCAGGTGCATCAGGAAAAACAGGGTAGACATATTTTACTACAGAAACTTGAATTACTGCAAGTGCAATTCTTCGAAAGCCACTGGACAGCTGTGCTTTGCAAGCCACAAACTCACCTAAACTTTGCTTCAGCCCAAGGGAGAGAGAGACAAAATTCAAAGGATAATGTTCAGTTAGGCTCCAGCATTAACCTCTAGCTCCTGGATGAGTTAATTCAGAAATATCTTGTACTACACTAGTGGCCAAATATATATATGTATATACTATATATGCATACAAATATGTGTAGCTATACATATATAAAAAAAAATGTAGGTAGTATCCCTGTCACTGGCCTCTCAGTTCTGTTTGCCCAGCGGGGTAGGTGGACACCTGCCATTGCACACACTAATCCTGGCGTGCAAGAGGACACGGAGAAAAGAGTTGGTATTTTTACACCCTCTTCTAGGTAAAGCCCAGGAGTAGCTTAGCTGACACCATCGGACCCAGCACGGCCTCAGCGGGGCAAGGGAGGAGAGGTGGTGTTTGGAGCCGTGAGCATCCTACCCTCCCACCCTTCCCGGCCAAAGCACTGGTGCCAGTAGGGTTTGGGGCAGTTCTATTTTCAGGAGTCAGAGATGAGCAGGCGAAGGCAGCGGGATTTTTTCCCTCTTAACGGGTCAGAAATGCATCTTCAGTGTGTGTGTGTCCAGTTTAGCATTTCATAAGTTGTGTAGGAGCACGGGGTGTGGGCAGTATTGTAAAAATGAAGCAACCGGTTAGTTTCTGTTGTATATACATTTTTTCATGTGATTATGCTATTTGTATTGGAATAGATGAAGTTCAAACAAAATAACCATTCTGTCTACTCCTTTTCATTTTACTGCTCTTTATCATCAGTCACCTTGTGTGCACCCATACAGAAAGAAGAGAGATCTTTGCACAGGACATGAAATTGTGCCTTCGAAATACATTAGGACTGCTGGAAGTTGCAGCTTTATTTCACAAGGTGCACAAATCCCCCAATTTATGCAGTATCTTACTGGTGAGACATGCAGGCCATGTTTCTAAATACTTGAAGTACCATTTGTTGTGCAGTTATTTGGCTTCACCCTTTTATTAGCTGAGAGGAGAGGGGGAAGAAGACTCACACCTCCATCCCTTTGGATGAGCTGGACAAATCCCTGCTCCAGCTCCTGCAGTATTTTACTGGCAAGTTTAAGGCTCCATTTTTTGTTTCAGGTGTATGATTTAGCTACTGGAGTCCTCTTTCTTAAGGTCTTACTTTGGTATGGGGTTTCCATTTAGTGCTTTCCTTTGGCTTCCTCAGCCCTCCCCTTATATATTCCTTTTCATCATTCACTTATGAAAAAGCATCAGCTTCTTGTAATTCTGAATTTCCAGGCAGCTTCTTGGACATGGCGTTAATGATGCATTCGGAGGTACTCACTCTGGTTTTCAGAATTCCGACATACTCTTGACAAACACTGACTTGCAGAGAGCAAATCTAGTGTTATTACGTGTACTCGATATACATATGTTTGCTCATTAGGAGAACTGGAGAGTAAATCAGAGCTCAACTGCAAAGCATGAGTACACTTTTGGTGTTACAAAAAGTCTGTTTTCAACAAAAGCCTTGAAATTCCTGCTGAAGCTGCCTTAATTAAAAAGAAAATCAAAGTTTATTTGTAAGACCCATCTCAATGGGGTTTTTTCAAGTTCTGAAATTATTTATCCTCATCTCATGAAGCTGTGAAGTACGTACTGTCAACATGGTAATATTTAGTCTTGTTGCTGGAAGCATGTTCATGTCTTCTGTATCATGTTATGTTCATGTATTTTGTACCTCAATGCATTTGGGTTTGGGTTTTTTGTTTTGTTTTGTTTTGTTTTTCTTTTTTCTTTCAGAGCACGAAGCAAAACTGAATCCCAGGATAACTGTAGCGTCTGTAGCCCAGCATCTTTGGGCAGGCAAACCTCAGCTCTATGAGAGAAATGAACTGGACTAGTCCATTGTAATTTTTTTGTCCATATTATAAGGCGTATTTATGATACTATATATTTATGATTTTTTTTTTTTGCTGAAATACTGAACTTTAAAAAGCTCTGAGTATAAAAGCATCCCTTCAAACGTATCATTAACATGAAGCTCAGAAAAAATCCTGAGCTCTGTAGATACTCCATCCTTCTCAGTATTTTCTATATTGTCAACTGATGGACTGAGAAGGTTTTGTTTTCAAATTAATTGCTTTAGTACTTTCTGGGGCTAGCTGTTGTGGAAGGGCACAGAGCCTAGGTTCAGTTTTGTCCTTTGTGCAAGTAACTGTGCTTTAGATAATCACAACGAAGCCTTTTACCTTCCATTTATGGTGTGGAAAGTGTTTCTTGACACTGCATGTGATAGCTGTCTCCATGGCTGACATTTGCACTTTAATAAACTCAGAGATTAAAAGAGACAAGAGCAACAAATCCTAAAACTTACTTATTGCACAATCCCTTTTTGCAGGCTGCAGTTGGCTGGAAGCGTTTGCCTCTGGAGATGCTCCCAGCACATCCTGGCTGCAGAGCCATGGATGCCCCAGGCCTTTGGGTGGTGAAGAGGCAAGGAGGGGAATTTTTTTAAAAATACATATATATATATATATATATAACAAGAACAGCTTTCCCATCCCCAAAATACATGCCAGGAGCCAGGCCTAAAGATTTTCTTGTATAGTAACATGCATCCAGCAATGCTGATGGACCTGTGCTGACTCAGATCTTGATTCCTCATGCAAAAACTTGGAGTGAAGGATTTTAAAAATATCTCCTTTCTTTGCAGGAAAGGAGCTGGGGGTGGGGGTGGAATTGGGGCCTTAGTTCATATACACCTGTGATGCAGAGGGATGTAAATCCAGTTTAAGCACAAAGCTGCAGTGGGTGGTCCAGCTTCATCCCTGTTCAGTGTCTCTCTTTTACACAATTTATGTGGTACAGAATTGGCTCCTAAGAAGTTTCAGTTCTCCCTCAGATTCAGCAAATCAGAATGGTTATCATGATGATCTCCATTTTGAGAAGGAACATGGAGGAATAGGGTTTAAAATTCACATGAAAATTTCTTCAAGTTTTGATGTGCCTAGGATGTACCAGCAAGGCTATTGTCATGGTTGAACCCCAGCCAGCAACTCAGCCCACGCAGCTGCTCACTCACTCCCCTGCCCCGGTGGGACAGGGGAGAGAATCAGAAGAGCAAAACTGAGAAAAACTCATGGGTTGAGATAAAGACAGTTTAAGAGGTAAAGCAAAAGCTGTGCACACAAGCAAAGCAAAACAAGGAATTTATTCACTACTTCCCATGGGCAGGCAGGCGCTCAGCCGTCTCCAGGAAAGCAGGGCTCCATCACGTGTAACGGTAACTTGGGAAGATAAACACCATCACTCTGAACGTCCCCCCCCTTCCTTCTTCTTCCCCCAGCTTTATATGCCGAGCATGACGTCATATGATGTGGAATATCCTTGGGTCAGTTGGGGTCAGCTGTCCTGGCTGTGTCCCCTCCCAGCTTCTTGTGCACCCCCAGCCCACTCGCTGGTGGGGTGGGGCGAGAAGCAGAAAAGGCCTTGACTCTGTGTAAGCCCTGCTCAGCAGTAACTAAAACATCCCTCTGTTATCTACACTGTTTTCAGCACAAATCCAAAACATAGCCCCATACTAGCTATTGTGAAGAAAATTAACCCAGCCAAAATCAGCACAGCTATAAAAGAAAAAAGGAAGAACTTAATTTCCTGACCAATATCTTGACCTAAATATAACCAACCTCTGGTTTAGTTGAGGAAATCTACGTTGCTAGATGTAAAACATTTTTGTATTGTCTTGGGTCATCCCATATCAAAGAGCCTTCCTTCTGTACATGCATTGGCATCTGTCCATGAAAAAAAGTAGTTTCAAGTGCATTGTAAGGCATCCTCACATTAAGTCAGCCGCCAACACCAATGCAGAAGTTTGTATTTCGTATTGAGTTGGATCCCAGCCGACAAGGACTGTGCGTAATTGCACCAGGATCAGGGCCCAGTCATGTTTATCACAGGACATATGGGGAGATGTTCTTTCTAAACTTAATTTAAAATAAGAAAAAATTGTTAAATAGCTTCCTTAAGAGACCAAAAAGAACTAGCGCATGTGGCTAATACAAGATTTGCCTATAGTGCTTACAGAGCATGGGATTAATAGACTTCAGGACCTCTGAGCTAGTGCTAGATGGGGAGGAGGATGAGGAAGGAGACCAGGAAGGTGATTTTTTCTTCACAGGATCAATCCTAAACATTGCCATCCAAAAAATGTCCCCCAGGTAAAGCACCTCCACAACCTCCAACAGGATAATTCCCCGCAAAGGCTATAGGTGAAGGACTCAGTGCACATCCCCTCCTGCTCTGAAGCCAAACACACACTTTAGCTCCCTGAACTCTCAATCTCTGCTAGAGAAGTCCAAATATTTGGGCTGGCAAGCTTGCAAAGCTGCGCATGCTTACAGGGGATTGTTTTATTTATTTTTTTGTTGCAAGGATGGATGCAGGCCAACGCACTTAATAGTAACCACATGGTAAAATAAATAAAAATGCCTGTATAGACTTAAAAGTAAACGTTAAATATTTGCTCTGTTTTTTCTGGTGTCTTCTGTGCCAGCTTTGAAATGGCCGTGTGGCAAACAGCACTTTTATTTTGCTGTGTTTTCCTAAGCCTGGAACATTTAATAATTTCTAATAAAACATCTACATTTTTAGGATATTTATAAGCAAACTGATACGGGCTCTTAAAATGTGCCGGGGACAGGCAGAAGCTATACACTACAGTCCCATTTAAGGTTTGTTTTTCTTTCAAAGCTAAGTAAAAACCCTATCCACATTTTTCTGCTTTTGAAAAGGTATCCACTGGATACAAATTGCTAATGGATTCTCTTCAGTGTATTTCTCTTCCTACATTTAGGAGCATTTTTCTTAAAATAAGCAATCATATTCCAGGCCCACAGCAGAGAATAGCCCGAACACAGGAGCAACTGTTGGGTAACTGCCTGCTGCTGCGAGTCAGTGAGACGCAGAAGTCAGCCTTTACATATCTGGGATGCCTAAGTTAGCTTACAAAAATAAAGTAAATTTGGACTGAATGCTTTATTTACTCTTTTAAAATGTTTTTTGGAAAGAAATTAGTCAAGTTTTCCACTATTTTTTATATTTAACCCAGCAAGAGTGGTGGTACATACTTCTTGTCTCAATATTTTTGTCAAGACCAAAACCAGTTCATATTTATATGGTTTGCTTTTTAAAGAGCAAATCTTTTGGGGAGTCTTGCAATTCCAGCACCTAAACGGGACAGTAACGAGATGGAGCAACTAAACTGCACAATTTTTTTCATGCAAATACAGAAGTGTTACCGCTATTTCAGAGCTGACCGGCAAGGTACTCCAAAAAGTGAGAAATAATGAAAATAACTGATGCTGAGGTAATCATTGAAGACATGCTTTCAACAGCAGACAAAAGACACATTTATTGCATATTTAACAGTGTAAGTGTAAAAAATAAAGCTTTGTTTACATTCACTCAGCTCTCCACAGTTGACCAACTGTCATGGATGCAGGAAGCACAAAAGAGACCTTCAGGGATGCTCCGGGGGATAGCAGCTCTTGGGGCAGTTAGTACTGTCTCAAAAAAAGAAAGTTTCATAGCAATGGGCACCTGGGCAATAGGAGGTTCATTTGTATCAATTATGCATGAGCATGCAAGGAAATGATATTGCAGCTGGGAATTTAAGGGTGTATTTTGGCAAGACAATGCACACAGAGTGGCCCATGTTCGCTGCAGATGTGAATTAATATGGGATATGTGAAGGCAGTCAAGAATCTCCAATTTATACAAGTCATCACTGGACGGAGTTTTTTTTTTAGCTGCAGTTGGACTAGAAAACTATAACAGCAGAATAGCAGACTAAAACTGGAAATACTTATTTAATATTTAATACTGGCTGCTTACATTAGCCTTCCCCTGCCTTCAGAAGTTTTAAGTACATTTCTCCAGATCTCAGATATATATACACAGGAAGGAGAAGAAAATATGCATCATAATAAATAAAATCTGAGTTTACCTGAAGTTCAAATGTTCCACTAGAACATACCCATCTGAGAGAAGGGGAATAAAAAGAAGTAAATTAGTAAACTCAGAAGCAAATAGACTTGCAGTGGCTAAACACAAAGAATATACCGTTACTTGCCCCTCAAAACTGGATTGAAAAGTGACCACCCATACCAGAAGCTTTCTGCAAACTTACATCTGCCCTCCGAATTGCGGCAAATCACTGCATTGCCCTCCGTGACATCAATAACGTCCAGCTGTTCTCCAGCTGTGACTGGGAGATCAACTCTCCTCTTACTGGCAACCGAGCACTCAGCAGTGGCTGTGTTGATGACACTGATCTCTTTGTCATACTGCAGAGAAGAAATAAACGCATGAGTTATTCTACACTTCTGTGCGTGATGTCTTTAAGGACAGTGAGGAGGGACAGAGAACAGATTTCAGGGTGGGTCGTGAGGCTTTGGTTGAGGCTGAAGCGGGGGAAAAAACACCCAACAACACCCCTGATGAAGATACCAGATTAAGGGAGAAGGCAGCAGGTCAGTTGGACATCTCTCCCAGCACAGCTAAGGACCAACAGCTTTCCACCATGCTTCTTTTAAGTATGACATGTAGCTGCTTTCTTCCCTAATTCCCTAAATATAGACACGTACCATAAATGTTTCCCTAAAAAATTTCTCTTCTTTTTCCATCTTCTTGCTTTTTTCTGCATTGCTTTTCTTGACTTTGAAAATATTTCTGCATCAAGAGAGACAGACACACACACACTTCTAAGTTCCATTTAAATAACCCTTGGTACATTGAGAAATGCAACCCAGAACCTAATTCCAGTCTTGTCTGCCGCAAACTCTTGAAAGAGCAGAACACACCACTCACATTGCGATCTTTCATTAAAAGTTGAATATACAACTATAATCTGTTGGTGAGCATAACTTGAGCTATTTTGTATCTCCGTTTGGAAAACTCTTGTCTCTGTAAGCAGCGTGGGAACAAACAGACGCTCGATCAAGTGTTTCAAATCAGTTGTGTTTTTATAGAAGTCAACAATTCACTTTTCCCCCAGCAATTTGTCTCCTTATGGTTTTATTTATATGCAGACATAAAGGGTCCCCAGATAACTCTCATCCTGAGTCATTTGTGGAAGTTGGGCTTGACACAGCTCTGCAGATTTTTGTTGCTTTTTTAGCACATGAAAGAGAACGTCACCCAAGCAGACATTTATATGGCACTGTAAAGTGAAAACCAAGCTTTTATAACAAGCTCAAGAGGAAAAGTGACCATTCATGCCAGGGCATTCCCTGGGTATGGAGATAACACTTTCTGGTTTTTACATAAAATTCTAGCTATGGCATTCATTTTAAAACTAAGACAGGAAAAAAAAAAAACAACCAACCACCAAAAAACCGCCCACTTGCAATAAATTATTCACCCGTGGCTAACTTTCACACACTTAAAATCAAGAGGAGGGCAAAGGAGAGCTGACATTAGGGACTTCTAAGCTGTGAAGAGACTCCTCCTTGGCAGACTCAGCCTGCAGGACCTGTGATCTCTAAGGAACAGATGAAATTGCATCGACTTCTTGATAGTCTGTAAAATTATACACGTGGCTTTGCACAACACAACGAGTGGTGTTTGAGCAACCCCATGCAGGAGCTCTGTGGTGAGAACCTAGAAAATAGATCTCTGATTTGCATTTGATTGAAGTCCCAGGTACTGGGTCATGAAAAAGCTCATTGCAATACACATTTTTCTGATCTAAAAGGGAAATGAAAACTCCTACTTCAATGCGAATTTTTGCAGCACTGGTAACAAAAAGTTTTATTTTTGCTTTTGTGCACAAATGGTACAGCAAAAGGCAATGCAATAAACCCAACTGGAAAAAGAAGACCCAAGAAATCAATACTTTAAAATAAGGGCAAGGGGAACACACGGGCAAATACTATGCTGTGTACAGGACTTCTAAACACAGTGCTTTTGCCAAAATACTAATGGCTGATCCACAGAGATCAAGTATTTAATCAAGGCACAATTAAAGAAGGAATGGGACTGGGCGTGGCAGAAAAGCAGACAACTAAATAGCAAGTAACACCTTTGTCTCAGCTAAGTGGGAAGACATGATACAATTTCAGGATGACACCCTCGGGGTATCCCCTGCTAGCATACAGCCCAGATCCAAGAGTTTGTTTTGCCCTCAAGATATTTTCTGCAAAGTTTTCTGAAATCTGGGTTCAAAGGGAAGGGACCCTGGAGCAGCAGCCAACACAAAATGTCTGCACCCTCAGGGGCATCCCACCCCTGCAAATGACTTGAGACATGTGTGCAAAGTTAGACAACATGGGAAAACGCAGAATGGAAATCAAGACCTTTCCACATTGTTGCTGCTTTTCCTTTGGTCCTTATCCTCTCTCACCATCAGAAACTTTGGCATCCAGTTTTTGTACTTCTTCTCTCTGAGAGGAGGGCAAAGTCACACAGAAATTCGAGTTTTTTCCAGCAGACCGTGTCCCTTCCCAAACCTGTGTACCTACAGAGTCGTGATTTTTCTCTCTGTCTTACCCCACAACCACCACTGAAATGCAAACACTTGCTGCGATTTATACCAGCACGCACTGCCACCACAGTCATCTGGCAGCAAGGCCTTGAGACATGCTGTTCCTATTAAAAGTAATTTTTCTGACAGGGAGCTTGCCAGAACAGGGCTGATTATCGGGGCTGGGAATGGGAGTTTTCCTTCCTTAGGAAAACTATCTGAATTTTCACATGGAGAGAGCTGCTCCCTGAAACTTTTCACATCTCTGACACTAACTAGGTAACATTGAAGAAACATTTTGCAGGATGCTACTTGCCAAATTAAACACACATGGAGAGGGCACCTGGACTGTCTCCAGAGGACTGAGTCCTGACCAGCTCATGACCCTCAGTGGCTTGCAGTATCACAGGCTCCCCAGGACACAGGTTTGTGCCAAAAGGAACATCTCATTGGCCCATGGCCAGCCCCAGGAGAGGGCACCCTCCTCACCTTGGCTCTCTCGGCCCCACTTCAACATCATCATACACCATGTCCTCCTGGGAAACAGCCGCTGTCAACCAAAACCCAGTAGAGAAAATTATTAGAAGATATCTTTCTGAGTCAAGTACTCAAAGTGATGTATTGCAGAGGAAAATTAGGGCTGCTGCTAGTCGCTCACCCCAAAGGGGCCAAGGCAATGTGAAAGGAAGATCCTCAGGACTCTGAAAACCAGTGAAAATTCCAGCACAAAGCAGGATGCTTGGGTTTGTTTGTTGTGTTTGGGGGCAGTTTTCTGGATGGGTTTGGCCATCCAGCTCCAGGGATGGAGCAGGAACAGCAGCAAAGGCACAGCTTCGCACTGCAGCCAGCCCAGGCAGGGTTTCCCATCCCAAGGACAGGGGTACATTCACTTCAGCACCTTCTCAAGGCTTGATTAGTGGGGACAGTTTCTACATCCACCCCCATTTACACAAGGCATGAACTTGTCCCTCCAGCAGACAGCGATAAGCAGCAAAGTTTTACAGAGAGCTGCTGCAGTGCAGTTGGCTTTTGAACACCACTACCGGCCTGGAAGCAGTGGCTCAGTGTGGACTGCTTCACACATTGCCTTCCTAAATATATTCAGATCTGCAAAAGGAATGCTCCTCTTCAAAGAAAACCACCCTAAAATAGGCAAAATACCCACCCTTAAATGAAGCACGAATCTCTATCAAGTCTTCAAAGTTAAACTGCCACATTACATGATTTTGAGAAAGGCATGATGCCTGAAGTTGATTTTCCGTTGTGCAATACATTTGCCTCTTCATACACACACACACAAAAAAAAAAATCTCTGACAGAGAGATATAGGTATGTTGCTTACCTAAGTTTGGTACTGAAATGGAAAACAATCTGCGGACAGAAAGAGGCTTTTAGAAACGAGTTTGAACATCAGCATCACCCCAAAACACATAAGCACCAACAAGATGGCAGCAAGCAGTGCTTGCTACTTGCTACTAAATGATGGAGGCAGGTCTAGGTACATGGGCTCTGTGACACCAACAGCACTGGCCAGAACTACATCCTTTGCTAAAGAAGCATCATCATCCTCTGGCAACGACAAGACCCCTGTGTTCATGAAGCAAGTTATAAAAGGTCTACATTGCATCCAAAGAACAGTCCAAATTGGCAAAAACACCCTCCTCCTGCCCACCCCTACACCCCTTCCCAATAGCTGGAGGGTTGATGGACAGTTGGTAAGTACAGTCAGTGGTAATTTCCTCCTTGTAGTCTGCCAATATCATGGGCTGCCCAGGAACTTAAATGTGGCAATGATGGTAGATATCTAAGATGCTGTGGGAGCTTTAAGGGTACTGTGCAACAGGAAAACGGCATGAAAGTTGGTGGCTTCTTCCCTGTAATGATACTTAGCAGTAATGCAGAAAGGAGCCACTGTCATGGCAGAGCACCTAGCATGAAAAGCTTTTGAAGTTAAACAAACCTTCCTCATATAAAAGAGGAAAGGGTTAATCTGGAATTTCCAAATAAATATGAAAAAGTAGCATTTTCCTGGACTGCAGGCACTGTGCACAGGGTGAGGCATATGCTGGCAGTGGTGGAGGACAAGTTCTGCAGGCAACTACTGTGCACTTAAGGAAAAGGCAGTTTCCATGGAATCTTAACCAGGGTTTTGAATATTAAAGTAAGAGTACCCAAAAGGGCACTGTAGGAAGTTATACAATATCCTCTTTCCTAACTTGTTAGGCTACAGACTCAATAGTAAACTTCTTCAGCAGATGCTGTTGCCAACTTGACTGTAAGTGGTACTTGGAATAAAAAAAACTCAACCCTTAAGAGCTACATCAGCGAGGCTTTCCTAGACCTGACCCACAGGTCTAGACAGCAGGTATCACATTTCTATGTTCCCTTGTATACTTGCATCATACTGAGGTATCAGAAAGGTACCAAAGGCAGCAGAAAGCCTACGAAAACTCGAACACTGCTGTAGGAACAACTCCTGTAGTTTCCTGATGCCAGAGACTTTGGACAAGCTGCACAGATGGACCATTGGCCACATCTGCCATAGCTCCT
The DNA here is from genome assembly GCF_963921805.1 of Phalacrocorax carbo. NCBI lineage: Eukaryota > Metazoa > Chordata > Aves > Suliformes > Phalacrocoracidae > Phalacrocorax > Phalacrocorax carbo. Next base: position 44,665,600 of record NC_087518.1, on the reverse strand, counting down.
AATGAGTTGATAGAAGCACTTTTGGCATAACTTTCCCAGTAAAGCTGTATTCCTTACTCTTAGACCTCCTGCTTTCAAATTATTGCAAATATGAATGCTCAGGTTTGGAGGAGGAAGGGGTTGGACAACCAGTTTTCTTACCTTAAGTTTTCCTTGAACCTGGTATTCTTCAGCTTCAACTTTTCTATACTTAAGTTTCCAAATCTCTGTTTTTCTGTTCTGTCCAAGAAAGAAACCGATTTTAAATTAAAGAGGCACTAGGCGCTGAAGTATATGGGTGTTGCAATAGTCAAAGCCTCAGAGATCCTGAAGCAGGTAAAGTAAGGTAACAGACCTTAGATCTCAGCTCATCAGCAGGCTTTAAGACTTAACAGCATCATGCGGATGAATGGTTGATTCAATGGGATAGGCACCAACACAGCAAAAGGTGCTTAATTATAATATCCGAGATAAAATCTTTGCTTAGCTTTAAACTTTTCTGTGTTAATTGAAGTTGTCCTCCTCTGACCCAACAACTGCAGAATGATCCAGGTTTATTTGGACTAAAAATTCCTGATGCAAGGGACAAAAATTCCCCAGAAGCATGCAGTCCAAATTAAAGGAGGACATCAGGAGAGTCTGTCTGTGCCACCCTTCATCACACATTTCTGTTGTGTATGTTCTTGAGAAGGATATTCCACTACCTGCACTGTTCTCTGAAGCTTACAGGGGACTGCAAAGCTACACAGCAATTTTCTAATAAAGTATCTGCAAAGAACAAAGATCATCACATTCGGGACCTTACCCATGCGCAACTACTATTAAAACTACTTTATGTGTATCAGTACACCTAATCTTACATGTGGGATCAGCAGAAAGATTGCATAAAGACTGGTTTGGGGTTTAACTTATTTGCTGTGAGGGTGACAGAGCAGTGGAACAGGCTGCCCAGGGAGGTTGTGGAGTCTCCTTCTCTGGAAACATTCAAAAGCCCCCTGGACACGGACCTGTGCCCCCTGCACTAGGTGTGCCTGCTCAAGCAGGGGGCTTGGACGAGACAATCTCCAGAGGTCCCTTCCAACCCCTACCATTCTGTGATTCTGTGATTAAGATACTGACCTCTGAACCCTGTGAATTTGGTCACAACCCTAGGTTTGTCAAGAAATTATCTTGCAAACCCAGCAAGAGGCACTGTGCCTCTGTGAACTAGGAATAGAGTTTAACTTCTGCTGTTGAGCACCCATGTGCAGAGAGGCGCAGAAGAGGCATGGGTACATTTCCCAGTGGGTGGGGAACATGCACGATCAGTCTGGGAGCCAGATGCAGATGCCAGCACACTACCCTCTGGCCTGAGAAGCTCATGCACCTCCACCACTCAACTCCCATGGGCAGTTTGCAGAGAAATAACACTTTCACCTTTTAGTAAGTGCCCAGACACCTCCAGGGTTTCAGGTTTCCCATACCTTTTTTCCCCTCTCCGACACACACAGGCTCTATATGCACGCATAAACTAGACTTGAATCCAGACGCAAGCCAGTACGCGTCTCACATCCATAAGGGAAAAGCAGATGTACAGCAACACCTTATTATTCCTCCCACCCTGCTCCTTAGAAGAGAGCCACCAGATGCACTCGAGACAATTGTGTGCAGCATCTCCAGCCCATATGCCATTCCCAAAGGCTGTCTCTATTTCTTACAAAGGGATGCAGGAAATCTTTTACCGCATGAGGGTAGGGAACCGCACAAAACTAATAAGTAAAAACACAACTAACTTCATATTTCACCTCTTAATCCATTTGGAAGCTCAGGCAACCTATAAACCTTAGGCTGCAAAACTCATTGCTTTTATAACACACCCTGCGGAAGCAAGTATCTTGAGAAGCTATATAAAAAAGAGCGGGATGCAAGTTAGTTACAGCATGTCAGCCTGGACTCCTTTCAGCTTTCCAACCTTCTGTGATCTGAAATGTAGGCATTTTGTCCCTTTTTATGGGGACAATGTCCCCATTTGTCCCTTGAGCATTACCTCTTCTGGCACACAAAAAAAGGTGTAATTTCTTAGCTACAGCTGAGCAACGCTTTTGATCAAGAGAAGGCTAGCAAGACTGTCCTGTGTGTTTTATGCAAGGAGAGGTCTGTAAGGGGAGAGCTTCCAATGGGTGGAGAGTACTACAAGATCTAACAGAAAGGCCTTACTGCTTAGGGATTTAATTTTGGTAACTATTTTTTTCTCCTGAAGTATCAACCAAAGGGGAGAGAGGGAGGAAGAGGGGGAAGAAATCCACGTATACAGCAACTTTTCTGAAGTTGTATTAGGAAAAAATAAAAGGCTTCCAGTCAATACCTGGCATGGGAGATCAAGGTCAGTATTTCAAAATACAGGCTAAGAAATTGCAACTTACTGCCTTTTTGCTGAATTATCACCCCCAATCTCAACATCTTCGTATGTTTCTTTGTAGCTGCTTCCTGAAACTTAAAAACCAAGGCATGCCATTATCACAATTCAGTAGCGATGAGGTGAGGTTTGTTGGACAAATTTCACCCAGGCCATTATATTTTACAGAGGTTTCAAGGTCGCTCAAACAAATTCCATGCGACACGTGTGTTGCTCCTCACTGGATTTAATGGGAATTTAGATCAACCAGGCCAGAAGAAGACACTATAGATGCTGAAAGTCAAATGAAGCTATTCACATCATCTCCCAGGGACCAGCCCAAATTAAAAGCAGCTCCCATTCAAGCTTCCCCATGTGCTGTACTTACTGCTGGCTGAATCAGACAGACTTGAGGCATCTGACATGTGGCTGCTGGAAGACAGAAGTGTTACATGGGGACGTGCTGCAGTGTAGTTTGTAAAAGACATTGCATAGGAAGAACCATTGCAAAGAGTCCAGGTCCATACTCACAGTCTACCTTGCATTTCTTCAACATCATCATATATATCCTCCAGTGCTTGCAGAGGCTGCCAGGTGTTTTGGTTCAAGGCTGTTCTTTCTACCTCTGGCTTTGGAGCACCAACATACATGCAGTGCACTGGAAATGAGAAAGGAATTTGCTTTAGAAGCTTTCTGAGGAACTTCTTTTGGGGCAAGGACAACTCTTGAGGGTAACAGTAGATGCCATAACAAAGAAGAGCCTACAGACATACTTTCCATTCCAGGAGTCCAGGAAAGTCTCTTCTCTGAGCCACTTTGAGAAAGAAGAGCAGAGAACTTTAAAAGATTTTAAGTTTTAAAACATTTAGCTTTAAAACATTTTAAAGTTTTAAAATATTTTAGGTTTAAAAAAATTAAAACATCCATCAGTATTCTTAACTGTGGCAGCTCTGACCCAAATCCTCTTCACCAGAAAACATTCCAAGAGACTATTCATGGATGTCCAGAGAAGTGATTGAGGGGAGGGCTTAGCATGGTTGGTGGATGTGCTAAGATCCAAATAACAGGACAGTCCACTGGGAAATACACTGTAAATCAACATCTCAGATGTACTTCACCAAGGGCCAGAACCAAGCATGAGAGTTGCACCTCAAGAGGTTAGAAAACAATTATTACTGGAGAACTCCGCTAAGTGGCAATATTAAAACCTTAAAACTGATTTAAGAGAGTTGGAGTAATGTAGAAATGCAGCCACACACATAAAAGTAGATAGCGCTTCTAAGTGAGCATGGGTACATGCAGTAGGTCTCACCTCAATATGGTCTAGTTAATGACCAAAATTTCTGCAAAACATTCAAACCCCCATGAAGAAGAAAAAGATGGGGGGGGACACGACACATCACCAAACAATTCTCCTAATCAGCCTCTATGATGAAGCAATAGCAGGAGGCTCACCATGAGTCCTTTAAAACAACAAAAAAATCCCAACAGAAATTGCCTCCAGCTGTTCAAAGGTCAAGCAAACCAGCAAGATTTCTTACAAAAACAGACACCAATCAAACCAGAAAATTAAGTGATTTAAAATAATAAAAAAAACAACCAAAACAAAAACACTGAGGACCACACCAATAACAACCACAGCCACAGTCAATTTACACTTTCTCCTTTCAGCCTCCTGGTCTGTCCACAGAGCCCAACAGAGCTACTTTTTTCACCTCCATCTTTGAAATGCTGCAATGTCTCTCTAATGGCTTGCAGAGGCAGGAGTAAGTCTTTGCAGAATAGAGCCCATGCACACTTACACCTGAAGGTGCAGAGACATGACTGGGCTTAATTGTGCAGCTAAGGTGCACATCACCAGCTCCAGATGCTATTTTAGAGCATCGTGACAGAAGGAGCCCAAAGTCAGAAAAAGGCTCACTGGAACTACTGAGTAGATGGAGCAAGGAGTCATCATCCATCTCAATAAGGGACAGGGGAAGACTTCAGGCTCTCATCCTGCTCATGTGTGTTTCTACCACAAGCCTTAGCCAAAACCATTTCTGAGACTCAATAAATTACAAGAAGCAGAGGAGATGGATTTCAGCTCTCTTGGATAAGGGCAATCTGCTAGAAAAACAAACACCTTGTTTTGAGTTACGCAGATGGTTAACCATCTTAGGAAGCTATTTGCAAAGCCAAAATAAATTATTCAGATGAGAATACAAATCCACATGCAACCTTTTGCCCCGGTTTAACTAAATTGGTTCAAGAGTTGCATCCATATTTAACATAATTTCCCATATGGAAGAGACATTTGGGCAACAGATGGGACGGAGGATTGAGGAAACCCTCAACAGTGCAACGAGATACTCACAGAACTCCGCTCTGTCTTTTACCAGCCTTTGTGGGGTAGGATGCTTTGCAGTCTGGGTACCGGTCACATCCTGCTTCACTTGCAGTGCCTTCATCCCACCTCTACCATCTTCCTTCTTTTGGATAATGGAAGATATGTATTCATTTCCAACTGTCTGAGATCAGATGTTTGGTTTGGTCAATACAGTCTTTAGAAACAGCTTTCTAATACAAGTTAATATAACTTACATATGTTCATCTATAAGAATATAAGTTGTCTTTCTGTGGACTTAAAACAGTTTCGTGCCCTTTTCCGTCAGGGATTTCTGGTAGACATAGGTGCTGCTTGCCAGCTCTACCTGCCTTTTAGGCAGAAGCAGTTGAGCAATGAGCAGGCAAAAGAGAAGGCAGAAAAATCCAGGTGATTAAGGACTCAAATTTCAACTCTTTTCCAAAGGGAGGGAGGATAGAAGGAGAAGACACATCCTACAGTAATCTCAAGGGTATAGTACCTTGAAAATTTTCTTTGCTTCCTGTTTCTCTCTTTCAAGGCTTGGTTTTTCCTCTTTTTCATCCCTTATTATAGCTCTTCCAGGACTGAAAATTTCAGAAATGAGAGAGATCTCAGAACAGAGACACTTTAGCAAAGTCACAGGCAAACAGATTGCTTTATGACTGTGTCCAAATAAGCAGCTCATTTTCCCTTTGAATAAGGTAGATGCCAAAAAGACTGCCAGTACTAAAAGTAAGAGCAAATCCAAATGTGAAGGTCACTTATTACTTGGGGTAATAGCAATCATTCTTGAAAAAGGGACAAACTAAGATGATTGTTTTCTAGGAGCCGGCATGTACAAGCTAGATCCATTTGCCAGTGGCGGTACCTGGCTCACCAGATGTGCCTCTCACCATACTATATTGCTATTTAGGAAAGAAGATACAGGAACACGAGGCAGAACTTGATACCTTTTATCCAGCATCACAACATTTCCCACTGAAGTAACACTCTTTTATCACACAATTCTTCAAGCCCCATTGAAAAAACAGCCTTCAGCCAATGACAGTAATTATACACTGCAAGGAGTTTGAAACATGACATTTAGAGGATGAAATTCAGTCTGGACCTTGCCTTACCACACAGCTTTGGACCTGCAACCGGGTGTCCCACTTTGAGAGCCTCATACCTCTCCCTTCTTATACTGAAAGAGTTCAGGTTTCAGTAGGAAAAGACAATGTATTTTCTTGTGTGCCAGAGGAGAGAAGAAAATCTCCCCTCCGGATATGCTTTAGAATGAAAACAATCTTAAAAACCATGAGTGCTGACACAGGAGATCATCATCGTCTACATTGTCCTGGTCACAAAATATGAGAAATCTCTTTTTATTTACTGAGTGTTACAATATTCTAACCCTAACCTTAGTTGTGGGGTTAGAAGAAGATTGAGAGAAAGGAAAGGAAATTACCTGGATTTGGCAAAGAGAAGTGTCTTCTGTTTCTAGAATAAAGAAGAGGAAAGCCTTCAGCCACTGCACTTTTTTCAACAGTCAAGCTTTTATACAAGGCCTCAAATGTCATCTAGTATTTAAAGAAATATTTCTTTAGAAAGCCCAGAAGTGCTTTACATTTGGAATAGTCATCAGACAAGGATATTTCCTCTGTTTTGCTGGACAGGGGATACACATATTGACAAACTATACAGGGATAATATAACAGTGCAATGGATCAGGCCAATGAAGCTACTGGTCAGAATGAAAGCAATTACAGCTTGGAGATCTTACAGAAGAGAGGGAAGGGGTTTTTTTAATAAATAAATATTTTCCAACCTACCATAAAATAAGACTAGAGCCAAGCCACAGAACCTCTCCACAAATCATGCACAGATAAGTACATTTGGAAACCTGTGCTATTTCCTGGGCAATTTGATTGCTTTGCAAGTCAGGACTTGAAAGTGGAGTTTGATGTCTTCCAAAGACCGGTTTCCCCTCTTTTAGCAGAGCCAGAACTGATACCTACTACCTGATCATCTCCTGGCACAAGGTGATGTTTTCTCTCAGCCCAGCTAAACACTGTGAACTTAGCCATGCAGCCAAGCAGGTCTTCTCTATGGACAGCTGTAGCAATTCCTGTCCTGTGCCATGCACTATTCCACATTCACTACAGGATATCTCCACTGGCAAGGTGAACTGCCACCACCTTTGTAGCCAGGGTAAAATGAAAAAAGTCAGATCATAGTTTGCAGCAGAAATATCCCTGCAGGAGCAGATGAAAACCCTTACAGTCATTCCTACAACAGTTGCCCTCACTTACGAGACAAAGCTTGAAGCTCGCTGCCATTACAAGGAACCTGGCTCAGTTTTGCTCTTATGCCTTCACAGAGGGATTACCAGCACCGGCTAGCCTTTGGCAGGAACTTCCAGATCAATGCAGTGGATTTTTCCTCCAAGAATTCACGATCTTGGTATCAGTGCTTGACACTTGGTCAACCACCAACATCCAGATGGTGTTACCACTTCCTTATGTGTTTGCAGCGGAAGTCAAGGGAACTGACTCTCTTCCCTAGTGTGTTTGAAAACCTCATTAGTCTTCAAGTCGCCTCTGCAATTTCTTGTTTATTTTTTGAGAGTGTTCTCAGATAACACACAAAGAAATACTCAGCAGATAAAAAATACAGGTACTGAAAGTTTCTAAGATAGGAAAGCATGATACATTTGATACAGTCAAGCCTGAAGGACCAAAACTGGCCGTGATGAGACTTACCTTGTGTTCTTGAGGCTCTGCCGTAGGTGCTAGAAAAGATATTTGTGAATACGTATTACTTTTTAGTCCATGGTAAAGTCACTGCATTTTAAGTTGCAAAATCCAACTTCAGCCCACATACTCGGCATCCAGGCACATATTCACCACAGTACGTTCACCATGTCCTACCGATCAGGGTCCTTCAATTTTCTGTTTAGCATTAGCTTACATTCAGAGGACTGCAGCATCAAGCTTGACTGGCCACAGTTTGCATAGCCCTAGGGGCAAAACCAGGAGGGCTGTGGCAGGTCCCCCCAAGAAAGCTGCTTGGCTCCTGTTCCAATCAGAGAGAAAAACAATGTACAAGGCAGAGACTAATCCCCCCCAAAAGAGGCAACTTTGAAAAATGTAAGAGCAGAGCAGCAGCAACTCTGATAGAGAAAATTATACTGGGAAAAAGCAGTGATGGAGATGGAAAAGCTCTGTACCCTGTACCTTTCCGTTCCCAAGAAGATGCTGAGGTGTGCCTCACTATCTTTTCTTTCTCTTCTACATGGGTAGCATCTCATGACTTTTCCCCACTGCAGTTTTACTGTAAGCACCATCTCATCACCAAAACTCTAACTTCTTTTTTGCCTGTGCCCCAAAGTCCTCATGCACTGCCAGTGCACAGAAGAATGCTACAGTCAGTCATCTTTGGTCACCCAGACCAATGAGCAGCTGCTGTTCTCAAATTGAAGGAATTGTATTATTTCCTTTTTAAAAGGCTGTATCCCAGATAGCATGTAATTCATCTAGCAGTCTTACCTTGCAAAGTACCTTCAATGACACAGAAGGTTGTGGTGTCCCCAGACTGATTCAGGTACGTTGGGGTTTCTTCATAATTATACTGCTCTTCAGGTTGAGCACTGAGAAGATGAAAGAGAGAAGAGGGGGTTTTTTCTGGCTTTTTTAGAAGTCTGAAAAAAAAAATGTTAATCTTAAGGACAAGGAATTCAAGTACTTTGATACTGAGCCTACAAGAAAGCAAAGTGAAATCAGGAATTCCTCGGAGGGGTAGGAGACCTGTGCCAGATGCAGGACTCAGCTGAGCCTTCTCCAACTCCACACTCCCACTGCTTTTCCTTTGGGAGGACAGGCTGCATTTATAGGGCTCAAAGCACATCAAGGGACTTTATACTGGGATTATGGTCTTCTGCCTACAGCAATCCCTCAAGTAGAAACAGAACAAAAAAGTCCAAGGAAATCGGAGTGCAGCAGTTTTCAAACCTACTACAGCTACTTAAAAATTAATAACAACCCAGTTGCACTGTTTGGCATGCTGTTCCTCACTTTAAGGACACAGGAAGGAGAAAATACAGATATCAGGTGGCATGTTTAAATGTCCTGCTCCCGAGCTCATCAAGTGACATGATCCATGCCAATGTGGTGAGCGGCATGTGCCAGCCATAGAAGGAGGCAAGGCATCAGAGCCGCAGCACCACACAACCTCAAGTATTGGGCTTCCCAGCCCAGTCCCCTTCTCCACATTCTCCTTTTTCTTTTCTTCCACCAGAGATTCAAATTAGCATCATTCGGGAATAGGTGCAGAGAGAAATCCAAGCCTTCCCAGATTTCCCAGGCAAAGCCCCAAGGCTTTCCCTCCACCCACGGTGGAAGAAGTTTTGGCAGCTCAGGAGTGTACCAGCAAGTGGCAAATGCCCAAGATGCAGCTTGCAAGATATGGGGGGGATGGGCTATGGTGGTGAAAAAGCATCAGGAAGAGTTATAGCGAGAACTTCCATCTTTTAACAGTAAGTCTAGAAAAACCTCAGGGAGGGTTTGGTTTTCCTTGAATCACCCTACTGTCACAACTCAGCATCAAGAGAGTAAGGACTAAGTAGTTGCTGCAAACCAGAACAAGAGGAACAAGAAACTCAAGGTACATTTTAACAGTAGTAGAATCAGAGTAAAAAACAGCACCTAAAGTTTGGCATTAGCACAAGGTTCTGCTGAAGGCTGCCCCAACCCCCTCCTCTCCCCTGCAGCCCCCAGCACTGGGGGCAGTGCCTGCCAGCTTGCTGGTCCCACAGCATGTTTTGGACACGTAGGTCCCACTGAAGGGGGCACACATATACATATTGCATTAATACCACAAGCAGGTATTTTGTCCCCAGTGCCATTGCTTGAGGTAGAGGAGACTGGGAAAAAAACCCTACCCATCGCTTCCACAGCCCAACCCTGGGATAAAATAGCATCCTGAGAACTTGGCTGAACACCAGACATCCCTACCAGCACTGGACCACAGTGCTACACAGGACCTGAAATACAGTTGACTTAATGGATCCCTGACTAGCATCTGTGAAGGCAGAGTGTTTATCCCCAAACAGGGGATCAGAGCACAAGATTAGTTGGCACAAACAACTAGGTCACAGCCTCTAAGAGACCACACTTCATTACAGGTGAGGCTGCCACTTCTGGGCTTCGGGGTGGGGCTGGAATTTCTGACCTAAGAACCCCATTATTTTGCTTTTATGCTGGAGTTAATTTAATTCATTTCCCCAGCTATCACATGGTTAATATTTAACAAGTGACCTACTGTAAAGACCATATCAGAAGTGTTAGAGCAAGATAGCTAATCTTGCTGCAATGTATTACTAGCACAGCTTCCTTGTGGTGCATGACAGCTTTGAGGCTGGTTATTTTTTGACCAGTTCTCTTCTGAAAAGTACAAGTTAAAAGTTAAACAAAACGCCAGGCAATGCTGGTGGGAACACCTCGTGATGTGAAAAGCATGATTTGCTGTGTCTTCAGCTGCAAGAGTGCATTGTTTGGGCACAGAAAGTATTTTAAGGATTCATCTCTTTTTGCTTTGGTTGAGCCATTCTGTTTCCCATTTTCCCAGCTGTATATTCATGTAGCTAAGGCACAACATGTATATGAATATTTTTCTCCACTTTTGCTGTTCTTGTGGCACAGAACCAGGACTGCTACGCAACCACTCATGACAAGTCAGAGGCATAGCAGAAAAAGTCAGGATCCCCTTGTATAAAAAAAACCAAATTGTGTCTGTAAGATTTTTGAGCTGTTTCAGACAGTTGCATTATCAGAAGCTGAATCGATTAGCTTATATCCTCTGGTGAGTGAGTATGGACCACTACTTAATAAAAATCTCACTTCAGCATCTGGAGAGAGCTGAAGTTCTGGGGGTGCAGAGGCAGGGCAGAGGCTCCTGTACCCTGGCTGTGCTGGCTGCACAAACACACAGGAGGGCAAGCTCCTCTGTGCTGGCAAAAAACCACCAACACCTGCCGGTCACGCCAGGGCTTTGTTTCAGCAACAGTTCTAAAAACACCAAGCTTGAGTACATGGAACACAGGAAGGGAAGAGCACACAGTGGGCAGGTGCAACCAAAGCACCAGCAGTGTTTTCCCTCCGACCAGCTAGACCAGACCTAATGACACATGGGCAGGGCTCTCCATGCTGCTCAAAAAACCCAGAGGAGAAAATAGGGATGAAGCTTTCTGCTTTAGTAGAAGGTCATCCCAGCCAACTTTGAGCTTCCCATGTGGGTTCACACAACCCCTGGGGCAAATCGCTGCCTCCGGGAGTAGGACTTTCCCTCCAGACTGCGCAGAGATGCTTCAGCATCATGGGACGGGGATGTTCCTATTGCCTATGAGGCACGTATTGCCTCAGCACATGCTCACCTTTCAAAGGTCAAGTAATCCTCTTCGTCAGCAGCTGCACACAAACACACAGAGGATTAATGTTTGAAGGCAAGACTGCTCTCCTACAGAACACAGGCTGCAGCGACAGGGAGGTGTGATGGGTATGGCCCTTCCTCAAGGCAGCAAGCTGCACACAAAGGCAGGCGTGAAATAAGATTGCCAGCAGAAACTGGGGATATGTCTGTGTTAATATGTCGTTATTTCATGTTTCCAGGCAACAACCTCAGGCTTTCTAGAGATCAATAATTGAGCAATATTGAGAGAGCATGGAGATGATGACATATAAATGTAACTAGTTTCCTCCATCAAATTAATATATTCAGAAAAGGCAAGTAGGCTAGAAAAGAGTTTCAGTGAAAATCTCTCTCTTTCCCTCTTATTCTTATCAAGGCCAGGGCAGACCGATAAGCACCGGCACAGTAAAGCCAAAGAGAGTTTAGCCGAGCCCTTCCTAGAAAAGCACCTCCATTTGAATTCAGCAAAAGTTGTACCTAAAGATCTGGCTATAATTAAGCCTATAAAGAAACACTATTTATCAGGTTAATAAGCAGTCTAGAATATTCTATTATGCAACATCAATAAGGTTTTATTACGGGAAACTGAACTTTTGCATTTCTTTATGTTGGAACATTTAACAACATTGCCCTCTGTTGTATTTAAAACAGAAGAGGCAGATTAGCAGACCGGTTTCTTCCAATTTTATTGTGCCTTCCCACAGTTGTGTGCTGCAGAGTCAAGGCATTTCCCATTGAAGTAGAGCGATAAAGATCAGCTTGCGGCTTACGCAGCTGCTGCTGCTTTACAACCAGCTGTGAACTGCTCACAACACGCTGCAGTTGCAAGGAAAGCAGGTTTCTGCAGGGGGGATGATCAACCTGGAAAACCAGATCCCTTTTCCAGATTAAGAGTAAAAATCAGTCTCGCTGACACTGTTGGGCTCTTTTTAAAGTTTGAGAAAGATGCTAGAAACAAGTAACAACGTCCTATTTCCATGTGCTTGGAATCATGGCTTTATAGATGTCAGTGAACTGCAAATTATTATTCATTTTCTGCAGAATGGGTTTGGGAACAAAGACTAGAAATCTCTTACTTATTTCATTTCTCCTGTAGACTGAAGGCATGGTGCTTCGGAAAGCACTGAGATCAAACTTCGGGGGTCTTGCAGGCTTCCCAGGGGCAGGACCCAGGGATTCAGCTGAAGGGAGAGGTTTAATTCTTGGCCACTTGCTCACAGGGATGTGAGAGCATTTTCCTGCTCCAGGCTGGCAGATGGGAGTCTCTGATTCTGCTCCAGAGAAGCACAAGGACATGCAGCAATTAGACCTCATTTAAGCAAAAATCCATGTAAGATCATTAGTTGTTATACAGGCATTTCTAACCATCTCTTCTTCCTCCCAAATTCAGCATCCCCCTTACACAGCAGGGCTCTTACCATGCTACCAGAATGGAAAAATAAATGGAAATGGCCATTTTTACAGATTTTTACAAAGTTAACCATGTTGGGGCCTCAGTTCTTGACAGCTCCCTTCCTCTGGATTATAAAATACTGGGCTAATTTTCTGTACCGATAACATTTTAATCTGCCAGGATTTAGTGGCATAGCAGTTTTCCATACACAGTGTGAGCAAGGTGGCTTTCCAGGGTAAACAAAGACTTAATCTTTTCAGCGCCCCATCACGCAGTGTGACGTTAGCAAGGGGAACTTCATAGCATTTGTGTTTCCTAGCATCAGTTTCTGAAAGAAATATTGCAAGGAGAATATGTTCTCTGAGCTCAAATATGAACTTTTGCAAGGCTTGGAGGGTGCAGAGGGGGGAGTTCAGATTTAAGCCATTTTAATTCAAACTAAACTGTCTTTGCAGAAAAGCCAAGACTTTACACATCTGTGAGAAAACCAAATAGCAGGGCATAGTAACATTTACATTGTAATTGCAAAAGGCCAAAGCAGACCAAAACTGAAGATACTCCACACTCCACACTCTTCATCTTACTCTCAAAATGTGGATAATTTCTTAAACTGAATTTTAAAAATTTGTTGGAGATGGGGAGCCCTCCCTTTACCCAAGCTCAGCAACAGTTTGGGGCCCATTTCTTGTCTCCAGGACCAGAGAAAGAAAAGAGCACTCCAGGGTGCCAGTCTGGCCTGTTGTTTGAGGGTCCCAACTCGTAACCTCTTTTCTCTCCAGCTGCTGTATCCTGCACTTTTAGAGCACCTATACGCTCATATGCAAGTATATATGCTCATTGTTAAGAGTATAGCTTACTATACCTTTCTGGTGCCGAGGTTGCTCTCTTAGTGCTGGCTGGCAGAATGCAGTTGCCACTGTACTCGCAGCACCTGCTTCATCAGAGTTCCTGTGTCCTCTGCGAGCCGGGGGAAGAGCTGGCCTGCTGCTGTGCAGGGTGCCCTTCTTCTGGGCAGGCAAGTCCATCACGGGCTCACTTCCAGACGGTCGCATCCTGCTGCTGCCTGATGCAGCTGGAGCACACGTTACCCTCTGCTCTGGGCAGGGGTGTACGTACAAGTTTGCTGCCCGTTGCGTTGGGAGCATTGCACTTGCTTTCCTGCTGCCGGATAAAGTACTTTCCCAGATCTGTAGGGCATGGTGGAAAGAATTTGAGAGAGGAGAGCCCTCTGGAGCTGTTTGGGTTGATTCTTGCTGATCAGTGCAATAGGATGGCGGTGGCTTCTCTGGACTATTCTTTTGAGAACTCAGCCCTTTCTCCGAGACATTGCCTTTGTGCTCTTTGTTGTGCCCTGTCGGCTCCACACAACCCAGCTTGGCTCGAGGCCATGCCAAGGGGTTGCATTGGGCGAGCACTGAGGGCTGGGCAGCAGGATGGGCAGGTTCGTCCTTGGCATTTAGTATTATCGCTTCTCTCTTACTCAGGGGCAGAGGGCTGGACACAGAGTTACCTCCAGAGCCTGGCTTGGGAGGGATTTCAGCAGGAGGCTTCTTGTATGGCTGCATCAGCTTCTTGGCAAAGTTGGAGTCATTTTGAAATTTTGCTCGGAGGGCTCTGAAATCAGTCACACCTTCCTGGGAGAGGGAAGAGAAGAGAACACAAAACACCTGCTTTCAGAGGTGGCAACAGGCAATTTATACAATCATGATCATTTCAGAGAGAAAGAGGCTGCAGACTCCACCCTGGTCACCAAGGATATACAGAGCCTGGTGAAAATTTAAAAGCAGGAGAGGAGAGTTAGCTCATTCAAAGAATCCTCCAAAAGCTCACAAATAGCTTCTTATAAAGGCAACAGAGTTGAGACAGGGCAAAAACACAGGAGCAGAGCACGGAAATACAACCAACCAAAAGAACATTAGAGCTTCCCGGCAGAGGTGCTGCGATAGTGCTTATGCACCTGCTGGGTAGGAACGCTGCACTTTATTTTCAGTATACAAGCATCAGCCAGGGGTCAGATCCGTGCTGCTCCAGAGATCCCCAGCCCCCTCCCCACCTTCTTTAGGAAACTCCACCATGGCAAAAGAAGCAACAAACATCTTGGCAGGCTCCAAATGACCCCTGAGACAAAACCTTTTTCCTCCACTGTGTTGGTTCAGCTCAGGGTCCCTATGGCTCTTTGGATGCTTCTCCCATTGCTGATATTCCCAACCCAGGAAGCAGAGGACATACAAACCAAATGCACAGCACACAAGGACAGCAAGAGCATTTCCTAGTCTGGGTGATGAATACCAGCTAAGATACTCAATTCCTCTCCCATACAGTTACCAGGCCCCAGGTTATGTATGATTTTGAACAAAGAGAGCTCATCAGTGACAGCACAGTTTAAAAGGGCACTTGAACATTTTGTTTCAGGCCTTCGTCCCCAGGCGTCCCATGCTGGAAGAAGGAGACCACAATTTTTGCCTGCAATGCCATGGCTTAAATTCAGCCCTGAACTGAACTAGGGAGAAAATATGAAGAAAAATTTACGAGCTACTTAAGTCCTTGAACTGCTCTATAACTTTTTATATGCCATGATTACATTAGGTGCACTACTCTGGCAGCTTAGTTCAGTGTGGAGAACTGTAAGGCTTCACGAGAACCTGTCTAATGAGGAAATTGGAAAAAATTATCTAGGACAGAACTTCGTTATTCTGAAAAAAGCCCCAGCCTTAAGTGTTAAGGCAGAACAGATGAATAGCATACTGAGGTTTTATTGCATTTAATTGCACGATTTATTAAACACTGACAATTTCTCTTGAATAGCCCCTTTCACTGACTTTATTACTTTCACAGGGTAGTGCATGATGTAAAGAACCAACCCTTGGGGGAGAGGTTTGAATTGCTCCAATTATATTTCATATTAGTGGTCAGCAGCGTGATGCCGTGCAAGCTGCCCAGACAGCCTAATCTAGTGGCGAGCCGATGGGAACGGGAGTTTTCAGAAGGATACAGAGGATGAATCAGATTTTGGAAAAAAAAATAATCCCACATGTACCAGATCCCTCCAGCAATGCCAGACAGGAAATAAAGCAGAGAGGTGCCCTAACGCAATTGCACCGAGCTTTCGCACGTGCTGCAGCAACAGTTGAAGAGTTCAATGCTGTTTACCTCTCCTTACTGATCTTCTTTACTGTAGCGTATAGTTTCTCATCAGCACCCTCAGAGACAAAGAAAGCAGAAAAGAAAAAGTACCTACATGTCTCAGTGTGCCACAGGCAAGGTGGACTCCTGCAAAACAGGGGTTTTGGTCAGGACTCTCCCTGGCACTGGCTGTGACAGTCACTATCATGGTACTACCTGTAATTAAAGGGGGATGAATACAAGCATCCCTTTTCCCCTCTCAAGTTGTTATTCCTCTTGGCTTGAAATGGCAGCTTCAGATATTTGCCTAATTAACTGGAAGGTTATCTGCGCTTAACGCACTCTCTGTGCCCTTCACTAGAATATAGTTTCCCCCAGTTTGCAGCCCGCTGGGATATTGGCACCAATGCCACAAACAGACCCAGTGGGAGGGAAACATATGGACCCTGGACAAGCACACCAAACTGCCTGGGAGGGTGGGGTTAAATTGCACCCCATAGCCACCTCCTATACACTGACACCCAGCCGGCCCCGATGCTCTCTCTCCCCCCCAATACAGTTCCAGCAAGTACCGCTTCCTTGCACAGGGCTGAGCTTAGCACAACCCTCAGAGGTGCAATGAGTTCTCCCTGTCTCTGCAGGATGATTTTCCATCAGGGCTGGGACTATTTCAAACCACAGACCCATCCAAGCAACTCTCCGGCTCGACCTGCACACCTTGAGCTAGCTCAGGACAATGCTCAGCCTAAACAAGGTGCCAAGCAGGTTGCAGGCAGGCAGGGTACACATCAAGTCCCAGTCCTGTGCCAGCTCAGGGAGGGTTCAGCACATCACGGAGAGGTGCTCCCCTGAAAATTAGACCAGCTGACAAGTGGGGAGATTACACTAATAAATTTAAAGGACTGCCAAAAGCTGACAATGTGTATTACAGCTGCATCTGGCCAAATAATTAACTGTGAATAATAATACATTTGGCAAAAGCCTACGCAAGATGAGAGAGGGAGAGAATAAAAAGGAAACAAAACTTCCACTGGCCGGAAAGTTATGAGCATTATGTAGTCAAGGGATAGCTAAACTTTCCATATTTTCTCCCTATAAATAAAAAAGTTCTTTTAACATTAATATCATTCTAGGAAGCAGAATAAAGCTCAGTTTAAGCCAATGATAATGATACCTTTTAGAAAGAGCAGCTGGAGGTTTGTGCTGATACCAAGGACTAACCAAAAAGAACCCGAGTTCTCATTAGTTTTCTGCAGTTGCCTTTCTAAAACAAATTGACACCGGGAGAGAAAACCCCAATCTAGGCGTGACACGCAGGACAGCCAAGAGGAAGCACTGCGTGTTCCCCTCCTGAAATTCTTCTGGTTTCATCCATCCTTTATCTTGATTTCCAAGGGAGCTCCCGCGGGTAAATGTTTAATCAGCGCTGCCCCGCAGTGGGGCGGCTGGAGCCAAGCCCAGGCCCTGGGCACGCCGACGACATGCGGCCACAGACACCGTCTACTCATTAACCCGCCAGCTTCTCCCAGGGGAAAAAAAAAAGATCCACTCTACTTTTTGTTAAATTAAGAGGTAGCAACCGCCGCTCATCTCAGAGCGAGGGGGAAGAAACCAGGCACGGGGAGCCCCTCAACCCCTGCTTCGGGGCAGAAAACCGTCCTTTTGTTGTCCACACACAGAGCAAAGGCGGCACCGAGAGCATGCACCTAACCCCGAGTTTACACTGCTCCCGGCGCTTCATGGCGATACCAGCCCCAAAGGTACGCCGCAGAGCAGCAACTCAAGCAGCAGGTATTTCACCCGGGCCGGGGGGCAGAGGAGCCCGAGCAGCCCACGGCCGCGGTGAGGGGGAGGAGGAGCAGCGCCCCGGCAGTTACCACGTCCATCCCTTCGCTGCTCCGTGCCGGCTCCAGCGGTTCAGCCCGGCAGCAGGTTTCCCTGGCCCTGCCTCCGGCGGCTCCCCGCTCCGCCGCCCGGCCCCGGCCCCGGCCCCGGCCCCGGCCCCGGCCCCGGCCCCGGCCCCGGCCCCGGCCCCGGCCCCGCCGCCGCCGCCGCCGCCGCCGCCGCCGCCGCACCGGGCGAGGCGGGGCGAGCCCGGAAACACACCTGGGCCAAGGCAGGGGCCTGCCCCCGGGGCGGGGAGAGCCTCACCTGGGCAGGGCTGTGCTCCCGTAGGCTCAGCCCTGCCCTCCATGCTTCCTTGAACTGACTCACAGGCTCCCCGAACCACAAACTTCAACACCGCGGCAGGCTTTGGATGGGTTCAGAGAGGGAAGAATTGGGACTGGTTTGCTTTTTGAGGGAAAGAACGGCGCTCCCCCCCAGCATGGGTGCCCCTAGAGCACCCGCGTCTATATGGTGTCCATGTACGTGGTAGTTCTCAGGTCCCTCCTCACACCTGGGGCAAGCGAAGCTGAGGGGACTAGAGGAAGCCCACCATGCGGGGGCGATGATCCTTACCTCACCTCTTTGTAGGTCTCCCCACGGGTGACACCCACCCTGCTGCATCAGCCCAGCCTGCACTAGGCTCTTCCCCAAGCCAAATCCAGAGACCTCGAAGTGATTGAAACAGACATTTCCCTGGAGGAACCAAGTGTTTTCTTTGCCTCTGGATGGCAGAGTCCAGCAAAAACAGTCATCCTTGCTGATGCCCACACATTTTCTCTAGTGAAGGAGCAACTTCTCACAGTGAGCTGTTTCTCACAGTCCTAAGGACAGACCAGTTAAATTACAGCAAACAAGACTTTTCGCATCACTGGATATTTCTGCCCTGGAGAAGAGCCTGTAAAGATCTGTCCGAATATTGAGCCCATGTTTTTACAGATCACGTGTCCCAGGAAAAACAAGACTGGTTAGCTTGGCAAGAAGAGAACTGAGAGCCCCAGGACTTTCTTTTTCCTTCCATAACTGATCAAATATTATTTCATCTTTCTCTGCAGGAGTGCTTGATGTTTTCCTGTGAGCCGAGATGGCTGCTGCTTGGAGCCCCAGTGCTGGGTGATATTCAGAGGCAGCTGTCAATAGGGCCTGGGTGAGTAGGGAGCTATCGGCAGCCTGAGCAACACTTACCCATCACCAGTTGGCCCTAATCCCACGGCACCTCTCATACGTATTATTCCCAAAGAGCTGCCTGGAAAAGAAACCCTGCAGCAATAGCAAGCCCTGAGGTTAGGGGAAAAGGGACTGGTACAGCATGGCTGTGATGTGTAGGATCTGATAGCAACCTGTGTGCATATGATTGTCTGAAGGTGTCCCAGATTTCTCTCTGCTGATTTGAAGGTAATGGGAGCGATACATGACTTAAGGATGGACATTCTCCCTCTGCACATGGGCATTGAGGAAAGCCTTGCACCAGGCATCCCTAATGCCCTTGGGAGTGGGACCGATGCTCTTGCAGCCTAACTTGACCCAGCTTTCTAGAGCCAAGCTTGAGGAGACCTGAAAAAAAAGGAAAAGAAATTGGGAAAAAAACCCCTCATTCGTCAGAGACATGACTCGAAGTGCGAGTCGCGTTCCTCACCACATGAAAAGCCCTGCTGCTGCGTGGTGGTCTTGGAGAAGAAAGGGCGGTCCTGCCAAGCCGGGAGTTGGCAGGGAAGTCCCCCAAGCCAGGGCTGGAGTCGCGGCGTGATGAAAATGAATGCTGGCTTTGTGTACAGGTAGCTGGAGAGGATTTATGCCCAGGGGTATGAATGTAGGCTGTGAATTAAAGCACTGTTAGAGAACCAGGAGCTTGTGACTTCAGAGCCATGGTCCTGTGGAAAGGGACAGGGCAGATTCCTCTATATGGGCTCTAAAAAATAAAAAGAAAATGCCAAAGGTTTCTTTAAAACATGCATTTCATGAGCGCTAGCCCTGCTGGGATCCTACTTGCCTCACCTCTCTTTGACAGCTGCCCCAGGGCTGCCATAAATCGCACCAAGCTATAATAACTGCACAGGGAGCGCGGTGTAGCCATGGTGTTGTGTAGATCAAACACTGCAGAAGTGGAAGCCAGCTTTTTTCTCTGGCTCCGGACCTTTCTGGGGAATGCCTGATGATGAAGAGCTGGCTCTGCTCTATGTAAGCCACCTTTTAAAGGGCCACATGGCACAATTTCCTTAGAGAAACTAACAGGAGATGAAAAATACAGGACTTTACACCCGGAAATGCTGGAGGGAATGCAGGTAATCCCTTCGATGGCCCTTCCCCTCCTGCCTCACCTCCCCCTTGCAGTGCTGATGCCTCCCGTCGGTCCCCAGCAAGCTGCAAATTGCCGTGAATGGCCACGCCCCAGCAAAACACAGTGACCACCTTGTCCACCGCCACTATTAACCAGGCTGCGCTTTGGTGCGGGAGCTTGGGGTTTGGTCTGGGTTTGCATGCCAGAGGCACTGACCCAGAACAGGAGTTCCCAGGCACAGCCCTGACTCAGATAAAACCAAATACCATTACTGAGAGTAATAGCACCAAACACTTCCTAAGAGTACATAATGTCCCCAGAACAAACAATTTCAGCTGGCTTAAAAATCTAAAATTTTGTGATTTGGATGGGTTTTTTTCAGTAATGCAGTTAGTATCTTATGTAGACACATCAGTCCACGGGCTGCAAGTACAGCATTCAGCAGACTTATTTTCCCTGCATTACACTTTTCAGCTACTTAGTGACAGGTGCAATTTGTCATATGTTATAGGCACGTTTTTGGGGGGTTGGGGTTATTTATTTATTTATTTATTTCAAAGAGGTCTTACTATAGACCAGAAACAACAGCAGATCTTGGGAATATGATTTATTCCTAATCTTTTAGGCTTTTAGAAAGGGCAGCAGCATGACTGGTAAAGATCAGAGGAAATTTTGGGGCAATTGAATCTTCTCTGGAAGACAAGTAGATTTGGGTATTGCCTGTGACATAGTTGCTGGTAATGTTAGCCCAGTATCATAATATTATAGATTGGGGGTGGTCTGACAAGCTATTTTCCCTTGTCACAGCTACTGGCCCCACATGTGGGACAGCACTGGAGGAAGGAGAATGGGGCACAGAGTGAGGGAAAGAGCTGCTCCTGAGTGCAATGCAATAGGGTCCTCATATCTGAAAAAAAACCCACCTCAGAACCCATAAAAATGGGCAAAAGTGGATAGTAGGGCACAACCTTTTGCTGGGGGGATTTTCGCTCAGTTTTAATGCTGTATTCTGCCCCCAGGAGGGCCAGAGCAGCCACCCCAGCCAGGCCCCCCACACCTCTCTCCCTTTTTCTGCGAGGAGGTCATATCATGGTTTTCCAGCAGGGGGGGAGATAGGATCACTTGTTCCACCACAGAGACACGTCTTGCGTTACTGCCATTAACAAGGAATTTAAGAAAATGCAGTATTCTTGATCCCGTCATTCAAAAATCTAACACTTTCTTTTACTGGCCAGGACAAAGTGTTGTTTGTTTAGGATGAGCCAATGTAGGTACCCATGTGGCACCTTCAGAAGTTTTAAGATCAACTCCATCGGAGCACTGTAGTAGTCAAGAAAATTAATTTTAAAGCCTTGCAATGTTTCAGGTTTTTCTATCTGTCCAAGGTTGTCTCTGCAGTACGTCCCTGATCCCACAAACGAAGTGCATACTTCTTTTCTAGCAATATAACCAATAAAATTGCTCCTGTGTTTCAGGCTGCTTACTCTGGTAGAAGGTATGTCATCAGACCGGTTCAGTATTCATTGACACCAAATGAGGACTGGCATGTCCAGCACTAGAGCTGCAGTCATCTTCTGGTCCTTAGGTGGGTGTTTTCCACACCTCTCTGCAGCCACTGGGTTCAGTAACTGGGACATGTGCCCAATGCACATAAATGACACAGAGCTTTGTTGGTCCTTACAACGCACCATCTCACCACGAGCTTTCCGTGGCCAGAGAATTTAAGCTGGGAATGAAGAACAGCGGAACCTCATGAAATGAGATGCACTGCCAGTGCACAGAGGAAAAGCCTGTTGGTGTTTGCAGGGACTAGTCAGCCCTGTTATCGGGACACAGCTGCTACCTGCGGTGTGCAACCATCACTGTGACAGTGACCACTCCTGCCAGCACCTGCAGGCAGTGTTTGCTGTCACACCATTGACATGGAGGATGTTGACCAGGGTCAGGTACAGCCTGCAGCATCCTTTCCCTGCCCTGCAGTGATGCAGCGCACATGGGCATGAGGCCTTCAAGACTGCAGAAACGTCAAGCACAGAGCATATGCTCATCAGTGTAAATGATAGCAAACTCATTACATCTTATCCTTTTTAATGCTTCTACTTGTCTTCTGTTTGCTGTACAATATAAAGCCATCTTCTAAATCTAAACCCTTCTCTTGAAGGTATCTGTGCTGAGATTTTGATTTTGAAGTTCTGCGATGAAGACCTTGATAACTAGCTTTGTATCCTTGGCAAAACAGCAGTTATTGTACCAAGCTCCTCTGCAGAGAAAGCTCTCCAGCGCTTGCAGAGTGGATGAGCTGAGAAAGCCCATGTGTGCTGTGAAAGCATGTGTGAAATGGCGAACTTTCCAAGGGCAGAGCTCCAATTGCTAGGCACAATTTCTTCACCTTGCCATATCTAACATCTCTATAACCTCTGTACATTGCAACAATCTCTATATTTTTTTAAAAAACCCACCTTGCCCCTGAATGAAAGGCTGTCTGCTCTGCACTTTTCCCTGGGGAACCAAGAGAGAACAAACAGCACATGGCAGGTGTCAGTCACATTGACAGCAAGAAGCTTGGATACAACTTTGGGGCTATGATGTATCGAACAGAATGAAAAAGAACAGGACTCTGTTCATGGTCTTCAAGTTAGGAACAAAATTCAGATTTACAGTATTGTGTGAATAACGTACTACAACAATTATAAATAGAATATTGGCATTAAAAAGGATGATTCTTTTAAGTAACTTTATCCTCTGCAGAAAAAACACGAATATACTAAAAAATAAAAATCTACATTTAAAGAAAGTACAAATGCAAATTGCTGGACAACAACAACGTTATGTTAGCTCTTGTAATGTAACTTCACCCTGGAGCTAGGCTTGTGTAGACAGCCATGTTACCAAATGTGCTGCTCAGGTGCTATTTAAAAGATCAATGCATTCTGCAGGCAGAAATTACTTCCCCTTGTTGGGCCAAAGTCATTTGAAGCGGAGGCTTTTTGAAGTAGAACAAAATCCTGTATTGCTAGAAGAGAGGAAAAAGTGGATGCCTGTTTGTTTACACTGAGTTAATCTGCTCCTGGTTTTAGATACGTAAGAGTTGTAAATGAGGAGTTATGTGTTGTCTAATTAGAGGTTAGCAATGAAGGGTTTTCCAGTGTCGGGGAAAAGAACTTTGCAATGGGAATAATCCCAAAGTGACGATGCAAATTCCCACCCAGGCTTTGATGCAGCAAGCTCACTGCTTATCCCAGCCCGCTCACAGCCTGTATTTCCATGCTCTTGAAGAGCCCCAAGACTTCAGTTCACGGCTCATCATCCTGAAGGTGACTGCATCGCTATCGACAGCACGGCTAGCATTGCAAGTCAGAGGTTCAGAGAGTTAATTCAGGTTTAGAGGCAAGGATACAGCACACGTTTTAGAAAAGTTCAATTCATAATGTTATAAATGGAACCATTACTTTTATATATATCACTTTTGGAACATAACACCTGTGAGAAAGGTTCTTTAATTTCACCTCTAATGTGGTGTGCCTTGCTTGCTGCTTAAATCTCTCTCGCACACCTCCCCCCCCAAACGACCTCACCTATCAGTGCGAAATTGTTGTTGTGCCTGATTGCACAAACCAGCCCAGCCTTTTACCTGGGAGATGTGCCACAAATAACTTTCATTATATATATGGTGTGTTTCTGACGTTACTATCAGCAAAGGAAAGATATAATGCTTCGACAGTCTTGCTTAGATGCTGAGGAGGCACTTGACTGTGCAAAGCAACCATTTATATCACAGGACAGCAGAAGTTTGGACCAAAGACAGATTTGGCAGATGGCCAGGGAGGCTCCCACCATGGGGACGGTGGGGTCCACCCCCACCAGACTTTTATGAGCATTGCTAAAACCTTTTTATGTCGTTCTGTCTTAACAGCAACATGCAGAGAGGCTGTGATGTGTAATAGGGAGGTAACGATGGGGATCGCCTTAGGCTAGTTTCAATCCCCCGCTTTTCTCCCAGGCAAAAGCAATTTAGGTTTAATAGTATATATATGAAAAATATTAAAACCCTTATCTGAGTACTTCTTGTGTAGGCAAAGAAAGGAGAAGGACTTTCTGAACTCATCTGAAGTGCGTTAGTAGGTAAGGGATTACATTAACATACTCTCGAAGGTCACAAAAAGGCAGTTTTCATTTCATTTCGCTACAGTTTACCCATGTGCTAAATTTCTTTGCGTTTAGCAAAGGCAAGCCCCAGGGTCATTCTGAACTTTAATTACATTAAAAGTAACATGGTAAGAGGTCCTTTTATTTTGATAATTCACAATACCATCTATTGAAATTAGCTTTGCAATTAATTTGGGAAATACACAAAGTGACACTTCTATCCCAGTCTTTTGTGGACAGAGGACAATTCACTGTCTGCTTAATAGCTGTAATAGTCTGAGACCAGATTTTCCTACAATAATTACACTTTCTCTTCAATTTATGGAGGTTCAAGCTTCCAGTTGTCTGCTGGGAACACTTCATTTATTCATGAAGCATCTCATCCCACTTAATCAGAAGAAAAGCAAGGAGATACAGACACTTGTTCAAACAGAAAAGTCTCTGTAGATCTCTTACTCTTTTTTGTTTAACTAATACCTAATGAAGTTATAGATTCCTTATGCATTTTTGTGCCTGCCCAGGAGCCCTCGGGGGAATTTTGCAGGTGATGTGCAAGCTCGAGGAAACAGGTATGGGGCAACTTGAGCTACAGCATGACCAACTGTCTTTCCAATGGCCTTTTTTTCTTTCTTTCAACATATGAAAAACTAAATAGTCACATCTTGTGACCATTATCTTAATAATAAATAACCCATTGTGTTCTTGCTTTGGATGGTATTGCTTTCTTGTGCACATCCACTACTTCTGTGTTAAGATCTCAAGCAATGAAAAGCATTAGAACTACCATTAACACATGGTTCCGCACAGCATATGGCATAGGACACCATTTCAGATTTAGGCGGTATCTTCCTCATCCCAAATCACATCAGAAAAAAAAGGTTTAGAGTCTTATGTTGCAATGACTGTGTAGGGCTCTCCAAAAGCCAGGTGAAAACTCACACCAGCTTTGGAGACAGGACACTGTCTTATGGGGATAACAATAGAAACATTTCCCTGAGGTATCTGGAAGGCACATGTTCCTCATAACAGAATTCTATAATAATTTTCAATTTGCTGAACCAGGAAGCTTTTCCCTGGTGAGCAACCAGGTACACCAAAATTGCAGTTAGGTCACTGTGGGAAATAAAATTAGTTTCCTCCTCCTTCAAATTAAAAGGAGGGCGCAGGCTGGACAAGAAACACGCTGCTGCAATAGGACTTGATTGACTTTAATGTGGAAACAGTTGCACAGTTTATTATATTCCCTTGCCAGAAAACTGGGAATTTGTTTCCAAAAGGGCAAAGGCCTCTGGGATGTGTCCTGATTCTTTGTGATTCGATCTGTGCCATTGTCAATGATTTACTGTAGCGTTTTGGAGTCCGGTGAGCTCCGTGCTTCTTCTAGCAGTGCTTGCCCCATGGCATCCTGAAGCCTAAAACTTTTGTTTGCAGCTAATCTATAGCAAACATTTGCATATGGAAAAACAATGCGGTGCAGCCTGTGTCAGCTTTCTCCTCTGATTCTCTCTATATGTTCTCTGGCTTTAACAGCATGTCAGGCCACAGCTACAGCACACAGGGAGCTGGAGGCATTGCCTTCCCAGAGGTAAGTTTGTCCCCCCCCCCAACTTTACATATATAAATTATGGGCAAGTCAGTCAGCCCATCAATTTTGTCCTGACTTGAGGCATGTGCACACTGTGCTTTCTGTAAACAGCTACCAGAAAAAAAAATACTGGCAGTTGTCCAAAGCCCAAGCTAGGCATCATAATTCCATCTTACATGGACTGTTTTCACAATGATTTTTGTTTTACAGATGACTATTAAGCCTTCTTAAACTTCCTTACCAAAGTTACCATACTGGTTTTGGGCACTTGGAATGAATTCCCTATACAGGATGATTTATGACTGAATATTTTTCTTATTCTTTTTCATAAATAATTATTTTGCATTTGACAATGTGAAGTTAACAAGTGCGTGTTTATAACCCAATTTTCAATCCAAGCCAGTCCTCATGCCTCTATTTTTCCCCCTGAACAATATTATTAACCTATGCAAGTGTCATTTAGGCTTTGAAGGAAGGGAATAAACAAGTTACCTTTTTTCTAAAGGTATAGTGTCATAGTAGGAAAATGGCTGGATTTTTTTTTTCCACAGCTATTAATTTCAGGCTTTTTCTAAAGGCAAATATGATTTAGAAGGATCAAAAAAGGTATCAGTGATAATTGGAATGTGGAGACAAGGAGAAGGTGGAAAGGAAAAAAATGTGGTAGTGATACACTTAATTATGAAGGCTTATTCCAATAATCCCTTCTGAAAATGAACAAAGATGAGATTTTTGATGTTTGATGAACTTATCAAACACGGGAGAATAATGAAGAGGTAAATGTAAAATCCAATCGAAGGTGAGCCAATTAAGTACTTTGTGAAGTGCTGAAGGATACAGCCCACAAATCCTACCGTCAGAGTGAAAAGGCATCAATACATGCGTGTCCTCCAGCTCCGTGTTTGTCTGCAGGCTCTTGTTGTTTTCCTGGAGACACGATGGCTTTTTATCTCATGCACTGATCTGCATCCACAGGCTCCCTTGCTGAGCTGTTGCAGCTTTCATTTAGTAGTCTCTCTTCTACAGCCTCTGATGAATCCCCAAAGTGCTCCGTAGCTCTGCTAATTATCAATATTTCTCTTTGGACTGCAGTCTCATAAGTAAAACAGACTGCTCATTAGTTAATCACCAAAATAATAATAATAATGTTTTGGCTCAGAATAACCCCTCAAAATGCTTCGAAGGCTGTGGCAAACACAGAGTTGTATTATCACACCACAGATTGCTCCTCAAGACAAAGAAATGCATTATACAAATAAAGATTGCAGGAGTAGGGACAGAAATAGAGACTGTAACAACTGGGCTGGGAGGCAAGAGAAGTAGTTTCTTGCTGTTGTATAGTGATATTCAATGTATGTGCAGAGAGTCTAATCCAAGGGCCATTGCGATACAATACCCTTGCCATTTTCTTCTTTTATACTCTTCCTTTAGTTATTTTCCTCTTCTCAGAATTTATGTTTTCCTTTTAGAAATAGTCAGTCAACAAGTTCTCATAGTCAGCATGGCTTTGTCCCTTGCCTTCTCAGCACTGTTGGTGCAGCCATTCCCGCCACTCCATAAAGCCCATGGGGATCAGACCCTGATTTCACACTTGTCAGGAAAAATACTGACCATGAGTTAACAATGGTGTAAGCAAAGTGAAAATAATAGATTTCAGAGCAGGACCAAGGTGATAAACATCACTACTCCTGGAGTTTGTGATATGCTTCTGAGAAGAAAGGAAAAAAAGAAGCTTTTCCTTAAAACATGTCTTTTTCTCAAAATCCCATTTACTCAGTGTGTTTGGTCTTATATGTATGATGTACATATATTTTATTGTAATCTACCTATTGGAAAGGGCTGGGATCTCTTGGGAGAGCAGGAAACCCAAGTAAAAATCCTCAGGTCCTGCACCTGCTGCCCTCGACTGATTCTGATAGTGAATACTTGGACAGGCCATCTCGGGCAATACACCCCCCCATGCTAAGGGATGCTTCCCATTTCCTAAAAAATAGGTTCCTGGTGGAAACATTCCCTGCTAGCCTCCAGCCCTCCCTAAAACACAGCTTCAAAGACCTTATACTGCTATCTCTTCCCCTACTTAGAAGAAGAAGCAGAGATGTTAATTCTCCAGCTCCTGTCAACTGTCAGCTGAGCCAGTGGTCAGAATGGACTGATTGCTTTCCTTGCCAAGAGAAAAAAGTAAGATTCCACCGTAATGTATTCATTTATCTTCAGATGTGTCTGTGATGAGGATGTACACACATTAATTATATATATTATACATATTCATCATTCTGAAGCATCCAGTAAACTCATCCAAATATGATGGAGATGCTCTTCTACTAGAGAGGCTCATTCTTACCCTGGTGTAAACTGGGGAAAAAATTTCTTTAAGGCAGCAGAACAGCAAAATGCAGAATCAAGGCAAATTGTGGAATAATCAGGCAGAGTATTTGCCCAAGACTTTCTTCTTTTTCCATCTCAGATTTAATTAAGTATCCCCTGACTCTTAATGCAAATATTCCAATGAAAAGAAATTAAAAGCAGCCTTCATTCATCAGTTCCTTTTCTCAATTTTTTATATAATTTTACATATATCTTCATAATTCAAGAATTTATTTTCAAATAACTGACATAATTTTGCTTTCTACTGAGTTTATATCCCTGCATTTTTTGTTCCTGTGCTTATAATCAGTAAATGATTTGGCTCTTCTTTTCTTCCTTTTTTTTTCTTCCTAGTTTAAAGAGCAGCAATTCTCATTAATAATCCATAAGAAATGTTGCAGGATCAGTGTTGTAATTAGTGCCTGTGTCCATCTGAGCCTGTTACATTTCAGGACAAAGCATGTGTAACTGGAAAAAATCCACATTATTTCCAAGGTATAAAATAGGGAAGAGATTTTTAAAAACAGTCATTCCAGCCCACCCCCAAATTCACTTGTAAGAACTTCGAGCAAATCTGAGCTCCCTCCTCTCTGCTGACTCTCCTTCTCCATTTCTCATGTGCAAAGTCTGTGGACTACATAGAAAAAAATAACAATATAGATAAAAGCGATAGTTTTAATTGCTTTATAGCCTGTGGAGGTGATGTCACTGGGGGATACAAGTTAGGTGTTGGCAGTGTTTTTGTCTCTTGTGTGGTTCAGCACCGGTACCGGCGGCTGGTGCAGCCGGCAGGGTTTACGGGGTGGCGATGCCCAGGGCACCTGTGGGATGAGCAAGCTTGCCATGCTGGGACAACGTGCACTGGACCCCCCAGCTGTGGGAAGGACTTTCAGTGTGAGGAAACAGGTGAGTGAACTGGGCACAAACTCCTACCAAGGAGGTTTCAGTCCTGACTGGACAGACCTGGGATGATTTCAGTCCCCTGTCATGGGCAGAGCTTTGCCAAAATGCATTCAGCCCAGCGGCAGGATGGTGAACCAGTGAAAAAGAAAGCAGGAAGTTTCCCCATCTTTGTTTTTTTCCCCCACTTTTACAGAAATCCATTCATGTTAGACTTAGATTTGGATAGAAAAGAAGGCTGTGTGACATGGAAAAGGTTAATATTTCAGTGGAACAAAAAGAGTAGAAATATTCTGCTCCAACTGCTGTGCTACACGCTCACGCTCCCCTCCATGCACACTACCGCTCCCGCAACCCACCACTTTCTCCCCCTGCAAAAGACAGAGTTCAATCATGAATTCAACTAGCAATCTGTTGGGGCGATTTATTTATTTTTAGCCACCCCCAGCTCTGAGGACTGGGATATAATACGGCTGTTCTCTGAAAGTTTGACTAGCCTTGACAGATTTTTGTTTTTACACAAATGACCCAAACTCCCATCTTGGGCATTTAATGAAAATCCTGCTGAAGTTTAGAAATGCACACCAGCTCTGTGACTAGCTCATCTGGACCAAGTCATCATCGCTCTGTTGAGGCAAGTGCGTTGATTCCTGTCACGAATATCATGTCAAGGCTTTCTCCTTACTCCCAGAAGTAAAAGCACTTTCAAGTTGCCCCTCCTGCAAGAGCCATTCCTGAGCTATACTTACTGCAATACACTCCCCAAATACCTCCTGCAATGGGAAGAGCTAAAACTGCACTTCGACCAACCAGAGCCGACTTCCCTAAGCCAAGCAGAAAAGCTATTGCTTCCTGTATCTCCCTTCCAAAAGCATGACTGTAGATGATAAAATCAGGCCATTGAGGTGACCTCTACCTAAGTCCCATCCCACGGGAGCCCAAGGGGGCAGCTGGCTTGGACTCAAGCTGTGCTTGCTCCAGGTTGCAGAGGAACCGCCCTCACCCGCGCCCCCACACCCCCCACACCCCCCCGCCAAGGAACTGGGAAAAGCAAGCTTCCAATGGAAAAGCGCTGTTTTTAACACCCCACATGAATTCTTGTGGCCCTGAGATATGGGTGGAAAACAACACTATCAGTGCAAGCTGCCAAAAAGGATTTCTGAAGGGAGCATAAGCGATCAGCCGTACCTATGTATTTTAGGTCGCTGTATTAAACAGCATCTTGTGTGCAATGGAGAGCCAGACTGCAGAGATGGGTCTGATGAGGCTAACTGTGAGGATGAAGATATTGAAAGTCCTTGTGAACATCTATTTCCAATCCCAGGGTCTGAAAAAGCAGCCCAAGGGTGAGTAATTAATCAATAGCTGCTATTCTCACAATCAAAACAGGATCAAGTTTTTTATATTGCTCTTCCTTAGTAATAGCCATGCTCCAGGAATTAATAGGGTGCTGTACGAAACTCAAAAGACAGCTACTGTCCCACCCAACCTGGGTAGGGATGAGGGAGGCAGGAGAGTTCACCCCAGCTTTTATTTCAAATTCTGTCTCAAATTTACTATCTGACCTTGGTCTCTCTCAGCCACTCTGTACTTGTGAGTGTCCTTTGTATACTCATGTGACAATATATCCCTGTTCTCTGAGTCCAGTTATCTTTCAACTTTCTTCAGCTGATAAAAGCAATATATTAAAGGAAAGAGTAGAATGTGGAGATGCAGCATCCTGGTGGCTTTTATCCTTAAGGATAAATTTTAACTCCAGCATTTAGGACTTCAGAGCACAGATTCAAGGCAAAGAGCCTGAGCTCCACATGAATATGTGCAGGGTAAACAATCTATCCATGGAAAGTTTTACTGTATTAATTTTCATTTTCTGTTAGGTAATACATGGAAAAGAGGAATCCAGAAGGAGTTTAAAGGCAACTCGTGTGTTGTGACATTTTTGTTTTAAATCTTGTGTTTTAATCAAGATACTGTTTAGTTTCACTTGGAGAACATGGGCTATAGTATAAGAATGTAGTCACCCATCAGCTTCATCCAATGCTCTCTAGAGTCCATGAGACAAATGTCTCTCTGACCTGGGAGAGTCCATCAAAAGTTTTTCCAGACGTATATTAATTTTCACCGAACACCCCATTTAATACTGCTCTCTGATATGTTTCTCCTGCATAACATACAAAAGCAATAGCATTTGTTATCTTACTCGTAAAGACAATTCCCTGTTGTGAGGAGCAGTGCTGCTGTCTAGTTTGAATAATGCTTTCATTTGGGGCCATGGAATTACAGGGCATATTAAGTAACAGGTGGGATTTCAGAGGGCAGCAGCTGTGATGGCTGGAGAGCAGGAAGAAAGAGGTGTAAGGAAATAATGAGAGACTTGACAAAGCATAAGCAGTCTGCAAGTCTAGGGAGGGTGCTAACTCCCCTGAGAAATGGGACCATTATTAAAAGGAAGGAGATGCAATAAAAATAGGAAACAATTACAGAGAATGCCAGAAAACACTTTGTGACAGTGAGATGCATTAGGCTGCGAGAGACTCACGGGGGACCTGGAGGAGTTCCAGGATGTCGGGACTCTCATAAGTACTTGCCAGGAAGGACTGGACAATTTAACTGATTTCTTCATTCTCAAGCATAGGAGTCCAAACCAATGGCTTGGCTGTTTGTCTCCTGCTAGCTTTGGGAAGGAGATATGGAGGGGAACAGACCCAAACATTATATTTTAGGTGCTATCCAAATTCAAAGTCAGACACAGGTAGATAACTTGTAGCATCAGGAGAACAGAAACAGTGACGGAAACTGTTTGGGAAATAAACCAGGGACTGTGGATAACTTTTTGAATGCTGTTTCTCTCCAAGATACAATATCCTAACACAGGAAGAGAGACAGTACGTATATGATCCTAATTTTTTTGGAGGCCACTGTGAGTATGTCTACAATGGCGAGTGGCGGGAGCTGAAGTACAACGCTGCATGTGAACATCTGTACTACGGAGATGACGAGAAGTATTTCCGCAAACCTTACAACTTTCACATATATCAATTCCTAGTAAGTACTTTGGGTGGTCAAATTTAGCAATGCTTTCCCAGCTAAAAGCCAAACTTCCTATAAAGATATTATGTACATTTTGTCATTCACTACAGGCTGCCTTTCAAGGTACATTTCTCCAGCCGTCCCCAAGACAACAGGCAACCGATGATATAAATGCTGCTTTATGGCACATCAAGGAACTAACATGCTTTATCACCCAGGCACCCCCACTGCTTCCCCTGGCCTAGTCAGAGCCAAGAGAAATGGGTTTTCTCTAAATTCTGCTATTAATGAGCTGTAGAGCTTGTGCAAGCCACTTGACTCTCTAGAGATGAAGTTGGCCATGTGTAAAACAGGAAGAATGCTATTGGTTCAATCTTTGAAAGCATTTTAAGTCTATGGCATGGCTACAAGGGACATAAATCCAAATTGTGGGTGAGACAAAGACCCTGAAAGCCATCACCATGTATCACAATGCCTATACTCTGGGGGTGGGGGGTGGGGTGTTGGTCACATCTGATGTTGGAGACTTAACTAAGTAGAGCAGGGATTCAACCTGGGTCTCCCACGTTGTAAGTGGGCACCTTGGCTACACTGTTAAACATCCATCATGCTTTTTGACATGAATGAAAACACATTATTCCAGGGGAATACTACAGCCACAGGCTCCACGCAAGTGGCTTTCATGTCCTTCCAGCAAGCAGGCTCTCCTATGCCCCTTAGATGCCAGTTTGAACTCAGACAGACCCTTCACACATACTTTATTCTCCCATCTATCTGCTGCTGCAGTGGAAGGACATCTGCACCATGATCGGGCACTGAGGGATGCTTGAGCATGTCCCATATGCATCTTGACTTAGGAGCATCTAGGAAGTCACTGACGATGATGTGAGATGTTTTTTTTTCAGTGTTGGTAATTTAGCTGGCTTTTTTGAGAGATGGCAAATGGCACAGCCCAGATTCAGCAAGGCTGCTCAATTCCACACACCGGCAAAGTAGAGCTGTCAAGGAAAAGCCACTTCTCTAAAATACAGGCAAAACAATGTTTGCTTTCTAGGACTGCCATTGCAAGAGGCTGGATCACTGCTGTTGGAATTTTTTTTCCTAAATAAATTCATCAGAAGCCGGCTGGAGAGAAAAAATTCACTCCAAATCGTTAGGATTTGGCAGAGCTGTAAGGAACTGGAAGGAGGGGTTTATAATGGGAAGTGTCAAGCTAGCTTAATAGCCACCATTACCAGCTCTGCCTGTAATGGTACTGCTTCAAGTGGTTAAACACAAACCTTTTCCCTGCCTGGATGAAACAAAATGCATGGCTTTATCCACTTTTCTCACATATTTCCAAATGAAATGGCATGTGACTGAGGTCTTTATTCCACATCCACTGCAGTCAATGTCGGTGCTGTCAGGAGCATTGAGGGCTTCAGCAGAGGCACCACCAGCTCCTTAAAGAAATAGAGATTAAAAAGGAAGGGAAGTACCTGAAAAATTAATGTCTGTTCCTTTCACTTTAGGCTCATGCTGATTCTGGATTCACTTTTGAGTTTTATGATGATTCAAAGGATCTGCTTGATGCCCTTAAAAGTGACAAATCCAAAACAAAAGGCTTTACCATTGGAATTGGGCCTGGAGCTGGAACTGGGCCTGGAGAATTAGCTTTCCAGTTAGACTTCGGCTTCACTTTATCAGGTGGCAAAAGATCCCTGAAGAATTTCACACAATATACTGCAAAGGTAAAAAAAAAAAAAAAAAAAAAAAAAAAGAAATCAGTGCTGTGTATGCTCCAATCATGTCATCTGTGCATCGCATGATCTGGCTGTAACTTATGTCAGTTTATTCTCTCAGTTGTATTTTTTAACACATAGTAATTGTACCTTAATTTGTTCATGTAATTGCAAATGTATGATCATTAGTAATCCTGTTTGTTGTTCTTATTACATTTTAGCAAACAGGGAGTGGGAATAAAATTGAATTACGAAGCACCACAACACATGTCATCTCATCCCGTCCTGTTTCATGGCTACATTAAGCACATAAATAAAAAAATGCTTAAAATGATGATGAGGGAGGAGGAAATATCAAGATGCTGATCAAAACAGTTGTCCTCAGGGAATGATCTCTGGTAGCAAATGTATCTTGTTCAAATTAATACAAGCTGCCTTCTGATGGGGAAATATGCTACTATTTACAGGAGGTTAAAATACCATGCTGAAAAAAAGAGTACCTGATAATAGTGTGTATTTCTCACAGTGAGTTTACATCATGGAATAGCTGTGATGACCCCTTTCCAATCTAATAACACGAATGCTGGTATTTCCCACGTTTACTGTGCCCCGTCTCCACTTCTCTCATGGCTGCTGACATAAAACAATAAAGAAGAATTACTTTGATGGTGTTCTGAGTTGAAATGCCCTTAAAAGCTGTGGGAAATTGGCACCATTATAGTATTTACTGTGCCCTTGTCTAGACTCATACAATGTTTGCAGCTAAACAATGATAAATTATTGGAGGAATCGTTTAAAGGGCTGTTCTGGTTGCACTGGAGCCTTGTCCAGGGTGATGGCCAATCTAGAAGAGGGATCATGGATCTGGTGGTATATCCAGAAAATACTCCCCCATCAGCACCTTCCTGGCCAGGGTATTCCCCCACAGCTGGGCTGGGCTTGCCATGAGCCCTTGTCCGGCATCACTAGTTGAGGCTGTGAAAAAAGCAAAAAGGAATAAACAGCAGAGAAAAGAAGGCAGAAAAAGAAATAGCAGAAATGGAGGATGGAGGGGAATCACGTGGAGCCCAAGTCTGACCATATTCTCACATTGATTAAAAAAAACCCCACAGCATCCAAACCCATAGCCCTGCCCTCCACTTCACCTAGGCATATGAGAAAGAGACACTTCCTGTAAAAGAATTATTACTGATTTCATTTAAACTAGGGCTGCTTTTCATGCCTTTAACATCCACTGAGAGTCACAGATTCAGGCTTTCCTCTGCAAACCTAAGGACTAATAATGACTTTTTTTAATTCAATGTTAAGTGGCAGCTCCTCTTTTCTTTACCTGCAGGACATTGGATTCATTAGAGGTGTGACAAAGGTACAGACAGCCCGTTTCAAGATGAGAAGGGACAACATAGTTTTGGATGAAGACATGCTGCTTTCCCTGCGGGAGCTTCCAGACACCTACAACTATGGCATGTATGCCAAATTCATCAATGACTATGGCACCCATTTCATGACATCCGGCACTATGGGAGGTGTCTTTGAGTACATCCTTGTCATTAACAAGGAGGAAATGAGAAGAAAAGGTTAGAAAACCACAAGATATTATCTGTCCACAACTTTCTGCTCTAAACCAAGCATTTCCAACCTGGAGACCATGGGGTGGGTCCAGTCCACCAGAGTAATTCGTCTGGCTATGGCTGCTCCCCACAACCATCATCTCCTAATGTCACTTGCTACATTTCTCTAAACTTCTATTTCTTATAGTCTTTGTTCTGGCCATTGACATGAATGCATAACAGTATCAAACTCATCCAGAGTAAAGTAAGATAGTCCAGTCATGTTTTAGCCTCCTAATAGTGAGAATTTCAATTTTCTGTAAATGGAAATAACACATCGCACTTGGCAATACCTCTGCCATTTTACTCCAGTTAATATCATATCTGAAGACTAACAGACCTCTGTTAGCTCTGATTCTCAACAGATTAGAGTGTATGAGGCTGGAGAGCCACACTTCTAAATCTCAGTTACAGAAAATATCTACTGCAGATGTCTAGATTGCAAGAACAGCCACTACTGGCGAGCCAAAATATAACATTTTTCCTAATCAAAAACATGAGATGCAGAACAATAACACTGTACTTTAGTACACTAACCAGATTGTCAACTTTTACAAAGGTGTCAACAATGCAATAGATCCCACTTCCCCTTAGGACCATCACTCCACTCTACTGAGGGTGACACTGCCTTGGTAACTCCAGGCTGGACATTCATGCAAAAGAAAATTGTGATCTTGGACAATAGGTGCAAACTGCTGCAGTTGGTACCAGTTGCTCTAATTCCATTAATTTCCATGGTTTTGCCCCAAATTCTGCCTCTGATCTGAAATGGTTGGTACCATCAGTGTTAGGATAACTATTCACTTCATATTGAGTGTTAACCATGATGATTTTTCCACAAGAAATTACCAGTTGAGATAATTTTCATCAAGTTGCTGAACTACTAATGTCTGGAAAGATGATGCCTCTTCAAATCATTTATTCACTTTGAAGAGTGATTGATATTGAAGTGAAAAAGATCTTGGCAAGCAAGTCTTCAGGAAGCAGACTGCCAATTTCAGGGGAAGAATGAATCAAGAGCATGTGGAGGGAGGCTATTATTTTGCTTTATCTTGTTCTTGCTGTGTATATAAGGAGGAGATTTACTGCTACGAGATCCCCTATTTTAGGAAAGAAGGATGTTGAAGTTCAGCAAAAGACAAAAATGTGCTCCAGTAGAGACGTAACTTTAATTCCAATGTAGCACAGTCGTTAAGTTTCATCTAACCCAGACTCTGCTAGAAAGTCCACATTTACCAAGTCAGCAGTACTCTATGTCACATGACGTAGACCCAGAAGGACTCACATGCAGTGGCTGATATGCCACTGTCTAAAAGCATTTAGTTAAAAAAACAACAACCTGATTTTTCTAATGTTGATCACAGCCATGCTTGAAGGCTGTGTTTGCAAGAGGATTATCTGCCTCCCCTGAGGAATGGTCAGAATCAGGATATAAGCACTCAAGTCTTACAATTAGAGCTTCAAAAGATGAGTTTGAAGCTCTGCAGATGCCTGGAGATGTACTGCTGAGTCCTCACAGGGCTGAGCAGCAAGACACCTGTTTTAGATCACCCACTGCATCCTGAGGGCCCACCTAGCCATTGAGGCTATGTGATGAATGCCCTGGAAGAGAAAACACTCCTTTTTATAGACCAGTGACTAAAGTACATGACCAGGAAAAAGATCCCTAGGCTGAGTCCTCCCTAAATAAGAGGCAGCTTGGGCAGTCACTGAGCATCTAGCTAGGCATAGGCATGAGCTGGACTTTAAGCATCTAGGAAACCTGAATTTTGAAAATGAACTCCCCTTTTGGGTTTAGATGCCCAGGAATAGACCACAACTCACTGATGCAGAGCTTAGGATTGCAGTTTTGCTGCCAGACCCATTTCTAGCTTTCAGGCTGCAAGGGCTTGTATGGATGTGGTCATGAGTGAAATAAATACATACGTCAGAATGAGGTCCCTTGTTGCTCCTCCATCAATATTTTTTCATTACTTGTTTTTAAAATAGATTGTTATGGTTCTATTATTTAGCAGAAACAGTATGATGTGTTCACACATTACAAGAACATTTATGGGAGAAACATTATGCACAGAGTAAATTAGAAAGAGTCTTCATATATTCTGATTAATTCAAAATGCAGCAGTAAATCTTATTACTCGAGCATATTTAACTATCACAAATTATATCATATAAAAAACTATCAGGGCTCCCCCCTCAAGTGCCAATATTTTCTATGACCACCCTTTTGCAATGATAACCACTTTTCATTTATCACCACCCGATCCTGCTGCAACCAATAGCAAATTGTATTGACAGACCCTCGCTGAACATAATTACTCACAAGGAACCATGGTGAATCAATTAATCAGGGTGTTCCTCAAGTTTAATTTTATGGCACTCCAACACCAAGATAAGCAATCAGTCATGTTGTTTTGGGTGAATGAACTTTACCCACTGTGTTTACAACTGTTGAACAGTTTAGTACAAGTAATTGAGTGCTACACATTTAATCTTTCTCAAGGGCCCAGTTTTGCAATGCAATGTAATTCCCCTTGAAGTCTTGAGCATGCTTCAGCTCTCACCAGTTTGAATCGAGGACCTGTAGCCCCTTTCTCAGGATGCCGAGCATCTCTGTCAGTTGGGCCCCACCAAGCCAATGAGCAGATATATGCCCTGCATGGCTCCAGCAAGCCTCTCCTGCAGGGTGTGCAGAAGGGAGCAAAACCAGAGCTATGGGTGTTTTACCAATATTTTAAACACAAGCAAGACAAGACACTGCTTCCCAGTGCTGAGGTGAGGCAGTTCAGCAGGCAATGCTCTGGGTTGGGGCTCAGCCAGAGGGTCGATTTTTAGACCATTAAGCCATGACGCACAAATCCCGCTGACCTCTGTGCCTCCCTTTCACTACTGGGGTATTGATCGCTGGGCTGCTTTGTAAAACACTTTAAGGTCCTCTGACAAAAAGAGCAATATAAAAGTTACCTAGTTCTTACAATACCCATATTTATTGGAATCAATGGATTTTTTTAAACTATTACAGAAAACAGCCTTATATTTGCAGTACACTGAAGTGTGTACATAAAACCAGGCTGTATGAAATATGCACATTGCTTACCCTGGTGAAACCACCTCATTAGTTCCCTGCTCCCCTCTGCAGTCAGTTCATGGGTCTCCAGTTACATATTTTCATGATGTATGTGGTGGTGCTGGTAGCAGCAGGCAGTAGGGCTTTGGCATTTCTCAGTAGACAGACCCTTTGCAAGTCGCTATTCAAGATGTTACTTAAGCCACTAATAGATGGGTCAGAGCCTCAGTTTAGCAAAATTAGCAAGGATCTATTGATTACAGCTGCTGTTCCCAGCTTTACCCTAGATATCAGTTAGTCTGTAAAAAAAAAAAAAAGTTTTATTTTTAAATAAATAGACCAAAAGAGGAAATACACACCTGAAAGCCTATAAATATTGGCTTTTTCACTGAAAGACTAAAGGATGTCCTCTGCCCAGAATAGCTCTTGACTTTGAATAACAAGCCATGCAAATAACTGAGTATTTTCTTCATTGATAGGAAAAAAAAAAACCCAAACTAGTAGGAAAATGAACATCCTTCCACTCAGAATTAGTCACTGATTTTACTGTTTTCCTTTCTGTTTTGCAGACATCAGTGCCGAAGAGATAAGTGCCTGCGTTGGCTGGTCAATTGGCCTTACAGCTAGCGCCAGTAAACTGCATTGGGAAGCATCTGTGTCAGCCTCTGATTGTCCAAAGAAAGGATTTCTGAAAACTGGTATGCTAGCAGTTAAGGCATGTCTTAACAGATGTCTGTTAAGGCATCTTGCATCACTTCGGCATGGAGATTCAAGTAGGGTCACACAAGGGTACAAAGAGTGCTCTGGTGCCTTCCTCAGCCATGGTTCATGCCTAGTTGTGGGACCAAAGCAACTTTGGGGCCAAGTCTCCAGAAGTACTGATTGCTCTTGAAAGAGCAGGAATTAAGGTAGCAATACCTGGATTAGAAACATGTGTGTGATCTACTGCCCACATGCTAACTAGAAACAAAGGCTGGAGGCATGCAGTCTCTTTAGGTCTTACCAGCTTAGGGCGTTTGTGATGCTCAACTCATCACCAACAGCCTTGTGGTAAGGTGGCAGGGCTCACCCTGCGAGCAGGGAATGCTGAGCAACCATCGATTTCAGGAAGCAGCACGAGTGTGGCACACTGATAGCCTCTTGCATGATTGATCTCACCTCCTTAAAGCAGTTTCTAATGTATGTGTGGAAATGGTAACTAAATAATATGGGGGTAATTCAACTTTTCAGATGCTAAGAGCAACAGTGCAGTTGTGGAAGATATTATTCCCCGGATTAGAGGCGGAGATACCAGTTACAGCGGAGGACTCTTGAACAGTTGGGATGGCAATATGTATCGTCACTGGGGAAGGTCATTAAAATATAATCCTGCTGTTATTGATTTTGAGGTAAGGCTTTTCTGCAGTTGAAGAAACTCCGCTGCTATAAGGAATGAAAGTGTAGTCGAGCAGATCATTTCGTATTTTTATTGTGATCCCATCGCAGAACAAGATTAAATGTAATGGGCCACTGATCTGGTAACCTCTTATTCATTTCACAATGGGGAGTACATCTCCCACAGACCGCATCCGCAGGGAGACGGACAAGGAGCTTAATGCTGGATTAGTGCCGAGTTAAGTTTTTGATGTGTCCCCAAACAGCTTCCTGATGAATGGCTCTCTGCTGTTGCATTCATCCCTATTATTCTCCGTGATGCTGTTTGCCCTTCTGTGTAAGCCGGGGACTTATGGGGGGCTGGGGAAGGAGTCTCGCCTCCCCAGCAAAGGCTCTGCATAGACACCCCTGATTTTCACCTGCCTCAGTGCCACAGTGGCTATGCCTAACCTCTGCAGACCACGGTGGGTATTGCTATGGGTGCTTCCAGGAGTTTGTAGAGCAGGGGCTCCTGGTTGCTTTGTCAGGTGGGTCCTGCCTCTCTCCATGCTCCACAAAAAGGCCATAAAGATAAGCCAAGTTTCCCTCCTCCCTTCATTTTATTGGATGCCTCATACAATGGAAAGGTCACTGAAGCAGCCTACAGGGCTTCAGAGATTGGGAGGAGATGGGTGCAAGTGGACGGGATGGAAAGGAAGGGAGAATCCAGGGCCAGAGACCACAGAGGCATGAGGAGGCAGGAGCATTCCTTAGCTGTGGTAAGGAGTACCACATCTGCCCTGAGGTGCTACGATCACTGGTCTGCTCCAGGAGGGCAGCTGTGGGGTGTGGGGCAAGGACCTCGGTCACAGCAGTGACACGCTGCCACTTCCATCCCTCTCAACTTCATTTGAAAGCACACCTGCTCCTGGCTCTGACAGAGGGTGGGAGAAAGGAAGGTGGAATCAGGAACCATCGGTGTTATTGGCAGGGCAAGAGGGATTCTGCAAACCTTCCTGGGCAGCACCCTGGCAGCAGAAAGCCCTGATAAAGTACAACAAGCGCTTTCAGTTCCTCCTGAATGCATGCTGCAGGTTATTCACCTTTCTGCACAAGTTCCCATCAATTCTGGGCAAAACTTATTGCAATTTTCCAGTAAACCATGGGCTGACCTCTCTGTTGGCTGCTCCAGAGCTCAGTAGTTGTGCAATGGGAGCTGCTGATAAGCGCTCATGTCCACTTCAGAAGCTCTTATCTGCAGCTCCCTCTTGTTGGTTAAACAGGCTTGTACAAATTTGTCTAAGAGCTCTTCTCAAAGCCCAGCTAATCCTCCCCACAAATTGCTTTCACTGTGCTTTGTGCAATGAGATGATGCCCAGCTCTTCTCTGGGACCGGGTTCCACTGATTCCTAGCCAGGATGTGCAGAGTTCGCACAGACGCATGGATGAACAAATACAAATACATGTCCTCAGACCAGCCTTAGGCTTTTAGCTTTAATATTCAGTTGAATTTTTGTTACTGGTGAAAAGAGAAGGGCTGAGATTTTTTTCAGGGAACCATTTTCTAAACACAGTTTAATACCTAAAACACCCCAATGAGCCACTCAGAGCTTTTCAGGAAGTTGAATGCTACCTCCAGTGCATGAGCCTGCAGCCCTTCAGCTCATCCAGCCATTTTTATAAAACAGGTTGAATGGAGAAGGCAAGTTATAATTACAGTTGCCCACGCGGAGATATTTTGGCTGAATGGTACATAGGAACTGGATTTTTCTACTAGAAACATTATAACAATGTTATATTCTTAAAGCTGGAGACAGTACAATATTATTTTGCTACATCAAAGGGCAAAATATAGGTAGGTGAAATTCTCCATGCTCGCTGTTTACCAGATGGTTCACAATCTGCTAACCATTAGTGGTAGGTCAGCATTAAGTTTTGATAACACCCACTGTCCAAAGCTCTTACCAAAATATTTTAGTTCAAAAAGGCAAAAAGCATGCAAGAATCTCTGAGACAGTCACAGCACTAAGAAATAGGTCAAAAAAAGGGCTTACTGGGGTGCTTTAATTTATTGTTTGAATCCAGACTGAAACTCCAATGCATGTCCAGAAAAGCCAATCCCACACTAACGTCTAAGATGAGGAGGGTTTTGGAACAGTGGTTTCTCACTGGAGCCCATCAATCGTGGTAATGCATTTGCATGATGTACACGGAGCTGTCAAGGAAGACAAATGATTTTTTTCTGAGCCCTGAGTTTATCCAGCAATGTCACAGCTCCCTGACTGCAGCATGGCAGCACCTCAGTTGATACCCAGCTGAAATTATCTCCATGCTATTCACCTCCATCCTATGCAGCTGCAGCCCATCCATGAAATTCTCCGCAGAAGCAACCTTGGCGACCTGGAAACAAAATGGCAAAATCTGAAACAGGCTTTGGATGATTACTTGTTGGAGTTCAACGCCTGCCGCTGTGGACCATGCCAGAACAATGGTGAACCTGTTTTGGTGGGAGACACATGCTTCTGCCAGTGTCGACCAGGTTATGGAGGCCCCGCCTGTGAGCAGACTAAGCGCCAAGGTAAGACCCCGTCATGCACCCATAGCTGGGGAGGTAGGAAGGCAGCAAAAAGGGACAGGGTTTTCCCCTCCATGTAGTTAACCAACAGCTCTTTGCACCCATGCATCTATCAAGCCTTCGCTTCTGTATCGCTTTTGTTGCTCCGCTATCCTAAGCAGCCCTGCAAGAGACTTAAATTACCAGCTCAGGTGATTATTATAAATAAACTAGTGGAAATGAGGATGTGTTTTATAGCTTGAGACTTTCTGACACATTGCAAAAAGCCGAGCTGGGGTGCAGCAGCAGCTCAGAGGCAAAGCCCAGCTGCCCCTATTGCCAGCTAAGGGGTGGGCTCTGCCTGCCTGCAGTGCTCTATGGATGCAGCTCGTTACTGTGAAAGGGACTGTCATCTGGTCCTCACTGACTGGCATGTCACATCCTCAGGATGGTGATTCTCTAGAGTGCTTGCAGCATCCCTCTATGGACGCCTGCTACAAGGGTGCAAACCCCGACAGGCAGGGAGGGAAGGGAGGCTGAAAGGGTCAGGCTAAGAGACGGGGAAGTGGTGCTCGAGAAATGTGCCACCAAAAATGCTGTTTTAGTAAAAAATTGCCACATCATTGCCAGATTCACACACACCCTCCATCATCACCCAATAGGTGAAACACTCTAACTAGAGTATCTTGGAGAAAAAACCATGTTTTTCCAAAGCGACAGGCTTTTATATTTTCTTTATTACTTTATATGTTATCCTAAAAAATTGAATTAATCGCAAAAAAACCCCCAACCTCGGAACATGCTCTTTTACTTTTGTTCTCATTCGTGATGAGAAAAAAAATACAAATCTCAGCAGAAAGATCCATCTTCAGAGCAGCTCCACCAGACAGAGCTCCAGGCCTTCAACTGTGTGCTCCTAACTAGGTTCTCACCATTGGAAAAGCAAAGGTGTGATGAGATAAGGAGGAAGCGCAGAGCTGGGCAGATGGTTTATGAAGCTGAGCTCAAAAACATTGCTTCAGTGACTCAAAAGTGGGCTTTAAAAAAAATAAATCTCAGGTTCTTTGAGTTGCCTCCAAATCCAAGGAATCTACCTTAGATGAGGAGCATGGAAAGCTCCGGGCCCCGAAGCAGCCCACCAAAATGGCCAGCCCATGTGCTCCCTGCTTTTAGCAATAGTGGGGACACACACAGGTCTAGCTCATGGGAAATGAAGCAAATTTTTAGTTTCAGAACTCATTTAAGACCAAACCTAGTTTTTTAAAGAATAATGTTCTAGCAGATGGGAAACCCAGCTTTCCAGGCAGCACTAAGTAAGAGCACACACATCCATTTATGCTGTCTGGATTAATAAAGTGCCCAAGCCAGGCATGAAGGCCAGCTGAGTAAATAAAAAACGACAGTAAATGACAGCCATCAAGCATTCCCATCATTCAGGAGCACCACCATAATCCATAGTATCGAACGCTCCTGACAACTCAGTCTGTACTGTAATGAAAAAGCCTTGAAATGACCCATCTCCAAAGGGATGGGCAGACTTTTCAAAACACCTCCACGATGTCAGGAGACTTTTGTCCCTCTGCCATGTTTAGAGGTGAGAAAGTTAATGCAGAGAGTGCTGTCAGCTGCCCTTGGAAAGCCAAGCCACCGCCTTTCAGATGAGCAGAGGAGAAAAAGAAATAGCTATTGGTGTTTGAAGAAGGTGATGCTGCTTCACCTCCTCTGGCTTCAAAGTGCCTTAATCTCAACAGCTGTCTGCGTGCTGGGCATGGCTGGGATGGACCAGGGAGCCCCACTCGCAGCATATGTTACAGCCGGAGCTGAAATCAGCTCAATCGTCCTTGCCTGCTCCCGTGTGAAGTACGCCTCTGCAATCAGGCCATACACAGCATTTCAGTCCTGAATGCCTTCCCCCCCTTTTTTTTTTTTAATGCATTTACAGGTGGCGAGATGAATGGGGGCTGGAGCTGCTGGTCACACTGGGCTCCCTGCCAGTCAGGCACAGTGCGGCGCAGCCGGCAGTGCAACAACCCAGCCCCGCAGGGCGGTGGGGAGCCCTGCGTGGGGAGGGACCTGCAGAGCAAAGCCTGCTGAAGACCCACGGGATGGCATCGCTCCCCACAAGTACATGGTCAAGAGCGGTTTGGAGTCTGTGCTGGGCTATAAATACTCTGGGCATAATTCTGCAATGGAATTATGCTGGGGAGAAATAATAGTCAAGTTATGCATTTCTATATGTATGGAGGCACGCTGGATTTGCTGTAGAAAACCAGACCAATTGCTCTGGTTGAGTGAATGAATGCCTGGCTGCCCTCTCACCCTCGCACCACAGGATGTGATGGGAGCCCCACCAGTTCACAGCAGCACTGCCACAATACAGGAGATGGCAGAGAATCCAGCCGGGTGGCTTCGCTGCTGGGTGACCGTGGGGCTATGACATGGCATGAAATAAACTTACTAAAAGTGTTTACATAAGTAAGCCTGACTCACAGGAATTTTTATATTTGCCTTTGGAAAACACATTAAAGCTCACGATCCTTGCATTTCTGTGCAGT
Source organism: Phalacrocorax carbo (assembly GCF_963921805.1). Taxonomy (NCBI): domain Eukaryota; kingdom Metazoa; phylum Chordata; class Aves; order Suliformes; family Phalacrocoracidae; genus Phalacrocorax; species Phalacrocorax carbo. The sequence goes on along the minus strand of NC_087518.1, from coordinate 44,620,890 downwards.
TGGTATTGACATATGTACCATGAAACTTTTATAAGTTGGCGCTGTCAGATTTTTTAAGTCCAGCATATTGGCCAGGGCTGCATTTGCAGCAAAGCCATATGCTGCTCTGTATGGGAGGAGGCTTAAGCCTAAAGAAACCGAAGCATCATTGCAAAATGTGAACGCAAACTGATGAAGAATCTTAAATAAATAAATAAAGTAATAAATAGAGAGGCTCAAACACAACCATTTGGCAGAGGATGTTCACACGCAAGCAAAGCTACTCCTCTTTAAGATCAGTGATGGATTGACTATTAGCACACAGGCGTTTTATCTCCCAGGCACCCAGAGCTGGAGAAGATGCTAACGGGCTGCTTGATTTAAGGGGCTTTTTTGAATGTAAGACGTAAATCTCAGCACAAAAATACACACAGTATTGAGCTGTGTCCAGAGACCACAGCGAGAGCCCGCAGCTCCGTCCTCTTAATGAACTGCCACAAAAACCTGGGGTGGACGGAAGGCGAATGGCACTTCATTTTACTGTGCTTTTCATTACAAGGAAGAAAGAAAAAAAAAGCCCTGAGAAGGAATCTTGCATTATGAAAAGCAACAACAGCAACAAAACCCCAATGCACAAAGGAGCACTTCTATATACATTTGAATGGAAAGAGGGAGTAGAAAGGAATCATGGTTTAGTGAACGAAATTGCTCAGCTACAGCTCTGATTCTTGGAAATGCTTGTTTTTCAACAGCGTGTCAGTGGTGATTTAGAGGCTGACACTTAGCTGATGTAAATCAGTGTCACTCCTTCACTGCAGCTGATTTATGCTACCTGAAGATCTGGCCCCAGATTTTTTTTTTTGTATGTTGCCAAAGGACAGTATTTTCACCACTTCTCTTTTACTTGAAAATGAAACTGTAGGCTGGTTTTGCATATGAAAATAACAAACCATGTTGTCTCAAACACCGAGATGTAATTGTTCTGTGAAAAATCCCTATGATGAGTGGTAAAGCTGTGGCCTTTTTGCCAACATTGTTTTTCCAGGTAAAGGTGATATTTACCCAGAGATGAATTTGCTCCCAAAGGCTTGAATCTGATGTCTTCTAGGTTGGGAAAATGCAGGAGCCTGAAGCACACATATATCCCTATGATTTAGACATCCCAGAGGAATGTGAAATGTAGAATCAAAACAAGTTTTCCCACCAATGGTTTATCAGTACTGTTTGGCATTGGGCTGACAAGTTACGTAGAAACATGAGACAGTGCTCTTACACCATGGACTTGTTTGGCTCATAGGCGACTCTTACCTTTATATCGACTGTTCAGGACTCAGAAAAAATGCCTGAAAGTAAATGAGTATAAAGTCACCTTACTCAGAAAGCCAAGTATGCGTCTTTTGTGACCAGAGGGAAGAAATTAATGAACAGAAAGATTGGATGCCTTGGAGACTGGGGAGGGATGGGACCTGCAGAAAGGCAACCTGCATGCTCAGTTTTTAGGGCCATTTCTAGAAGGATAGATCACAGGCTGGGGAACCATCAAAAGAAAAAAAATCCAAGCGATTAAATAAACTGCGTGTGAAATACCACCATGAAGCACACATAAAGAAGAGCAAAAAGCTGGGATTTGCCTGCAGTGTTCATTCTCCACTTTGAAGACCACAGTGTTGGATGAAAACAAGGATACGTGTGGGGCAGAGTTCATCGTTCACCTTGCAAACCAGGGCAATGAAATACAAACCCAAGGGTTTCCTTCAAATGCCAAAGGGAGCTCGGTAGAAGCTCCTGCTTCATCCCCCTGCTGCATCCAGGGCTCAGACATCTGCATGGCTGAAACTTGTGAGGAGCAAAGCTGAAGTCAAAAGAAAGGAAAAAGCTGCCTGTAAGGTCTGGAAAACAGCAGATTATGAGCAATTACACATTTACAATACCAGTTAAAGACGCTAATATATCTCATGCTCAAGTGGCCAGCATAAGAGTTGGGCTAGATGAGATAAGCAACAAAAATGTACATTTCTTACTTCAACTAAAAGCTTAGGAGGGCACAATAAAACACTGCAGTTCCACCCTGGTTTTAATGAATGGATTTACTCCTCTTGCACACTGACATACATTTGATATAGTTATTTATCCTATATATTTCTTGTGGCATATTTCCCAGGAAACCTTGTTTATCTCGCTCATAAGTACATGATTGATGTATGGTGCTTTGGATAAATGGTATCACAATCAGATATTTTTATGGATATAGGCAAACTGGGTTATTAACAAAGGAAGGGCAGAGAGGAACCAGTACGCAAAAGAAAATAGCAAATGATTGATGACAATACACCTGAGGTTGCAAGGTGCAGACTCCAGATAACCAGCTAACAGAAGAGTAGATAAGGGCAGCGCTTGAGACAGAGCTGTATTCTACCTCGGGGTCAATGTCACGCTGACTACCCAAACGCCTGCATCCCTCTGAGCCTGCGATTTTATAGCAGGCAAAAAATTCCCCAGCAGGAGCAGCTCAAAAATTATTGCCTTCCTTTTTATATGGTGTAATGCAGAGGCACACGAAGATACAAAACATTTAATCCTACACCAAAATACCTGAAACAAAAGAAACGTCAGATTCTGGGGAGTTTGGGGAGGGACTGGCACTTGCTGTGCTGCTGTATCATGCCCAACACAGTGGGAATCTTACTGCTGCACTACAAATAAGTAAAAAAAAACCTCATGCTGGTAATAATTACTGTCTTCATCTCCAGTTTTGCTGATTTACACAAGCAGCAGGGCATTAAAATATGATAAAAGGAAGACAAATCTGCAGGTGTAATTTGACCTGAAATCTGGCAGTTGTCTTGGGTGCTTGCTGGGCTCTTTAGCCATCAGGGTAGAAGAATTAGGAGTTGGAAATCTGGGGACTGTTAACACCTCTGCATGGACTCACTGGGCTGCTTACAACAAAATTTCTCCATCTGGGAGAGAACTTGGGATGGAACAAAAATATCCATCTGATAGAGGGAGAAACCAGAGCACTGCAAAGTAATTAAGCAATACTACGACTACCACAGTGTTCACAAGTCCCCAGCCACAGCCTAGACCACATTCCAGCCTTGCCGGTAAATGTAAAGTGTCTACATGATATAAAAAGACAGGGAGCAAGTGAATCCAGGCTGGAAACCAGTCTGATTTACCCATTCCTGATGGAGATGTTAGGGGCTGCAAGAGTCAAGTTGATTTTGTCCTGGAAAAGCTGGACGTGTCAATTACAACTTACCTAAAATACCCTTTTGGGAGCTTCCCATGTCATGCTGACTGGATCCAGCATGCATCAAAACAGCAATGTCTCCAAGCAAGGAGGTGGAGGAAATATAGCTTCTTTATTTTCACTGAGTTTCCTTTTTTCACAAGCAAATTGCTTGTGAAAGTATAATATGCGATGTAGTAAAGCCCATTGAGACAAGTGTCTTAACCAGAGAAATGGGCTAGAGCAGTGCAACTGGTGCTGAACATGCATGCATTGTGCCTCCAGCCTTCCTGAGTTTTCATATGCGGGTTATTAATGTACACTTACACAGAAGGTGGAAGTTAGAAACACCAGTAAAAGATAGTACCAAAATTTAATGCGTACCGAAATGAAACAATAAAAGCTTCAGCATAGTATTTTTTATTATCCTCCAGGTCCTAATAAATTATTAGTTATTTGAATCAAAGCACAAAATCACAAGGACAAGATAAAGTTATGTCCTTTATGTGAGGCTTCTAAGCCTATAGGCTCAATATTCAACCACTGCTGAAATTGTACTTCAGTTAGGCTATCCCGCTGATCTTGAAGATTGTCAAATCTCTCCTCTGTTCCTCAAAAAAACCCCAACCCTGAATATTGAAACCCAGGCACCGCCATTTCAGAAAATCTGGGCTTTTCTGATGAGGGAACAGTCCAAATTCAGGTTGCTACATTTGGCCCTGCTTGCTGCAGCAGTGGATAGACACCCCATGACTATGTGTCAGAGTGCTTACTCCAGCTTGATGATGAGGAAAGGTGGTTAAATTTACAAAAGCCACTCTACTCATCTGAGAAAGTCCTTGAATCAGATTACATTGATGCTTCTCAAGCAGGGCAAGCAACCACACTGGGGTATGTGTCCTCACAGGCACCCATGAACCATGATCAGGGTCCTCTGCTGCAGGGCTTCTCCAGTGTCCTTTTAAAAAGCTTTGAAGAATATCATACTTAGCACAAGCAGTGACCTCTTTGACCATGACCCAAAATGAACCTCCTGGCAAATTTTTATCACACAAAGGATATCACAGTTACACAGTGGATAATGGAAATGTTTTGGGTTGGCAGCTCAATTACGAAGCCCATAATGACTACAGAACACTCTTCTTTTACATATGCAATGTGCTCCTCCTTTCTTAAAGCTGTCACAGAAACCTTGTCAATAAATGTGGAGGCGGCATGAGGGCTACAACTAAATGCATGTTCCATTGTTGAGATGTCAGAGAGCCTGAGTTGTTCTTACAAGAATTACATTTAGACAATGTCAGTCTGAAAGGAGAGAAACTGGTGATACCAACCCATCATCACCAGCATTGCTAAAAACCCTCGGAAGAGTGTTTGACCTTGCAGATGTTAGAAGACTCACAACACTTAGGAACAACTTTGCGCTGGTGGAATTTTTTTCCTGGAGCAAAGCTATTGCTGGTTATTTTACAGTAGGCTCCACCAAATGTCTTTGCAAAAATCATTAACCACCAATGAAGCTGTAGGAGGCAAGTCCCTGGAATGAGCCAGGCTCAGGTCAGTCATGAAAGGGAGCACAATATTACAAGGTCCTCTTTTGTTTGACCTGGATTGCGATGCACGGCTCCAGGTACACTAACAACAGGCAAACCATTCACTTTGCTTTGGCTCTTTTCATAGCAGACTCTCTCCATCTCAGATGTCCTAACCTGAGCAGACGAGCAATATGGTTGCTGAAATACAGGCTTTCGTGGGATCAGACAGATGATCCAGAGCCTGTTTGGGGCAGAGGCAACTATTAAGGGCAGAAGACCTCAGGGGATGTGCAAAGACATTTTTTCCAAAATGTTCCATTTATCCTGCCCATGACAGAGAATTACAGAAAAGCTGCCTGCTCATCCTGCTCCAGCAGACAGTCTTGTGACCGCCCCTAGTCAGGGGGAAGGATGTTCAGCATCTGCTGCAAGTGTATCCATCTCTCCTGGCTTCCAATACCCCCAAGCAGCAGAAGGAGCAGCAGCTGCTTTCCAGCTCCCCATCCCAGTAGCATCCTTCTGTCCTTCCTCCCCTTCCCAAGGAACCAGAGCACTGGGCATATCTGAGTGTACCCGGGTGTATCCAATACTCTCAGTGTACCTGTTCTACTTCAGAAATGCACAAGTGGAAGCTCATCGCTGCAGTGAGAGTACCACTGCTATAGAGTCTAACAGTGCTTTGGAGTCACCAGACTGTTCTTCACAATTTGGTTTTCGCTCCTTCAAGACAATTTCTCATACAACAAACAATGTAAGTTAAATATAATAAATTGGGGAACTGGGGTAGTGAGGCACAGCGGCTTTAAATGTCACATTAGATACTGCTGCACTCACTGAGATTTAGACTTTAATATGCTGTATTTTGCTCCACATGACACAGCTGTCTTCACAGAAGCTGCATATTAGCGCACATTCTGGTGCACGTAAGATCAAACAGTCTTTTCTTGTCTCAAAGGAACCTTCAAAAACAAGACAATACAATTCAAAATCATGCAGCTACCAAATAAGGCAGGAGATAAAGCATGTCTCAGTCCATTTCAATAAAGAGAGAGAAAAGTCAACATATTAAGAACAGTAAGTACATTCAATCCCATAGGACAACTGCAAAGCATGTCCGAAGGTGTGATACATAACACACACCCCGCTCCCATTGCCTTCTGAAATGTTTGCAACTTCAACATACTTCGATGAGGCCCATAAGGAGAGTGAGGCCAACTGAGCAAGCCAGTCAGGCAACATCTTCCCACTTGGTTTGCAAACTGCTCATCATTTTTGAGTAAGTTCCTAATGATTCCCTCTAGCAAGTAACTGTCTCAGCATCTGGCCCTGAGCATAATGAACCACCGTTTTGCGGTGCAGGGTTGTTGCACTGTCGTCTCCTCGTTCGTTGACCTCCTGAACATGGAGACCAGCTGGCCCAGCACCCCCAGTTTCCATTAACAGCAGCATCTGGGAAAAAAACAAAGCCAGAAAGGACTGTCAGAATAAAGCAGCTCTTTCCACGGGAAGAGCGGTCAGCTGTCATGAATCGTATTTAAATACAAACAGCTCTGTCCCTGTCCACACCACTAACAATATATTTGAGTCATTATTGCGACTGTGACATATGAGTGTTGTTTTAAAGATGTTAATTTTCTGTTCAGCATTTTTGGTGATTGTTCAAACTACACTTCATGCACCAAGGACAAGGAAATAAAAAAATGAATTAGCTTTATATTTGTTTGTAGGGCGTTTCTCTCTCTGACTTAGTCCAAGCCTAGGTAAGAAAAACAGCAACTAAACTTGTGTCAGCCACATTCTGAGGTGCTAGGGGAAATGTTCACGTTCTTCTTCAATGAACAACAGCTTGAATATTCAGCTTTCTATCCATTGCTTTTCCTATTACACTGTTTCTTCTGGACCCTGAGCACGTGAGTGACATAAATTCAAAATCCTGAAAATCATGGAGCTGAACACGGAGGCAATACATAAAAGGAGGAAAGGGGAGTGAGAAAGGAAGTTACATGGTGACAAGTGGATGGATGTGAGTCTTTGGGAGGGTCGGATGCAATTACGTATGTGGTAAGCAGACTGGAACAAGGTGTAAGTGACTCCACAGTTTAAGGCTCCATGGACTTGCTTAGAAACACCTGCAAAATTGACCCTCTGCTCAGTGGAATCTTGGCTTAAAATGTATTTCAGCCTGGCTTAGTTAGGACACAGTCATGCAGAATGAGAACTGGATAAAAGACTGTAAACGAAGTGCAATGATAAATGCAGTGCATCAAATTGTGGGATGGTGCCAAAGCTCTGGGTGCCTGAGATCTAGTATTATTTAGAATCTGAATTAATGAGCTGGAAGAAGTAAACAAAATGATTAAACTCACAGATCAACCTAAACTAGAAGAAGTTAGGAACATCATTCAGGAGACAGCAGCGATATAAAGTGACCAAGAAGCATTACTAAATGCTTCAAAACAACATAATAAGATTTTAAGATTAAAATGCATGGTAGTATATCCGGGGGAAAACAGTTTGCAACATACTGTCAGTATCAAAAGGAAAAACTTAGGAAGCAGAGCAGTTGGAGAAGACCTGAGGCTTGTCATGGATTGTAAATTAGGTAGGAGTTCGTATTTTGATACAATTGCAAGGTGTGTTTATGCAGCTTTGAACTGCAAAAGTAAAGCCACCTCCTCATGAGTGCAAAGAAATTTAGATGAGGGAAAGCAAAGTATATCTGTCAGCTTTGCAGGTCCCTACCCCCTTGAGGCTGGGCAGGGTGGGGGCAGCCAGCACTGGGCGTTACTCTCCATCTGTCAGCCAACATCCCTGTACACTCCTAAATACTGCTGGGACTGTCTCCTCAGACTTGGGGTCCCTCTTACCTTTCCTCTTGCTGATCTCACAGGCAGTGCCACTGTAGCCAAGGGGACATAAGCATTCACACTTGGTTCCTGAAAGTAAGCATAGATGGTGGGATTAGAGACTTCAAGTCACATTTCCCTGCAGACACCCATTTCTTTTCAGTGCTTCATCTTCTGTGAGGAAGGGACAGCGGGTCAAATGATATCAGCATTTTTCTCCCATGGTGAAAGTATAAAACAGCAATAAAGCAGGGGAGTTGCGACTACCCTGCCACCCCCTCGCCTCCCCAGCCATTTGTGCCTTCTCTGCAGCTCAACCTCAGCTCTGCTGGTGCAGTAATTCAGCAACCTAGGGTACCACACAGTCCTCCTGCTCCTCTCCTCTTGGTCAAGCTGAGAGGAAGCAAACTGCAGCATCAGGAATGAGCACCTGGGATGGGAGCATCCCAGCCAGGCTTTGCGTCAGAGGAAAAGTCAGCATAACCCCACACCGCTGCCCAGGACTGCGGTGTCATCCCACAGCAGGACACTGGAGGAGAGCTCCCACTTAGGAAAATAACATTCATTTAAAACCTCTTGTTGAGAAGATCCTAAATGAAATGCTAACCTGACTCAGCTCCTAAAAAGTTATTTAAACAAGGGTAATCATAAGACGAATCCTATAAGTGCTACAATCAACTAGCTGGTACCTGAAGCGATGGTTTCTGCATTAGATACATTTAGATGATAATGATTCTCATCAGTATTTTTGCAGATGTAGATTAGAATTAGGCACTTGACAAAATGGTCCCTTTGTTAGAAGCTCTCATCACATCATATATCTCTGTTTAGGCAGTGCAGTTTTCATGCAATTTGATTATTTTTCCCCTTCATTTTTAAATCACAGCCTGCTTACAAAGGAGGACAGCTTCTCCTAGAAATAGGGGGAGGTGACGGTGATAACTGTGCTTGGCACTTATATGGTGCTTTTCATCTTCAAAACACTCTTACAAACACTAATTAATGCTGAGACAGTAGTCACTTCTCTAGGAGGATGGAAGCAATCTTAAAAGCAAAGGAGGAGACTTAAAGATGTCAAGGTGTTTTGTTTTTAATGCATAACTGAGATGAAACAAATTCTTCCACCAAACTGATACAGATGGTCACTCCCATTAAAAAGGCTCATCCCTTGACTTTACTGTCTTTACTTCCTGGTGGCACTATACAAATAGACCAACTTTTAAAAAATACTTTATTACCTGAAAGAGAAAGGACAGGAGAAACTAAAGAGCAGATTACTCGCCAAGCTTCCTCACTCCCCATGAATTCCCAGCTCATTTCTCTTAGAGGGTAGAGAACAGGTGCAAAATCCTTCTACCTTGCAGAAAGGGAATCCCGTTGCTGTGGCATGGAGCACAGCGGCAAGAACTGGTCTCCAGTTGAAACTCATCAAGGGCCCGCCGCAGATTTTCTTTTATTGCCATTGCATTAGCAAAATCTGTTGGAGTCACCAGCTGATACAGCGGCTCTGCCTAAAGAGAGGGAAGAAACTGCATTCATTTCCAAGTTCAAGATGGTGTGAGCATTGCAGGGCTCGGTAGGAGCACAGCTGGAGAGGAAAATGAAGGCCTTGTAGTACGGGCTCCAGGTTTCCCATTAGTATTGCCTTAAACCTCATGGACAACAAGGCAGCCACGTCATGAATACTTACAGGGATCCTCCCCTTGGTTTACAACACCAAAACAATTGCAAATGCATAATAAAATACAACAGCCATACTGTCAGTTGACAAATGGGCAAAATCTCACAGAAGTTTCATTAAATTCTTTCTCATCCATTTTCCTAATATGGACATTTTTAGACCAGGTTTTCTCAAACTTACGTTTCCTGAGTGTTCTGTGACTCTGATTTAAAAAGGGTCTCCAAAACCCACCCACAAAAATCTTCTTCCCTCCTCAGAGAGCCACACAGCCCAGCCAGAGGCAGGTGGTCACAAGCATTCACATTTGCACGTTCAGCTAAACCACTTCCGCATTTCAAGGCTGAGTTCTATCTTTATGAAGCCATATAAGGGTTTCCACTGCCTTCAGAAGGGAGGGGATTTTGGTCTTCATCCGCAAACACTGCAGATGGGGTTGGTGGAGAAGGTAAAGGGAGCAGTAGGGACCAAGGAGACTTTGGCCTGATCTTTTTTTTTTTTTTCCTGAAAACAAGGAAAAGTGTGGTCTCAATGTTCCTAGTCACACACTAATGCCAGTGAGACAACATGGGCATGTGTCATCAGAGGATCCATCCCAAATTCCTATCCTTGCTATAGAGATGCCTGCCATACAGGCCACAGCAATACAGTACGCATGAAAGATTACCCTACTGCTATCACAGGCTCAAGCTACAAGAAATAGAAGAATGTTTCAATAAAAAAATGCTCATTTCCTGCTGCTGTACATTCACTCTTCATCAATTATCTGTGATCCATACTTTGCTTTTTGAATTCAGATCATACAAATGAGGAAATACACTAAGAGTGACCTGCCAAGTCCCTTCAGCAGATGATTTATGAACTGATTTGCTTTAGTTTTCCCTAACTAAGCATTCTTGGGCTGACATTTAGTCACACTCTGCTGGTACTTTTGATCTTCAAGCCCCACAGGGATATTGGTATGGAAATGAAGGATTATAGATACCAAATCCAAATTACATCCGTCTGGGGTTTTTCACTGGGCAGCCAGGTCACTGATGCCAGGCAAGACAAAGAACATCACAGTTTCTCATGGAGAATTTTCTGTACGTGGGATCTAGCGCAGAGAGTTGCATTTCTGTTGTGTCCTGCCCAGAGACCTCCCAGCGCATCTCCGGAAGGCCAATCCACAGCACACCAGGGGCTCGGGAAAGCCACCTCCGCTGCAGCAAGTGCTGGACAGGCACTGGCTGTATTTCCAAACCACATATTTTTGCTTTGGTTCATATTTTTTAGGATTCACCTCTATTCTTTTAAATGAAAAGTTAGAATTTTCAGTGAAAACCAAATACCTTTTACAAATATAAATATTTTTGCCTAAAATTAAATGTTACAATGAAAACCAAATATACAATAATAAAATTAACTTCCACCACTGCCAGTCCAAACTCCTGTTTAAAAGGATGATCTCTTGCACTTTTGTACTATTCACTCAGATTGAACTTATTTTGACATTAAAAATGATGAGGCAGAATTGCTACATACTTCTGCTCGCTTTTTACTTTTACAGTGCCTCGCATTTCTAAAACTCATCAGGATCAAAAAAACCCTGACTCTTCAAAACCTAACTCATATTTTTAAGGTTTAGCTAAGCTGCACAAACATCCAGACATGTATGGTGAACTAATTGGCCTTCTGAACCTGAGAGATTTGTTACTAAATATTCACTGGTGCTCACAGAAGAGAGAAATTAAAAAAAAAAAAAAAAGAGTCCTTATAAGACATGTCACCAGATGTATTTTTGATAAGTGATACATTGGTAAAACAGAAGGTGGATTGTCTGATCTGCTTGGTAGGCAGCAAGCAATTACATCTGCACAGCCAAGATAGAAGGGTTAATGCTGTTTACTTCATGTACTTTCAACCACACCCTTTTTAACGCATCACACCTTTGATTTTCTGAACACCCAGTTTTAGAGAAACTATGCTGCACACTACAGTTCTATGTTTTGCCCTAGAAATTTCCCTGTTCTTTGTATTGTTTTTTAAATCTTGTTTATTCAAACACAGAGTTCTCCAAGACGCTCTGCTAGGTGAGGCTGAACAAAACAATGGATACAATACCTTTAGCTTTATGATTTCAGGGTTGTACTGTACAGCATCTCCCCACTCCTGCATGAGTGCAGCCGTCGGCAGGTCTTTGTAAGCCAATGCGGTAATGTGTTCACTTGCTCCGCCACGAACGAGGACAATGAAATCTTCCACATACTGTTTTTTGGAGGTGCTGTCTGCAAAAATGCATTCAGAAAGCGACCAGCTCTGCTCAGGAATGTCTTTGTGGCTTGCAGATGGGATATAAGCTCACAGCAAAACACCCCTGCGTATGACCCATCCCACAGAGAGGGGAAAGGAAAAAGGCCACAAGCATTTCAAACCTGAAGCCTGGTTTCCCACGCTGAGTGTCCTGTGCCCCTCCTGCTCCCTTGCAACAACAGCCCCATCCTCCTCTGCTGCGCCCTACCTATAGCTCTCCTCCTAAATGTCTTCCCTATGGTTATAAGCTTGCAGGCTCCTTCACAGCCTGAAGCTCCTCACCACCATGAATGTTGCCCATTCTCTGCATATCTTCAGGTGCACCCTCTTCCCACTGCAACACCCCCAGCTTCCTACATATCCCCTGAGGCTCCCACAACACTATTACCTCCCTGCTTTCCCCATTTGGACGTTTTGGGGTGCAAAAAGCAGCATGCTGGGCTGCTCTGCTGAGAGGTGGGTGGATTGGTAACAGCACCAACCAGGTGGGTAATGGCTGATCTGTCCCTGCTTTTCCCTGGGACACTGAACAGATATTTCTTCTCTACCCAACGAAGAAAATCTTGCAAAATCCCAAGCTTTGAGACATCTACACCTCTGTTAAGCTTGGCTAGGGTTAGCTGGAAGACTCAAAAGCAGTTGTGAGAGAGTGGGGAAATATTTCAGACAGGCAAGATCACAAAATCTTCTTTTTGCTCTGACAAAGACTAGAAATTAAATGGCAGAAATGTTTTATGCTTACCTCCAATCTCTTTTAAAAGGGATTTACAGCCGGCTTCAGTTATTCCAAGCTTCAGAGAGACAACAATACTTGCACCAATGTTAAAGCTATACTGTGCACATTTCTGGACATCGCTCAGAGAATAGCCTTAAATACACACCAAAATATTGTAGTATTTTAATACAACTGTTCGATGTTTTATGTCCATATACACAGAAAATGGGAGTCGATAAATATTTTTACTTTGGGAAAAAAAGAGATGAGATGAAGCAGCCTTTTTCGGGATATTTCACAGATCTATATGAAATGAAACCTCTACATTTTACAGCACTCTGAAACCAAGTGCAAATGCAAGGTAAATGCTGAAAGAGGAGGCTTTTAATTACCAACTCAGCTGTACTGGGTTATGCAGAGCTGCAATGGGTGGGAGCTTGCCCTGTGACTTAAATGTCAAACATCTTTGACAAAGGACTATCCACCAGCCATCCCCATCATCATGAGTTAGGCTTTTTAAGGGTAACAGATGAAGCAGCTTTTCCTTCTTTTGCTAGCTCACATCTCCAACCCTTTGCTGCCAGAAGAGCCTTAACTCTTTTATGGAAGTTTCCCTATGAAGCGCTACTATATTTTTTTTTTCCTGGCATATAAGAATTTTCCCTAAAAATCTGCAAATCCTTCATATGTTCTTCCCCAAAGTCCTTCTTCAAACTCCTTGCTGTCTTGACACTCAAAAATATTTAAGCAGTCATCATGGTGAAACACCAGATATGATACTCAAGTATCTCTTCTTTCTCTGCTTTTTTGTTGTAATCCCCCACTTTTCCCTGAATTCTTGACTTTTTTAGTTAAACTCATGTCTTAGAATGATAGACTCATTAACGTTGGAAAAGACCTCTAGGATCATCAAGTCCAACTGTCAACCCAACACCACCATGCCCCCTAAACCATGCCCTGAAGTGCCACATCTACATGTCTTTTAAATACCTCCAGGGACGGTGACTCCACCGCATCTCTGGGCAGCCTGTTCCAATGCCTGATCACTCTTTCAGTAAAGCAATTTTTCCTAATACCCAATCTAAACCTCCCCCGATGCTGCTTGAGGCCATTTCCCCTCATTCTATCGCTAGTGACCTGGGAGAAGAGACCGACCCCCACCTCGCTACAGCCTCCTTTCAGGCAGTTGTAGAGAGCGATAAGGTCTCCCCTCAGCCTCCTCTTCTCCAGACTAAACATGATACAAATGTTTACATGAGCTCACAATGCAAGTATCACTGTATGGCTGTCCTGTTCTTATGCTCTTCTCATATATCTGATATTGGCCAGTTTCTAGATTAGAAAAGCGGATGCACTGAGTTTTGGGTTGATGAAGGATGGCCCCTATTCATGGCCCCTATGTTCATAGTCCATATGCAACTGAAAGCAGGACCCACTACTTTACGTCATCCTTGCCCAGCACAATCCAGGCCTATCTCCTGCCATCTTTCCCACAGAAAGTAGCAAATCATGAACCATAGACACATCTGGCATATTGCATTATATGGGAGAGCAGTGCAAGTACGAACCATGTGACACGGCATGTGTGATAATAGATTTGCAAAAGAAGACTTGATTTCCAGCACAGACAGTACAAACATAATGATGTATTCAAAGGGAAATACCTGAATTCTCAGACTGGACCTACCAAACCCCAGTGAGAACTTACAGCCCAGCTCAGCACAGGGCATAGTGTGAAAATGGTATGACTGCAGGATCCTGATCTAGGTCAGCACATGCTGACAGGTAGTATTTTGATGCAAATAATACACAGTAGTTCAAACAAATGTGACTTGTGATGGGCCCATGCCAACAGCTGAGATATTGGACAGTGCTAATGTTTTGAATATCTGAAATCTGAACATAAATTTTGTCCTGCTGGGCTGTATCTGGCTACAGGATAAGTAACTTCCTAGACAGAAGAAGAGCAAGCAGACTGAGCATCACACACAACAAAGTCCACTAAATGCTTTTGCAAACAGACAATGAAGGCAGTTACTCACTCCCATGCCAATGAATAATAAGAGAGTGCAGCTATTGATTAATGTCACACAGCTCTCTATCCTACACAACAATCATCATGTCTCACAAAAAAGGAAGCCAGAGTCAAACAGCAAGAGCAATATCAGGCACAAGAGCCACCCAGCAAATTATTTACTGTTTCCTACATGCTGGAAAAGCTCTTGAGGCTAAAGGTGTTTCAAAACTGTCGTCTGAAAGGCAACTGAAAAAGAATTTAGGTGAAGGTTTTCAAAGCTAACGATTCTCATTCACCTCAACATGATGTCAGCCTCCAAATGTGTCATCTAAAATACTTGCTGCAGAGCCCTTTTTTGTGAACTGGCAGCACCCACATCTTCAGAGCTAGTGGATGCCCACAATGCTGAGCATGCTTTGAAAACCAGGCTCTTTATCCACAGCCATAAAGCACTTCTACTCCTGTATTTTCTGCAGGCTTTCTTTGAGATGTTATTGACTCCTTCTTCCACCATCACTCTTTTCTGACCTCAGACCCGAACCATCACTGGGTGCCTGCAGAGGGGTTTTCCCACCAAAAAGCTGGCCCCAAAGCTTTTTCCCAACAATCAAAAGCACATACCTGCCTTTTGGAGCTCATTGCTGTTCATGACTAAAGTATATTCGTAGATGCCACCGACGGTAGCCTCTGTGATGTAATGGGTCCCGTAGTCTCTGTAGAGCTCCCTGTACTCGCCATAGCTGTACTCTAACGGGAGCTGATGGAGTCTCTGCAGGAACTCGTAATGCAGCATCAGACCTCGAGGCTTCAGCTTATAAATGGCAACAGCCAGCTCAGAACGAGCATGAATGAATTTGCTGGACTACATGAAATGCAGAAACACAGGAGAATCCAGAAGTAGTGAGGGATGTCATTCTTGTGACAAGGTGTAGTTATTTGCTATTAAATAATTAAACTAAAGCTGGTCAGGATTTATCAATTTAACAGCTTGCAACTAGAAATCTTTTAACTTAGCAAAACCAAAATTTCTAGTAGTAAAGTTTCTGAAAATCAGGATTCTGACTGGTATTAGAGAGGGAAGAAAGAAGAGGTAGAGACACCCATTACAGGTTAGGTGATGGCTCAGGCCATGACTGGGACAAGGGGAAAGGCAGGCTCCAGGCTCTGCTCTGACAGACCCAGGATGCAAGGACACAAGCAGCATCCCATGAGACCGGTCTACCCCTAACAAAGTTGACCAGCCTTTGTCTCTCACAAGCTCTCTCCCAAAAAATTCTGACATCTGAAATAATGATGATTAGTATGTGATATGGTAATTCTCTGACTGATCCAAATTAATATTTATATTCAACAGAATATGCCATTAACAAAGCTCAAATGAAAGAAGAAAACACAAACACTCGCGCACACACACACGTATTCATATGTCTCTGTATAGATACATGTACATGGATAAATATTATATCTTCCCTTTCTGGTATAAAAGTCAGGAACAGAAGAGGTCTTTCATCATGTCCAAAGAATTTAGTGTCCACTTGTTTGGGCCAGCAGGACAAGCACATCGCGGGGGCTCAATAACTCTGTAGCTTAAATAATAAAATCAAGGCTTAGTATTGGGTTTCTTGATAGATATCTGTTGCAAATGCTTCTCATATACCTCTGATCCCGCCATGGGAAATGCCTCTTTGCAGGAAGTAAAGGCAAGTTTAATAGCAACAAGGAATACTCTGCCATTCCTGAGTGCACTTTATACCGAGGGGGGAGACATAGATCAGTGATACTATTAAACCATTGGCAAAAGCTAGGTTTGTTTACAGCAGTAACAGATGAAAAAAAGAAATCAAATGATGGTGCACACTACCTCAGACTGAATCTCATAAAGCAGTCCTAGGAGTTATAGATTAAAGCATCTCCAGCCAGCTTAACGTGTGCATCAGATCACAGCTGTGGCCAAATCTCCACAGATGAGATGGGAAGTGATTGTGTCATCTGTATTTTGTGTTGTGTGTGTCCTGATCTGGTGAACGATGTGCTTGGCAGCTAGATCACATCAGCCGAAGTAAAATGGCACGTGTTAGTCTATAATTAAACCCATGGAAGGCCTGCTAGCAATTTTCCTTCTACATTATTGTCACGGCTGCCCTGCAGTTGCACAGCTTGGCTTTGCTGTTTGTATTATCATTTACTGAAATGACAGCTCCTGCCTTGCTGAACCCACCTAAAAGAGGGATGGCCTTTCACGTGTGAGACAATATTCTGCAGTGATCACACAGACAGTAGCTGTCCACGCTGCAGACCAGTTTCTGGACTGTGCGTATAGGTGCAGAAATTTCTGGAACTGCAGAAAATCCAGTTTGTCCTTCTTTCACCCCAGATTTCTCTATTAGTCACTGTAACTCACCCATAGGGCAGAGGGAACTCTGGGCTCCTGGTTTTGTTAACTAAACCCCAATTCTGCCTGTGCAGATTCCCTTGGAGGAGGTGTTGGTTGCATCCACTCACCTCCTGCCTGCCAGACTGCTTTGGTAAGTAAGTGGTAAGAACTTTATAATGGCTGGCAGGGCAAGGTGCACAGCATCCCATGGCCGGGGTGCAGCATGGACACCCTGTTAGGAGTGTCACTTGTACATCTCCTACTAGCGAGTTCACTGTATGGAGGGGAGCCCATTTGAGCCACCTTCTTAGTATCATTTCTTTTAAATGACTTCACTGCAAACATCCAAACATGATGTCCAGCAGGACACTGGGCAGACTGCAGTATATTGTGGCTTATTTCGGAGGTTAGGCAGTCCGGTTCCTGGCTGATAGGCGAACGGAAAAGCTCCTGGGTGCTGCAAACACAACTGAAGGTGTTGTGGCCTTAGTAAACACTTGACCAATCCAAACTGCAAAATCCAGAGGAAGGATTTCATTTATCCTAGTCATGGCTACTGGCCTGATGATGTGGATCAAACCGACACACACACACATACAGATAACACGTTAGCAGAGAATTAAGTAAAGCAGTGCTTACAGTTGAAGAAAATCTTTTCATCCTTTGAATGAACTTCTTGAACCTGTTGTCGTTCGAACTGTAACCAAGTTCAAACACTCTTGGTATTTTTATACCAAAGCTGAAGCTAGACTGAGAAGCTTTTGCCTCCAGGACACTGCTTTCATAATTTGAGTAGGAGTCATATTCAGTCATTGTGAATTCATATTTGCCTTTGGTCTAAACAGAAAGCAAAAACAATATGTTTAATTTCCTGCACAGCGATTGTATACCTGAAGCATGGGGAAGGAATACAGATACAAATATACTTGTGAATTAATGCTTGCACTTTGAAGATGAAAAGCCTTGTATAATTGCAAAGCACTATTATTATTAACACCGGTACTTCAAGAATACTTGATTTTCAGCAGCAGGAAAGCTACTATCTCCTCCATACTGGAAGGACCTCAGGCTTTTACTTAATATGTCAATCTTATGCAAAGAAGGTAAATCTTAAACACATGCATCAATTAAAGTATGAATTCTAAAAGCGTAAGGTTTCCTAGTGGACAGCACTCAAAAATATCATGCTACGTCATCAAGAGCATTAAGGTCAAATATATAATATTTGAAAAATAGGTTTGATGCACCACAGAAATAAGTTATCACACAAAGCACATGGCGTACTGCTAAATCCTAGGGTGTTGCACAAGGACAGCCTTCCCAGCCTGGGTCTCAAGGCAATCTACAGTTCTATCTAAAATTAACCTCCCCGTGCCCACTGGGTGGCTTTCAGCCCTCTTGGACAGGTGGCACCAGGAGGGTTAGGCTCAGTTTTTGCAATGACAAGGTCCATTGCCATTTATTCCAGTGCATACAGGTATTATGAGGGAACGTGTCCAACTTCATATAGTGTGTGGTATGATGATGTTCTAGAAGTAGGGCTAAATTCAGTCTCATCCCATTTGATCTCATAAGTTTTGTAATTCTTTATAAAGTGATTTAGTAATGAAATTTTACCGGTATTGCTCACTAAATTTATTAGAATACATGTATGTATGTTTATTTGCAGATGAATCTGACACATACCTCTGGCGTATAGCTTTCTACATTGTATGGTTTTCTGAATCTTGTGTCCATGATATAATGGGGAGAACATCCCCCAGCATAATACCTGTGATCAAGAACTAATCCTTCCAAGTTGTTTGTGAAGATATTTAACCTGTACATAAAGCATAACAGCAAAATATTAAGATTATAATCAAGTTAGGGGTAAATATCAAATGACTTGGCTGAAAAAGGCAAAGTATTTTTTTGTTTGGCTGAAGGCTCTCCGATTTGTCTTCGAGGGCTTCTTTATTTTGAAACCCCAAAAGAAAGTTTTGCCTCTTTCACCATCTGATCAATGCATTTGCTCCAGAAAAACCTAACTGACTCACAAGAAAGCAAAAGACAGAGTCAAATTTTGATGCTTCAATGAATATATTAATTACAGAGGGGCAACTTTCACCACCCAACGAGGAATGACACCAGAGCATTACCACCACCAGCACTGGGAGCTTCCATAGCCTTTACTGGAACTCTCTGAGAGGAGCAGAACAAACTGGACCAGCCAAACCCCCCACCCCACCAGGTGGCCCACCCTGATCATCCCCAGACACCCGTGGCAGTGCAACAGCATCCAGCAGCTCTCCAAAGACTGGTTTGCCAACCCATGTCATCAGACCAGAATAATTTTTAATTCACATGTCTTTGTTCTAGTTTATCATTCATTATCTTTGCTGGGTTGGTCAAGCACCAACCAGAAGTCAGTAGATGAGAGTGAAAATTGTTAGGGAACAAGATGTAGGTACTCCAGCAATTGTTCTTGAAATCACAGGGAAGTTTTCCTTTGATTTTAGTGGATGAGGGACAGTAATCTTAACCTGTCTGCTTGAGAAAGGATGTTGCACTGCAGTCTTTCTAGATGGGGTGGTTAAATCAGGCTCGTTTGCTTTTCCTAATGCTGCTGTTGGGATGTGTTACAGTAAAAAACCTTCTGTTGCTCATTGTCAGGACATGCTCACATCACCCTCGTGGCACACAGCTGAGGACGTGGCACTCGCCTCCACAAACTCACACTCAAATAGTAACAGAGTCATTAGAGGAAACTTCACTGAAAAAAAAAAATTGCTAATAGTCCATGTCATGTCCCTATTAGCGTTCCAGGCCTGTTAGATCTGCCTCTCCTTATTTTGGGGAGAGACTTGCATGATAATGATTCTGAAGCTGTAAAATATTAACTCTAATTTTAGAACAATCTGAAAAGAAGGGAAGTCCACTAAAAGCAAATTACTGAGCAATTGCAGCTTCAAAGAGATGAGAAGCTTGTTCCTATAATTGTCCAACATTATTTTTAATTTTGATTAAACTCAGAAGTACAAAGCATTAGCAATGAAATGTGCAGCAGCCACATCTCCAGAGAATAAAGGGGAAATTATGATGTTTCCTTGCAATATGATTTTTTCTTTTCTTTTCTTTTTTTTTACATAAAAAGCTTTTTTCCCCCCTGAAGAATGAGAAAAGACTCTTTTTACATAGTCTGATTTTACAGAAAGTTGCCACAGTCTTAGCCTGTAAAAGCGGTATCACTTCAGATGTGGATTTGAATCCCCACAAAGTTGGGGCTTGCTAACATGCAGGTTCATCCTACCCCACTCACACAAAGGACAAAAATTCCACCATTTTCCACTGTCATGGAAGAAAACAAAGAAATCTTTATACCTCACCCCCAAACCCATACATTGCTACAATACAAATCCTTAGCCAGGTTCAGATTTTAGGCAATCTAAGATGCTGATTTAAGTCACTCTATAAGGAGTGGTATAATTGCATGTTCAGATTTTAACAAACCCTCCTCTGCTTTTATTTCAAAAACACAGTTTGAGTTTGAAGTAGTCTCTTGGTTCCTAAAGGCTTGGATATTCCTGCTCCCCACAGACTGAATTAGGCCAAGGTCTAACTCTACTTATATCTGTGCAAATAATTGGGTTACCAAAACTCTCCCACTGATTAATTTAACTGCAAGTACCTGCAGAGATTAGAGAAATCTTTGGTGCTGACATTTCCCTCTTCACTCACCAGGTTTTGGCAACACAAAGAGCACGCACAGGCTCTTGCAGGACATATTTGCAAGCTGAGTTGATGATCTCCAGAGGGTGCACAAGTACTCCTGGGTACACCTGGGACTTCTACTCACTTCATCTCTTTTGGAAAGACTCATAGAGCCAATACGGATTTTCCCGCCGGGCTTTGGATGAGGACCCCAAAGGCTGCTGGATCCTAACTCCTGGATACAGCAATTGCTACAACTTTTCTCCATTCAAGGTTTATGTCTGAAGCCACATAAAATCATTCTTATCCTTAAGTAAGAAAACATATCATGAAGGTCACTGACTTACCCTTTTGCCAGATTCTCTATTCCCCAGTATTGCTCCATCTTCTGGTCACATTTTTTAAACACTTTTTTGCAGTTCTTTTCATCTGACTGGTCCCCACAGTCATCATCCCCATTACAAAGCAGCCTCCGTGTAATGCATCGCCCTAGGATGCAAGGTGTAAATTACTCATAAAACAATCTATTATCACAGTCCCTGACTCAGAGTCTAGAAATAAAACAAAAGACTCCTGTAGTGTATGGTTCAAATCTAGCTGGAAAATATTTCTTCTCTATCTGCATGGATCACCAAACTCCATCTGCTCAGCTCAAAATTCCAAAATCTTAAAATTCCTTGGTCAACCTAGAAAA
Organism: Phalacrocorax carbo; assembly: GCF_963921805.1. Lineage (NCBI taxonomy): Eukaryota > Metazoa > Chordata > Aves > Suliformes > Phalacrocoracidae > Phalacrocorax > Phalacrocorax carbo. Next base: position 44,599,838 of record NC_087518.1, on the reverse strand, counting down.
ATTATATCCCTAATTAAAAGTATAAAAAAAGAACAGAATTTTTTTGTTGCTAAAATTATTTAGTTTTGAGAAAATAAACATGCTGGAGACTGTTCAGCAGACCTTGTATATGGAATTATTCTTTTACACCTTCCCATGTCCATAATTACTGAATTCTTGTTTTTCAGCCTCACCAAAACACTGGCCTGGGGGACAGAGATCAGAGGTTGCTTTCCTTTACCCCATCTCCTGTGCTGAGCTCCCCTCTGCCCTGGTGCCCTGCTCCCTGCACACTTTCCTCTCCACTGCCAGGATGCAGATGCAAAGCAAAGCCTGAATAAATTTTGGGTACAGCCAGCTGCTGCCTTGCTTCCCCACACTGCTTACAGTGTTCCCAACTAATTAGTCGTTGCTATGGATGGAGGGAAATGCCATGAGGACCATCACCATAAACTGCTGTGCTCTTGGGCATGTCAAGGATGCCCAGCACATGTTCTCCTGTTGCTGACAGATCCACTTGTGGAGAAATTTTACTGAAATAACTGGATTTTAATTTCCTATTTGAAGATTTTAAAGACATGCTTTAGACTGGCAGATACTGGCTAACAGACTCACTGGAAATCACTGATGCAAACACAACACAAGCACGGATGGACCTGGGTCAACTCCTGATCTCTCTTTGGCCCAGCAAACTCTAGAAGAAGCAGAAAGTTCAGCATGGTGGTGTCAGAGATGCCACCTGAGCACCACCACTTCTCACTCCTTAAGTCCTTACCTGTAACTGCACACAGAAAACCTTCACATCTAACTTTATTCCTGCAAGGATTATTTGTAACACAGTCTTCAGTTTCTTTGTCAGAGTAATCACACGGATCTCCATTGAACTGAGAAGGTTGTTCCAGGTGGGCAAATCTGTACTGTGATAAAATAAAAAATATTGACTCAAGTGTACAGAAATTGTGAATTTTACACTTGCCTAGTTAAAAAACAAACTTTGTGTCAGGGAGATCTGATCTAAAAATACTGTCATATATAAAAAAAAGTGTCGGCAAAGAAGTGTGATGCTGGTAATGTGCCTCATTTCAAAGGTTTCTGATCTGCGACAGTTTTAATTTTACTAAGGAAGGATTGAGGATTGGAAGGGATGAAGGAAAGTTTGTTTTTATTTGACAGTTTGTTTAAATGAGACTGACAGGATAGTGTGGGCATTTGCAAGAGTAAGGAAAAATTCAGTTACATCTCCTCTCTTTCAATTAGTGCTGGTAACAACATCCCTTGTTGTTTTCTGTCAGTGTATTTACTTGGCCCTCTGTATGATTAGGGATTTTTTTCCGCCCACAACACTGCTGTGAAACAGTCAATTACTCGGTCCAATATGTTAGCCCTCCTTTTTTTCCCAGCTTTTAAGTTTAACTCTTTGAAACGAAGCTTCACTCTTCCCAACCCCCATCACTGGTTATTCCCGCTTAAGCCTGGGAACGGCTTCTCCAACTCATTAGTAGAGGTCCCTCTACCAACAGGGATTTTGCTCTTCACACTGTTAGGATCATTACTTTTGTTTGATGGGGCTTCACGGGTAGAAAATGCTCATTGGCAGACAAGAAAAAGCATCTTAATCCTGAGAGGCACCGAGTGTCTCCAGGTCTCACAGGAGACCATTAGTGGGGATGGTGCCTCGCACTGACACTGGAAGAAGAGCACTCTGTTGGAAAGAAAATCCCTGCAAAGCCTGGGCTTCCTGCCTGTGTTTTCACGAAGTCTGGGCTCACATGTTCTCAGGACAGTGAGGCAGCCTGGAAACCACTGGAGATACTGGGGGTGAAGAGCTGAAGAGCTAAAAGCCACCTGAAAACAAAAGCCCAGTCTCACCTGTACAGGGCTTTCCTTGGCAGCTCCCTGCTGTTTGCCCAACCCCATGGACAAAAAAGACAAGGCTTGGAAGAGGTCCTGCCTCCAGCTTCTCAGACTTCCTGCTTAGACTACAAAAACTCACCCTTTTCTTCTGACAGGGATCACACTTGCTCCATGAGGACCAGGCGGAGAGCGTGCAGTCGCGGGGCTGTGGCAGGTTGCTCACGGACCGGGCCCACCTGCTGTTAGCCACACTCCTGTTGGTGCCACTCAGGTCAAGGGACTCCTTTTCACCACTGCATTCAACAACATGAGAGCTTCAGGGTGTGAAACCACTGAGCTGTGAGGACAGAGAAACTTGGCCTACAGCTGTGCAAAACCACACACCAAACAGAACTAACGCTTGCTTAGACCTCACCAAATCTTCCATGCAACCTTTAGATTTTGGTACTCATTTCATACTGGCATTAATTCTGTATGAAACCTGATCTACCCTTCAGTGCCCAAGAGTACGGCCAGTCTTCTACAACACCACCATGAGAGTAAGTCTGCAGAGCACACAGGAGGAGTTACTGCAGGACATTTGTTTGATCTAGCCAGCATGGGAAACTCGACCCATGTCCTACCAGCCTGGGCTTCATCTCAAGCTGCGCAAGGCCTACCAAATAAAATAACCTGGCAAAGTGGCCAGCAGTAAAAGCTGTACCATGAGTTCCTGCTCTTGTCCCATTGCTCCCAGCTGCTTGCAGTACAGGCAGCAGTTTGGTACCTCACTACTGTACATGACGAACAGCTCCAAGGTCAGACACCTCCATGACATACACCAGTCACAATGCTAAGGGCTGGCATACACTCAACATTTTTGAAACCCAGGCTTAAGTGCCTCACTTTGCCAAGCAGGCTATTTTTTCTCAAGCTGGCCCATACCATTGGTCTTAGACTCTATTCTCAGTTCACCATAGAGTTATTAACCCACTAATCCCTTTCATCCCAGTAATGAACCTGAACCCCAAGTGTGAGCCTGTACTCTTCACCCCAGCACCTCTCTTGCCTTCTCATGCGGCAACTGTCTCCAAGGTTTCCATGATGCCACAGCTAAAACGTTGCCTACTATTTTGGTGGATTCGGTATTTCTGATTAAATCCCAGAAAAATGCTTCCTTGTAGCACCTAGTGTAGCCTAAGTGGAAAGCTTTAGTAAAACATTGACAATTAGTTTCTTTTCACACCCACTTTGCCAAGAAACTACCACAGTAGTGTTCCCAATTCCTCCACCAAGACAAGGAATAGCAACAACTAAAGCTTTAAGTATGATTTAGTGCCTGGCAAGGGTCTCCCATTACTGCATATTAAAAATCACATGGAATAAGGGAATTAAAAAAACTCATCAGCTCACTGAGGCATGAAATCAGAGCTCAAAGTTCAGAGAGCAGTGGAAAAATATAGTTAGATTGGAAAGATTACAGTCACTGATTGACTGTAGTCCTCTGAAAGTGCAAAATCTATTAAGCTAGCAGAGAAAGAAACAACTATCAGCCAGATTCTTGCCATTTACGTACTCAAAGAAAACAAAACCTCATCCTTCCAGCACAGTCGGGCAGCTAGCATGGAAGAAGGCTGCTCGTCACAAACAGAATTCCACATTACAACACAACTGTGACAGTTTGTCATCTCAGATTATCAAACAGCATTACTTTTCTAAAGGCAGACACATTGCATTATGTTAACTTCAAAACAATGCTGTTTATTAGAAATAGAGAAATTGCTCAAGACGGCAATTATGTGCCATACAAAGGGAAAGCAGAGTCCATACTGATCTTCCCTCTTTGTCGTATCACTCCATGGACACAGCTTCGGAAACATTCACTTACCCAAAGCAATGAATGGTTAGGATGCCAAATACAGCATAAAGCAGCAACAGTTTGACAGGGTACAGAGCAAATGCAGTGCATGTTGTGCTCATTGCTCCAAGGTACCATCGGCAATTCGAAACCACCATCGTTCCCATTCCGTCTGCCGGGAGGGGTTGAAAATGGTTCAAGTAGAAAAAGATAAATTACCAGGTTGTTTTTCCACACTGTAAACAGCAGATGACCCACCACCTGGCAAATTCACAAGGTAAATGTTGCAACTGTTAGTACACAGCTTTCTAGAGGCAAATGGGAAGAAAGCAAAGATCCGTCCCAAAGCAATTTACGCTTTCATTTGTAATGCTCCTTTCAAGGGTCTGGGAAAAATTAATATTACAACAGATGAAACATACTCCAGTCTTGGCAAGAGGGAAACGATTAAGTAAACTGAAGTCAGCTTTCTAGGAATAGAGTAGGCTGCAAAATCATTCATTTATTCCTGCTTTTCTTGTCTGCCTTTCAAAGGAAGGCCAGGCACGAAGCATAAGCAGTCATTCTCAAAACTCAGGGAAAGCCTTCATCCCCAAGAGTGTCCTTTGCTGCCTCTCACCTGGGCTTGGGCTCAAGCTCAGGCTCATGCTGCAGGGGAAGACAAGAGCCCCAGCCCTGGCTGGGCCCTTTCATAGATATCCTCTGCTTCATGTACCCAAAGTCTTGAGCCCATGGAAGCAAGACCTGTCAGGTTATCAAATCAAATGTTTTGATGTTTTCTAGCTACTATGTTAGGTCATTCTCTCTCTTAAATGGTCCTAACAGGGGCAGAGAACTTACCAAGAGCTGATTCCCATCAGTTCAGTTGAGCTTTCAAAGGCAGATCAGGATCCTCAAAAATTTGCAGAATTTTTCTTTGGTTGTCTTTTGAGGCAGCCTTCACAGTCCTGCCACTTCTGACTGGCATTTTGATTCCTGAGACACAACAGTCTTTCCCTTCATGTTCTAATAAGTCTTAACCTACAATTAGCATCCTGGAGAAAAGTTCTCTGAATCTGTGATTCACTGTACAAAATGATTACTATCATTGTGTTTTCCCACCCTTCCTCTTGCTGGACAAGCAGAGGTTCTTTGAACAGATGCAGTCTTGCACTGTGTGCAGCTATGGCTTTTAGCAGCACAGACTCTCACCCTGGGCTGAGTCTGAGTGCTTCAATGATACAAAGAATAAATAAATTTTAATTTGCTCATTATGGCAATGATGGATGCTATATATAAAATTAAACATATTCACTAATACAAAACAAACCTGACAACCTCAGCAGCAATACCTGGCCAAGTGCGACACCTCTTAACATGTCATAGTTACCTTACAAATGACATTATTCTGACTGTGGAGCCTTCTCTCCACAAAATAAGCTACTGCCCGCTGCATCTTTCCAGTTTGGCAGCTTGATGATAACAATTTGACACAGAGAAGCACATTAACTGATTCCTTGTAGGAATCTGCTCCAAATACAAAGATTGTATTTGAGGCAGCCAGTTTTTTAACCCAATGTTAGTGAACAGACAGTCAGTGATTAACTACCCTTCCATCTCTAGACACAGAAGACAAACCGCTAGGAAAAAAAGGCTTAGGCTGTGCAAAGCTTTTTGTTTGCCTTTTTTGCTTTGTGTTTTTTTTTGTTTTAAATGACTTTGCCCCAGACTAAAGCCAAGATGTGCCCATGCGGTATATCTAGCTCAACCTTTGACACAATCGATGTAGCTGTTAATCATTTGTGCATGACAAAAAAAAAAAATATTTACAGGAAAGACCTCTCCATACACGGGACCTTTGCTGGCTGGGAAATGCAGTTCACATCCAATATTTCAATAGCATTAAAAGAGAAGTTAAGATTATATGCACAGAGAACCCTCTAGATTTAACTGCACACCATGACAGTGATCTTGGTGTGTGAAGATGTCAAAGCAACCTGCTCCTGTTTTGCCACCTCTCACTACGCACATCTTAGTGGTGACCATGCTTCCTCCTGAATTAGCAGAAAGAGGTTACGTTAAAACAGCAGCAGAGGCCCAAGAGACAGAATTTCCTACATGTTAACATACTTTTCAGAGAGAATTGAAAAGCAAAATCAGGTTTGCTACAAAATTTATAATCTGGTTTAATCAGAGATAGGGCTAACACGTAAAATTCACAACCACAGCTCATTTTCCACTTCCTTGCAGTTTGGGGCTTAGCAGGTCCATGGATCCATGGGAATGTCGCTTTGCAACACTGCCTGTGTCCTCTTCCTCCAGCCTTGATCCTTGCAACACCGCCTGTGTCCTCTTTCTCCAGCTTTGATCCTTGCAACACCGCCTGTGTCCTCTTCCTCCAGCCTTGATCCTTGCAACACCGCCTGTGTCCTCTTTCTCCAGCCTTGATCCTTGCAACACCGCCTGTGTCCTCTTTCTCCAGCCTTGATCCTTGCAACACCGCTTATGTCCTCTTTCTCCAGTCTCGATCCTTCTTCATTGCTGACTGTAATAGCTGTGTCTGTCTGCTGAGCTGTTTTTAATCCCAAAGCACTTAGTGCTAACAACACTGTAAGTCCCTGAATGTGCGTTTCATCACACCTGAAAATGAAGCCTAAGTGTCCATCATGAATGCTGCGCCTTCAAGTGCAATGCATCCTTTGCAGAGTTCATAACACCAACCTGTTTGTTACCCCTTGCTCCCTATAAATAAAACCTGTACAGTTTCACCAAAGATGATTTTTTTTAAATGGCAGTTTCCTGTCCAAAGAAAAACAGTGAAACATACCAGAGATGAAAGGCAATATGAGACAATCTTTTCATTCCCTGCTTCATAAGTCATAATGCATTTCCTTCTGCAGAACATAACTGGCTCATTCAAAGGTAAGAGGAGGCTCACCCACTGATTTTAATGGTGAAGAACATAAGGTGGCAAATACATGGTAAAATTTACAAGTAACAAACCCTAAGGAATCTTTTTAGACATTTACTACAACTGACTTCGTTGCATCACCATTTTTGTTATTAATACAGTTATTTTCTGGTGGTAAGGCTGGTCTCTGAAAGGCCCTGGATATAAAAAACTCACCTTGTTGAGCTTCTCCTTTTCTGGCTTTGATTCACTAAAAATAATGCCTTATAGTGACGCAGTCCAAATCGGGCACAGGTTCACCTACTCTGAAAGCTCTGACTCTGAGGTCCTGTGAAGATGGTAAGACGGGGGCTGCAGTAATGATCAAAGGATGAAAAACCCACCATGCGCCATCCCTTGTCGCCATCTCCTCTCCATTAGACCTCAAGATAATGCACACATAAACTCATTTTCAAACTAGAAACACCGTTTTTAAAAGAAATAACAACATTAATAATTCGAATGTCAAATAGTACAAAATTTACAAAAAATGCAACATCTTACAGTATTGTAACTTCTGCCTATTTCTAACACAAACGGCTTCTGACACTGAGAGCTTTTATTAGACTTCTAATAACTATCTGCTAAAGAAGACAAACATGCCACAAAAGGTCTTCACACTGCGAGTACCTGGCAATAATTCTTCATAATCCTTTATTTTCACAAATGTCTGAGGCTGAATGGACATTGATTTGCTGCCCATTAACCTGGTTTTCTTTTAACGTATTGTGATTTCCTTTCTTTGCTGGTGGAGTATTTATAGAAGTGGTGCTGCGAGAGCTATGAAATAGGGTTGAAAAGCCAGAAAATAATATCAGATCTTAAAAGACCTTTTTAAAAAAAATGCATTCTGTATCTGAAAGCCCCTTGAATGGGTAACATTTCAGGTTATTCTTCTTACTGAGATTTTTCAGGTGCTGATAAAACATTTTAGGGGTGATAGATGAGCCACAGGGCAAACACGTCCATGAGATAAGACTATTTAAAGCTCTAAAAACTAATAGCCAGATAGTCGTTTCACTAATAGACCTGATATTTCCTGCCTCCCGTAGGATAATTTTAGAAAGAGACAGGCAATGTTACAGGTAATCAGGAAATTGTATCAGGATATCTCCCCATATTCCTCACTGTCATGCTGAAATGTATAATTCAGTTTGCCCACGCTTTCAGACAGCAAGTAAAGCAAGAAAAAAATACCCTTCATCCTTCCCCATGCCAGCTCTCTGCTTTACCTTAGGTATTAAGAAAAAAACCCGAAAGGCTTTTAAATGGGCCCGATCCTAAAAAGTAAATCAGTATGAGAAGACCAACTTGTGGAAGACCTCATCACAGGAGAGTCAACAGAAGCACTCTTACAAATCATGACTTTAGTAACATCAGACCACAGTCAGGAACAGGGAGTGAGTCCCACTGATTTCACATACAGGAGCAGGTCATGAAGCATGAGCAGATTTTTAAATGACTCACATATTTTCCCTAAACCCACATTTTCTTGTTGCCAAATGGCCTTTCACTTTGTTCATTCACCACTGTGTGCTTTCCATGTTGGCTTAGGGAGACAATTGTAGACAATGGATTCAAACCTCTGTAGAAAATTGCCAAGAGATACCCCCTTTCATTTCTCTGAAATTACATTCTTCTGATTGAGAACAATATTTGCCAGAAAACTACTAAAATATGAACCTGACAGGACATGAGTTGTTCAGTAAGAAAAGAAAGAAAAAAGGAAATAGTGCATGGGAACATATATCACAATGTAGAAAAAGGAAGAAAGAGGTTTGCTTAGCCGTTGCAGGAACTGTCACTGTGTAGTGATTAAAGCACACAAAACATTGCCTTTAATCCAAAGTAAGTGAATTAAAATTGCACGTTCCCAGTCTATACAATCAATTGCTTTCCCAGAAGTCACTGACATGGAAAAGAGAGATCTGTCAGAGTCCTCACTTCTATAAAACCGCAGGTTGAATCTGCAAACTGTTTGCTAAATAAATTCTCATTACTGCAGGAGATCATGGCCTTAATCAGCATTAGTTAAAACAGGAACGTTTTCCGAACTAGTTGTGTTTGAGCTGGATGCTCTCATATACAATCTACAGACTCCTACTGCGCTTAGGTTACAGCGATATTAATGCGATACAGTACACTGACACAGCACAGTAAGAATCGGATTTTCTTCCCCTTCTGAACAATGCCATCACACAGCCAGGTCCTTCCTACTTCAAGATTTCTCACCACCAGCAGACTAGATCTCAAACCTGCACATTCTGAATTTTTAAACTGTGTCTGCATAGCAACGGTGCAACATGAGCCAAGTTTTCTCATTTTTCAACATAAAGCAACTTCACTGTGGGGGTACCAGCTGAATATCAGTAAGACTAGATTTGGCCCACATTGTAAAAATGCATTTTAGTTTAAAACCATGTTTAGCTGTGTCTTATTTCACTTTAAGTTGACATTTCATACTTTGTTGAAAACTACATAGATCACGTTCCTCCTTCCAAGGACATCTGAATACAGTTAGCTACTTATGAAGTCAAAATGACATTAATGCTAACATGTTTTTATCACAACAGAATGACCTTTATTCTTAGGTGGGATCCAAGTATTTCAGCAATGTTCATTGACAAAGGCAATGAATGTTTCGGCATGACCTACTGGACATTTCTGGTGGATGAGAAAGGGACAGGACAGCAAGAAGACGACAGACAATAAAATATATGTGCACACATCCACACCTCTTTCTCTTCCTATATATACACACGTACTTCCTACTCTTTAATTTCAATGTGGTATCTTGCATATTTGCATTATTTGCCTGGCAAAGAACGGTACCATTCCTTATCTCGACTGAGAGATCCAGTACTCCGTACCTCTGAATAACAAACAACTTTATTTTGCATGTGGCATCAAGACCTTCACACCAGCAAAACATCTCAGCCTACCCCACGCATTGCCCCAGCCAGTAGAAAAGTCCAACTGAAATAGAAGGTGGTAACATTAATATGTTTTACTGGATCAAGGCTTTGCTCCCAATTCTGTGCATATTACTGGAAAGTTTTTAAATTTTTTTACTGTCAAAATTGTTATGTTTAAATGGACATTTTTCATTTTAAGTCTTACTTGAAGAGGAAAATGTGAGCAAAATCAATTACAGCTTCTCATGCCACAAAGGTACCCCAAGCTTTGGTAGCAGTGCACAGCATAGTCTCTCACAGGAACGTGAGATTTTACAGGAGGTGACTAAAATACCTACTGGTTTGGGACACTCATCCTGAAGCAGCCAAAAAGAGGCCAAAAATAGGGAGGCAGCAATTAAAAGCAGCAAGTTAAGTATTTGCAAGATAAGCAACTCTCAGTGTTTAAGGTTAGGTATTCCCCAATTGAGGCGCTTTTTTTTCTCCTTTCCCAGAGATTTCCACTGTCAAAAATATTCACCATGACAGACACCCACACTACACTATAAGAAAGACAGAAGGGCAAAAGCTATTAAACAAACTTACTGAAATTATGCCTTTTTAAAATGTTTTTATTCATAACAGTATTACATGGTGTGTTACATAAATTAATGGAAAAATTCTAAAAACTGTTGATTTTTTTTGTTGTTGCTGAATGCGTATACATAAAGTTAAAAATAATGTGTCCATATATGTTAACAAATGGTCATTATCTGAGGTAAAGTTAAAGTAGGTTTAGAAATGTACTGCAACAGTCATTTTATCTTTCTCATCTTTATTAAAAAAATATGTGTCAGAATGCAGAAATAAAAATGAATGAAAACCACGGAGTAAACATTTTTGCAAAGAAGGTGCCCAGTACGTTAGTAGATGAAAGGTTTCATCAGACACTTGGATGACTACGATCTATCAAAATATCTTTTCATGACAGGTAAAGATCAAGAACCTACAGGGGATGATAACAGGATGGCTGGTGGGATTCCCTGGTTTTTAAATTTAAAGTGACGAATTTAGTGCTAGTGAAGGATGAAGGATTAAACAATTGCACAAGCTGGGTATTTTAGTTATCTACAATACTGGTACAGTGCAGAGGCCTTCCAGCCCTCTCAACTCAGCATCTCAACCATGACAAAGACGATCTAATCATACAACAAGACAATTCAGAATTCGTTTTTATTTATGAGCATTGGTAAAGATAAGACAAAGGTCCATGGTGATGGTCCAGCTGTCTCTCATGAGACACTAAAATCCCAGCCTCATTCCCTCGGCACCTATTCGCTGCAAGGACTACAGAAATGGTCTGCTTCCTACAAATATGACGTCAATGGATCCTCTGAGACATAAATCTCTTCTTTGTCCTCAACGTTTTACCCCATAACTGGAAATGCACTGACAATACTAAACCTCAAATGTCTATAATAAACCAAAATTGCCTTTGTGGCTCTGTATGTAGGACAAAACCCAAAAGAGCCAGTGAGGAAGAAAGTAGCACCACTGTGCAAACTGGGAAACTATTCTTAAAGAAATGTCCTTCAGAAACACTTTTACCTCTGCTTTTAATCCTGAAACACTCAATCCACCAAGTTTTAATTCATCTTCTCCGGTTAGAGAACTTGATCTTCCTTCTAATGGGAAAAATAAGATTCGCCACAAAGCTGTTTGCACATGACTTAAGGAATAAGCATCAAATGACCGTGAATGGGGATAAAAGTTCTCTTCTCTGCAGGTTCATTAGGTCTATTCACAGCTAATTTTTCATTCACATACATTCTGCAACGCACATTTCTCTAATTTCTCTAATTCAAAATAAAAGACTGGAATCATGTTGTGAGATTTGGTTGTACATATCAACAATCGCACCCTGGTTATTCTGTCTTCTAAACCATTTTTAGCTTATAACAGAGATGAAAGAAAGTAAAATATTTATAACTCCAGGCCTATTTTAATCATGACAAAAATGTAAATCCTAGTGTGTCAATTTAAAAACAAAATCTGCACAATAACCCTAAAAACTGATTAATCATTTGATTTCTTTAACCTTTTTTCCTTTTTCTATTTTTTCCATTTTTTTCATTTTTTTTTCTTTTTTTTTTTTTATTTAGTGTTAAACCACTAAATTCAATATACTGTAACTGCATAGGAACATCAGGAAAACACATTTGACCTGTATAACAATTCTCTGTAGGGCAAAAATATATAGATTCTTTATGAAAATCATGTGCTAAACATACGAACCCAAACACTGCACTTTTGCTTCATAAATGTAAAAAAAGGAAGTTTTAAACTCTCTTGTTCTGTGTGTAAACAGTTTGATGACTTCTATGCAGAGGTTCTGGAATCGCAAAGGAATGTCAATGAAATGTGATTTCTTGTAAGTGGAGTATGTCCGTGTGAAAACTAGATCATAAAATCATGTGTTCCCATTAATTTCACTAGTCGCTGACAAGCTGACTGCTTTTGGCAAATGCACTTGAGCTTCAGCCCATTATCGTAAGCACGTGAAAAAACGTATGTGATGTGAGAACCACAACCTGGGTTTGCCACACCTCCCAAGCGCTGCAACTTGCTACCTTCTCTACTGTGTAATGGCATTAGTAAAAGAATTTTTCATAACATTTATATTTACAAAAAAACTGGCAATTTTCATTCAAACTCCTTAAAGCCATTTCCCCTTTAACATTTAAAGAGTTTAACAGTAAGATTTTTTTCAAGTTATAAAATAAAAATCCCATTTGATTTTTCTGATGTACAAAAAGTGATAAAGATGAACAATTTGATCACAGAATCAGTTTGTTATTCCAAAATCCATGCCATCCTTGTCCCATTTGTAAAGTCTGCTTCATCCAAATTCCTAAACCAGAATCATACCAGTATTATTTGGCAAATGATTTTTTTTTCATCAAAAATGGCACACAGAGAAGAAAACACTTGTCTGCATAGCATTACAGCAGCAAGATACTGAAGAAACAAAAATATTCCTTTTCTGCACTTCGTTTAGAATTTCCTAGGAAATACTGACTCTTTTGTCTTTCTTCAGTGGGACTCGATGTCCTTTCTCTACCCACAACATGAGTATTCAAACAGAAAAGCAGCATTTCTTCCTCATGATGCGCTAGAACTTAAAGGTCCATTTGGCAACATTTCCAGTCAGGATGGATAAACAACCGAGTTTTATTCTGTGGTTTCAAGTGAGGAATAATTTCCGTAGGAGGCGTTTTGCTGTTAGATCTGTCCCTTATACAAAACTACAGAATAAGAAATAAAAAAAAATATGACACTGCCAGTATTTTTTTTGTTGTTGTTGTTCAAATACGTCTACACAGGGGAAAAAAAATTCAGGATCAGCCTGATGTAAATGATGATGAAGAACATGTCACCGTGACATAAAAAGTGCCGACTTGTGCCCAAAAGGCTGTTGAATGATGCCACTGCTACATACAGATTCTGCTTTTTGCTCAAAAGAAAAAGAATGTCTAATGCTCAATAAATTTCAGATGCTCATTATTTATATGTGGCATACAGAAGATAACAAATGTTTAGAAGACCGAGGAGTAAGATTTCCTAGTCTGGATACCCATGACGCGTGGGGATGGGGCTGGACTTGTGGTATGATAAGCAGGGAGAGTTTTTATTTTGTGCTGCCATAGGAATCTGCCATTGGTTGCCAAAAAAAATGTCAGGAACACTCGTAGAGCCAGTCCAGGAGGGCAATCATCTCTCCTTGTCAGACAAAATCAATTGGAAAAAAGCATGAAAGCCAAAGACCTGCCATGTTGTTGGGTGTTGCTTGAGTCTTGGAGCACCACAAGCCTGTAACAATGCTATTTCTTAGGTCTGTTGATCTGGGCGTAGAGAGGTTCTGCTTCCTGAGGATAACAAAAATAATATAAGCGGAGATGTCTCCAGACAGATTTCAGAACATTTTTAGAACATCTGCTTGAGAACAGCAATACCTCATGAGTCAAAACCCAAAGGAAGTGTTTGTGCTTCCTTGAGTGATCATGGCACCCTGGTTGAATTGTGAAGAAAACATGACATTATTTCAGAAAATGAATGCTTACTATAAATTTCCTCTTCCAGTACTGGCGATGCACCGATGCTCAGGAGGTATTGCTGGGCATGGACGTATGGAGAAATGAAATGATATTTATATGACTAGATGTTTTGAAGTTTACAGGCCAGAAATGTAGCTGGCACAAGACGCTGTTACTTGTACCAGGCCGAGACCCTCCCCACCCCAGCAGCACAACAGCAGAACATAGCTGTGAGTTTTACACAAATGATGGAGAACAACACTTGCAGTCAGAAACCACTGCTGAAAGCTGAGCTGATGAAGCTGTGATGGGATTTAAAATAACAATATGAGTTGCCTATGAAGAATGAGGAAAGCTAGCTCTGTGCAGTTTGATTAGGAGTCTATATAACCATTAGCACAATCATTAAAGCCGGGATGAAAGCATGTCAATTTGCTAACAGATACTTTCTTGGGAATTTCCTGGATGCGGGGCGGGGGGGAAAATGCTGCCTTGTTCTTCACTGTTGCTTCATAGCTGACACCCTGTGCTTTAATACTACGTTCATCTTGGCTGCAGTGGGAAACAAACCATCCATGGACCCTGGAATCCATTCTACTTCATTACCAGAAACTAATTTATTAAACTAAGAATGACATCTAAAAAAAGAACAAGACAGGCAGAAAGGCTAATTAATGCCATACTGCATTAACTCTCCACAGCTTGATAAATATTCAAATACCATGCCACGACGTTGAATTTAACCAAGTTAGAATCAACTCACGCTACAGCAGCATCAGCAAAAGCTGACTTTGAGCTAGAAAACTCTGAAGGCTGGCAAATTGGCACTGTGGAGCACAGAAATGTCTGGCAGAGGATGCCACAAGATTTTAATCACTGCTTATAAAAATGATGCTGCAGATGAGAAAAACAGGCCAAAGGTGGATCCCTAGGGCTACATTTACTCAGTGTTCATGGGTGCCTGGCCAGTGCTCTAGGCTGCGACCCGTCCCGCCTCACGGTGCAACTCACGTTGCATAAGGAGCAACACAACAGGCCTCCTTCCAAAATATGACCTGCTTCCTATGTGCCAAGGAAATTTGTCTCTTATTCCTTGAAATGACTACATTTCTGGAGCTTGCAAAGACTCTGCTTCCCTGTTTCCCATCTACATGAAGCCCTGAGTACACTATGAGCATTACAGGAGAATGAGAGAAATCCTTTGGAATGATTAAATAAAGGCTGCTGAAATTATCCCCAGCAAGAAGCAAATATATTTTGTGACCTTGAAAAAACAAAGGTAATCAGAAGAGATGACTGAGAGTAAATAACTGCATTTCACATACTGTGTGCTAAGTCCACCTATGCCAATTTTCATCTACTGCAGACATGAAGTTGGCAGAATGATCTATCACAGCTAGTTCAGAGAAAATCTGTACTAATTAATGTGGGAACCTGACATACACCAGGCCATTCTTCAGGCATTTGCTGAACCTGAGGTGATTGCAAAGGGAAGTGAAAAGGAAGGAGAAGAAGAAAAGGGGAGGGAGGGAGAGCATCCCTTTGGAACAAAAGATGTCAGTTTTTCAAATGCCTTCGGGGAAAAAAAGAGCTTTTCAAAATGTCAAGCCTGCTTGTTAGAGCTGTCCTCAAATATCTTTAAGATATGCAGATGCGCTGAAGTAACAGGTGTCCTAAGATGTCACTGAATTTGACATCATTGAGAGAGGAGGAGGAGTTCATCACTGGTCATCAGCACTCTCAAGAACACATGAGGCCGCCTTTAGAATTAGAAATTTCTTTTATACATACCTGATATTTATCTGAACATACACTTTATGTGGCAAAGGCCTGATTTTTATTTTCCTTTTAGTAGACCAGATCATTTTGACTGAAAAAATGTACTCTTATGCCTTCATTTTAGTTGATTTCCCCCTCCAGAAGCTTAAACAAGAAATTAATTGCAGTAATTGTGTGCAATCCTCTCAGCCAAGTATTTTTGTAATGACTGAGATTTGTTTTCTAATATTTTGAGGTAAATCAAGCAGTGCATCTTGCCTGTAGCCCAACACTGCAAATGGTATCTGTAAAGTATTGGTAATGATACTCAAAGAGAGCAAAAGGGCGCAGAAAGGGACAGAGAAGAGGCAAAAGCAGAGCCGACTGCTGCTGACTCTTGACACAGATAGCTTCCTCACAATGCCAGGCAGGGGGGTTTCACAAGTATTATTTTGAAGGGTCTTGGAAGCAGAAATAAACTCCCTTCTTTTTGCGCATGCCACTCAAAAGTCACAGGGAATGTCATTAAAAGGCAGGTGAGCTTAACTCTTCTTACAGCATCAGAATCATCTCACCGATGTTTTCTGCTTTCTACTTCTACCACTGTGTTAGGAACAGATCTGGAGGGAAGGAAATGAAAGAATGGGTCTTTGTCAGAAAAAAAAAAAAAAGAGGAAAAATTAAATAGCATACAAAGCTTCCAATTCACATGAACACCTTGAATCTTGAAGTGTTTTTCTTTCTATGCAATTGGCCCAGAAGCACTTCTGATGTGCTTTCATCAACCCACAGGGAGAAACCAAGAAGGCATCTGGCAGCACCTTTTTTTTTTGCTGCTAAAACCACTTGAAGGCTTCTATCAACTTTAGGGATACGCAATTTCTGGCAGATGTTTGAAAAGTAAATGTTTTCCTTCATGTTGGGAAGCTGATATTAAAGTAGTGTTTAGCTATATTCTCACATAGTAATGTGGCTCTTTACACTGAACAGTAGCCTTTAAATAACGAGATATTGGAGGACAAGAACAGGAATTCACAGGTCAGGTACCTGACCAAAGTGCCAGGTTGCAGTAAGGGACCAGAAATGTCTGAATATACATGCCTCAAGTTAGGGAGTAAGTATTTAGGAATCTACAAGTATGTTGTGTAAGTGTTGAGTTATGAACTCTCAGAATTAATTGCAAAAACTGCAAAAGAGAAAGTTTTCCCTATGTATGCCACATTTACATATTCCAGAGATACTTCACGCTTAGAATCAGTTTATTCTTCCCATTTTAAGGAACATTTTGCACAATAAACAAGACTGTAGAAAACAGTAAGTATTTCTTGTATAGTACGCTACTGCATGAGGTAACAAGGCTGCTGATGGTTTTGAATAACATTATGTAAATACTAGAAGTAAATTTGCATCCAATTTGAAGATATTAACATCTGCTGCCCAGCAGAATTTATCATTGGAGAACATCTCTTGAAAGATTCAGGCTCCACTTGGGTGTGTGTACGTGAGCTCCCTCACAAAACATAACATGGGACTTGGTTAGGAAGAAACTATTTTTACATTGGCAGTCCTTTCATTATGGCGAGGCACCCTGCTATGTGCAAAGCTTCAGGCAAGATGTACTGAATTGTAGAGGTGAGGCCCACATAGATTTCTTTGCCCTTTACAATAGGTTCTTCAGCAATGGTTTTACTCCTGGTTGACTGATCTCAAAGGGCAGGCTCAAATGATAGAGTTTCATGAAATAAGTGTGCTGGAACGCCAGCCAAAATGAGAATCTTGTGCTGCGGATGCAAGTGAAGGGAACGGGAGTGCAATGCGTCTTCTCTACTGCATGCTGACTCAATAAAATAGCACATAGTAAACTTGGCAAGCGGGAGCCAAATTAAGTATCTCTGGTGATAAGACAGGTAATTCCTATTGACCCCATAACAGCCAGTGGCTTATCTTTGTTATTTTTGTTACAGTTCGCCTCTATTAGCAGCATAAATACAGTAACCTTCTAGTTCAGGATTATGACTGGAGGGTGCCTCTGTTCTTTCTATAAACCTACCTAGGAATATTTCCTAGTCCCAAATATCTAGTTTAATTATTAGCATTTTAAAAGTCTCTGTCATTTTAGCACCCACATGGATGCTATACATCCATAAGATGAAAAAGCAATGAGAACTACTCAGAAAAATGAACCCTGCTCCATCTCAGTCCCTGCATAACAATGAACTGCAGCAAAGAAACATGCATATTATTTCTGGGCCTTTTTCCTAACAAAACAGTAGCCACACGATTTTACTTTCCATCTGTGTATCTGCCAATTCTCCTTCATAACTTTTGAACCCAATGGCCAATTCGAAGCAAATTGTTCAGAAGTCACAGAGATACTACATTACTGCAAGTGCCTTTTTAAAATCAGTTGTTGCGCAGAAGATAGGGAACTTTAAAATGACCTCATTACAGAGAAAGCTAGGAAAGTTTGTCCCCTAATTGAATTGCTGGATTGCCAATCAGCAAGTACACGGCTCTATACAAGCTACATAGTATGTTGTCTCTTGTTCAGAGGATGAAGTTGGAGAAATGGAAGGGTACCTGGCTTCTTCAAGTGGGCTTGGAGACACTGGAAGAGGTGAGAAACCTGTGTATGAGCTGGTTGTATTAAAATGGATAGCTCAAAGGGGATCTTAGCAGTGGAGAAGGCGGCAAATCTGTGGGATGCCTCTGTTCACAGAGCAGCCTGGATTTCTCTGGTCTTGCCCCTTCAGATTCTCTGGGAAATGTGATAATGAACAAACGAGCATGGGGCCTGAAATGACAACTTTAGGGTTACTCTGGAATGAAGCAGTACTTCCCAAACTGTGATCTCTTTCCAACTGCACAACCCTATCTACTTCTCCCTCAGGTTTACAATCTTGCTCTGTGCTGTGTCTTTAGTTTGAGAATGATAGCTCTAGAGCCTACCGGCAGAATAGATCACCTATAATAATTACAAATTTCTCTTTGAACTCTATTCTGTTGCTTTTGAGCCAGACGAATGATGGTAGCAGAACCTGCAAATAAAACCTTTGATATTTTGAGCCCATTCAGACTCTTTGTGCAACAGAAAGCAGACAGAAAGCAAGAGGAGGTTGCAGAATCAGCTTAATACGCCTTCCTGAAGCTTACCAAGCTCTCAGATAAGCCAATGCTTTGTCCATAAGTTGCTAATTTCTTTCATCTTTCTAATAACAGCCCACATAAAGAGTTATATTAGTCCATCCTGGAGCTGACTAAGATTTATCACTATGAATGGCACTTGCTCAAAGATGGATGATGGCAGAGGGCCACCAAAGTACCACCAAAAGCTGATAGACAAATATTCTAATGAACTGTTGCTCTCCTGACAGTGCTGATAGCATCATGAAGGGTGTGACATATTTTGAGGGCTTATAATCGTCTGCACACATTTCACAGAAAAACTAAACAACTTTTTGAGGAAGATATGCTCTAGCCACAAATGTTTTGAAGGTTTCCTGAGAATCTCTTGTGAAAGACTGCCAGCGCAAGTCTTGAACTGGGCAGCCTATCAAAAGAGCTGTGTTTGTTCCAGCATTTTAAATGGCTTTTATTGCAATAATTGTGGTACCAAATATCCCCGTATTCTTTTTCAGAAGTTTCACCCTGTTGCTAATTTGCCTTCAAGAACCAGTTCATATGGTCCATATGGAGTTAGACCACATTTGTGATACGTAATCCCCGTATTCAGGCTGAATTTGTTCTTTCCACAATCAGGATGTTTTTGTTAGGAGATGCCGACCAACATAACTACAGGTATCCGAAGAAGCCTGACAACAGAGTCAAAGTTTGCTCCTCTCCTTCCCTCTTCTCATTTCTATAGCCTTTGCTAAGCTTTCAATTTTATAGCCTCAGGTCTTCCTAGTGTCTTGGCTGCTAGACCCACTGCTGAGGCTGAGTCAGGGCCTGAGGCTGAAATATCCCCAAGAGCAGAAATATCCGCACAGCCAGGGTCTGCACCTAACACTATCATTCAGGCTGATTGGGTGCCCTGCTGCAAAGAGGATGACCAGGTGAAAACTCCTCTGTTCAGGCTTCTAGCTTTCATTAAATAAAAGTTCAATTTGGTAGAATCGTAGCTAAATACAGTCCTTTCCCTCTCTCTCCTTTCACCATAGTTACCCCCCACCCCAATCTCTAAATACAGCAGTAGTGAGTAAACATAAGCCAGCTGAAGTTGGCAGCGTTATGATACAGTGTTCTCCTCACTTCTGGAAAATCACTATCCATCCTCAATGCCTCTCATGAACAAAGGGGAAAAAACCTAATATAAATCTTGCTATGAATAGCTCTGCAAATAGTTAATTTTATTTCACCTGTGAAAGTCAGGCCTGTCTGCTTCTTATCTCCAACCATAAAGGGACAAAAATGCAACATATCCATAAAATGTCACATTTGCCTACTAAGAACCCATAGCTATTTGTAGAAGCGTGACTTACAGAACAGGTACTGGTAGGATGAGGACTTTGAAAGTTAAATTGAAGATCACAAAACAAAGAGAATTAAAACAGAGAGAGGAAGGTAGTAACTGAAAGATGCTTAACTATTTCTACATGAGAATATGGAGTATCAGGAAGAATCAAGAAACCAAATTGCTAAGGTACCCTGAAAGATCAGGATACAATATACTAGGCAGATGAGCATTCTGAATACATCAAGAGAAGGTAAGGAAAGATATTATATGGGCACAGCCAATTTCATAGAGATGCTGGGAACGGATATATTTGAAATCTCTGAACACAATACCATGTCACGCTCCTGAGAGGTCCATTAAGCTGAGTTGTATACTGTGCTGTTCTTGGTGTGAAGAACCATGTTCTAAAGAGCGAAGTAATCTCCCATCTAACACACAAAAGTGGCTTTTAATGCAGACTCTGATTCTTTTGTACTACATGTTTCTCCCCATTAAGTTTCTCTCCAAATGCTGAGCTCAATACACAACACAGTAGTAAGTCCTGAATTGATAATTTTCCATGGAGATTAGACTTTCTGTTGCTCTGACGATACCAGGCTTCAGAATTAGATGGCCTGGTTTTAGCAAGTGGATTTCCTACGGACTGCTGCTGAATGGCACTGCACAGAGGCACAATGATATTCGTGTAACTTCACTGGATTGAGGCTTTCTTTTTGTTCAGCTTCCTGTTCCTGCCTACAGCTTTTAGGAATTACTATAATACGATAATCAGTAACATTATTTAACACTTCCCAGAATATATTTCTGAGAATTATACATATTTTATGCAAGACTCGACAAGGATTAACAAAAAAAAATAAACAGAAGAAATATATGGAATCACTAGTAATATACTGTTCTTATAGCTCCCAGAGACTCTCAACAGGTAAAAGAATGTATTTTGCTAAGCGTTATATAAAAGCAGAACAAAAGGAGTCCCTTGCTTGACTGCCTTACACGGTAATATCCATTAACACACTTAAACTACTGTTTCAAGTTATCTCCAGAACTCCTGGTAGGTAAACATATGTGATGCTAGTTTACAAATGATGCGAACTATCTTTGTGATAGTCAGAAAATCAGAAAGAGATGTTATCATTATTCTCTCTGTGATAAATTTCAGAATTACCCTGACTACAATAAACTGCAATAAACAAATGTATATGGGTTTGGAGAATGTAGGACTTGGATGAAAGTCAAATTCTCTTTCTTCATCTAGGAAAGAACTCTTGAAATGGCTTGAAGCTGGCATAGCCAGCTATGTCAGTGCTGGCCAAGGTCAGGCAAAGGCAAAGCCAAATTACTGTATGGCACCATCCATCTGCAGAAGCAGTTCTTGCTGGAGTACAATAACCAACAGATGCTCTTGCTAGAGCAGCTCACCCCAGCTTGACTCTATCCTTACACTGTCATTTTTAAACTCAACGAGACACAAAGCTTAATGCTACTTTTGCTTTAGCCCCCAAGAGCTGAGCGTTACATGGTGAAGCTAAAGTAGGGGGAGATGCCTTCCCACAGCACCGCATACTATTAAGAGATAATCTTATTACTCCCAAGTGGATCAAAGCTAAGTTACTGTAAGATTTTTTAACCATATTTGATGTACAAAGTAAACTGACTCCTAATGAAACTATTAATTTTGAGTTGAAACCAAATTACTTCGGCTCAGAGTAGGCAAGTCACTGGTAAACACTGCAATTTCTGTAGAAAAATAAAAAGGATTCTACCATTGTTATGGATTTGCTCCAGGAGCTCTGTACTGAAGCACAGAAGCAGTATCAGATCACTTATTTGGGTAATACAAAACACGAATGGCAGACAGGGAGAAGATAATGAAACATATCCTTCAAATAGTAACACTAGAGAGTATTTGGATGGAATAACAATGCTCAGCACTCATAAAACTTTGTAGCTTTACTGTCTTTTTGGTAAAATATATATATTGTATTGAAACAAATCACAGAACATTCACTGGCAGCCACATTTTCTAACGTGTTCTGTAACACAGAAGATGAAAAGATCATCTTTCCCATCTGTCTGGATTTAAATGACTTACATTTCATTAATAACTTTTAAAACATCAGTATGCCAATGGTAATATGAATGATCATAACTTTCAGATGTTTTTAATTTGCAGTTGGAGATAAAAATATACAAACCCATTTCAATACTTTTTACATGCAGATAATAAATGTGCTGCTTCCACTGATTATCACATTGATTTAAGGTAGAGGTTTTCATGTACCATTACATAATTTTATTTAATGTTTGTTATGTCTATGGGTAAGTTGTCTTATCCCATTTAATATGTTACACGTGACTAAAGGCCAGAGTGGATTTGATAACAAAATATGTTCTGCCTAATACATTGGTAGTAATGACTCAGTTTCCCTATTTTGCCTTAGAATTTGAACACGAAAGTAAGTCTACATCTCTTTAAAGCATGCAGGCAGCTGAAACACACATATTTGCATAAATTGCAACACTTAGTGAATGGCAAAAGCCATGCAAACCACTGAGCATGAGGAGTACACTGTGGATAATGGAGAGTAAAAACAGAAGAGATGAAAAGGAAAAACAAACCATGCATCCATGAAAGCAATGGTAGGCACTGGTGGAAGGATAAGCGAGCACCTCAAGGTGTAGAGAAAAAAAGGACAGATACCTACCCCAACCTGCGCTATCTAGCTACCGACCTGTGGACTTATAGTATCAGCAGTTGGCTCACCAAATGGATCACTGTTGGATGAGGCCTGAGACCCATCAGGCTAGAATACAAGAACATAACACCTTTTTTTCTCAACAATAAGAAAGTGAAAGATCAACATGAGGTTATTTTCATGCTGTGGGCATAACAAGTACATCCTATCTCATGAAAATCAGGAAGTGAGACCTCACTGATGATATGTTCTCAAAAGCCATAATGGTTTCCTATAGCTGATGTAGGCGGGAAAGGACCACACCAGTATCTACTGGAGCCTAGGCAGGAGCCGCCACTGACTTCAGAAGGTACTGGATCATACAAACCAGAACTGCAAAAGGCCTTGAAAGCCAGTGAACCTATGTGAATCAGAAAGAGCCCAAGCTTGCGTTATTTTGTACCTTTGGGTCCTTTTTTTGTACAGACTCCCTGTTACCTTTGGCTCAGTTAGGCTCTTATCTGCCTAAGATACTGTGTGATTTAAACGCATGGCTTGGATAACATTTCTTGCTTTGGTCCACTGAGTCTAAGGCAAAGAAATCACATACTGAGGGCCAGAACATTTCGGAATGTAACTAGGCAAGCAACTGGGATGCAAGAATGTGCAAGACATCAACCACCGTCTTTTGACACAAAAACTCTCACATCTCCTTCTGCAGCCTCAGCATGTATGTTGTTTTACCTCAGACTCCCTCACCATCAACAAGTGAATGCTGGTATGCTAAAAAGGACACTGGATACAACTAACATATATAACCTAACATATGAACTCTAAGTTTGTATCCAATATTAGTATATATCAACATAACTGTCGTTTTTTTAGCTATCAAAACTGAACTGGGAAGTGAATGCTGTCTGCAGCTCCCCCTTAAATACCACCCAGCCCTATTAAAATAGCTATTTCTGATACTACCAAACAACATTTAAGTAACTTCTGTCTTTTCTAGCTAAAAAGAGCTAATCAGTATTTAGAAACCTTGTTGCTACTCACAGCCTCTTGCTCCTCACTTTTGCTTGGGCTTTCAAACCCCTCTTCAAAGAGGTCATCTGCAGCAGGATCACTGGTATGAGATGCTGATGATTTTGATGGAGAACTTTGTCTGGGTGCAGGGGTTGGAGCTGAACAAAGATTAACGCAACAGCAATAAAATATATATCTGTTAATTCGTTCAGAAAGACAAAGCAGCTGAACATTTGCTCATGCTTTAGAGCCCTCAAATTATTTTCTGACAAGAAGCTGTAAGAGGTAAATTTGAACACAGAAGTCATTATCAATTCCATATATTTGATTTCATTCAGCCGTCTCCAAATTAAGTTTGGCTGCATCTGGCATATGTCTTTAGGAACCAGGGAGACGCCACTACATTACATTACGAATGCATGAGTCACCTGCCCTATGGCAGGTAAGCGAAACAGAAGGTCTCCTGCTGGCCCCTGGTAAATCTGTCCCTCGTGAATTCCTCTTTTCAGCAATCTGCAAAATCCCCCATCTCCATGCTATGAACATGATAAGCTTATTTTACAGCTCTTCAAATAATTTCCTCACATGTCCAATACACCAAGGTATTAAAATAAATACACAGCCCCTAATTTCTGCAAAGTATGGCTTGAATGGGACATAAGTGAAACCATTTGTAAGGCTGAATGTCATGGGCATTTTCCAACTAGCTTGCATGTCCCTAGCACAGAACATATATTACTGTCTTCTTAGAAATTAAATTTCAGACTGCAGCTGTTGGCGCAGTTGATTTCAATGGACTCTGAATCTCCTCCCTGATACTTTTCTTTATGGCTGGAACACATTTAATACGCTAGACCATGCATGAAGGTTCCCAGTCCATATCTGTGTTGCAATTTACTGTATAAAAAAAAGAAGAAATGCTTTGAGGAGCAGTCATGTCTCAGGAGAGGTATGGCTGAAAGCATATAAATACTCACGTGAATTTGTAGATGGAGTCGTGGAAGTCACAGGAGTCAAATTTAACTGAGAGATGTCAAAGTCATCACAATCATCTGCTTCCTGTGCCATCCCAACTTTGTTAAAGTAACTTGAGAAGGCCTCTGAGGTACAACTGAGGGAAGGCTGATCTGGTTTTCTTGATGGCACTGGTGGAGGCTGAGCCATCTGGAAATCTTTAAACATTTCTTTTCCCATTTTCTGTCTGGGCCTGTCTGTCTGTGGACTCGATCTGTTGGAATCACTTGTGGGTGGAACAGTAGCTATAGGAGCAATGGTACCTTGAAACATGGCTGCTTGTAAAGGCATAACAGTTTGTGTTGGCATGAAGGCAGTTGGTTGGAACTGACCAGCTACAGATTGCCACGGCTGCTGAGTAGGAGGAAAAATACCCGGTTGGCCCCATGCTATCGGCTGTCCTCCCTGCATCACCTGAGCAACTGGAGGCTGAGCACCCATGGCCAACTGCTGTTGAACAAGTGGTTGCTGTCCCCAGAATGAGGGCAGAACAGCTCCCATGGCAACATAACCTACAAAGAATAAAGAGAGCAGGGGGGGGCAAAAAGGATGAAATATTTTAACACTTCTATCAAGACTATGCAGAAAAATCTACACAATAAATTAGAAACATGGAGGCTACGTTAGTGTTCCCAGAGCTTCAGAACACTTAAAAGGAAAACTGAAAGACATGGTTGAATTCACATCACTGAACAAATACTTGTATACAAACCCACAAATTCGTAGATACTGGCAATAATCCTTGCTCTCATCTGAACACAAAAGTTGTCCTTTTCCTCAGTGAGTACCCCCTTGGGTCTGTGAAAACTTGTGTGCATGGACCTCATCAGCAGCTAGCTGTCTGGCAGCTCCCTTCGCCAGGGCTCTGCCAAAGCACAGCTGGGATCAGTTTGGTCAATCCACTTACCAGAAGCACAGCAGCTCCCAAAATATTCCCTAAACTCATGCCCTTGCAGTATAACCCTGCTCCTCATCACTGAGCTCTGCAGGCTCTTCTTACTACCCTGACTCCCCCCATCCTCTGCCTTTCACCTCTGCCTGTCCCATTCCTCTCAGGGCAGGGATCTCTGGGACTGAACATGATGCACTGGGTCAGGCTGGGATGTAGTTCATCTTCCCAGAGAAGTCGATATGCTGCTAGAAAATGAGTTGTCAGGGCAAGCAGAGGGAAGGAAGAGGACACCCAGGACTCCCTCCCTTCTGCGTAGCTTTGCTGCAGTTTTTCGTCCTTTTTGCTTTTATTTTTTGCGGGGGAGAGTGACTCCAACACTAGCCAACTTCTGCCAATCACATAGAGACAAAACTGGTTCTAAGTTACAGGGAAGCACCTTCACGTATGTTAGATAACAGCTCAAGGGCCCTCTAATGGCAGTGCAACCTTCTTGCAAGAGAAAGAGTCTGTGCTATCTCTTCTAAAGCACAGTTCAAACCGCTGGGACTCTGAAGAGCAAAGCAAGTGCCCCAAACCGCATAAAAAGAGAGACTAATTCAGGCTTAAAAAAATGACATTTGGTTATTACCCAGTTACTTTCCAAGCTACCAAGAAGTTGTGTAGGAATTATATGATCTGGTGCTTTGCTATTTACAATAAAAAAAAGAAATCTGAAACTAAAACTGTAAAAATGTTATAAATTAAACCATGTAACACAATTATGTTCCACTGATGTAAGTATTATGCTTTACAGATATGCTGTTTCACATTTAAATTACGATTTACTGTTAATACTTCACAATATGCAACCTCTCTTTTACTGTCAATACTGTCGGTTTTAAAACTCCTGTTTGTAACCTGAGTGTTTTTCTGAGCCCTCCTGTAGTTTTTCCCCTTTGCTTTCTTTCTAGGCTGTTCTGTAATGCTAAATGTAAGGTTGGTTGCAAAACCATAAAGGGAAAACCCCCAAATAAAAATAAAATAGAAACCAAACTCTGAAAGACTAACTTAATGAGTGATGAAAGAACAGTAACTCAGGTATATACCTATTTCAATAGATGGCTATGATGGATTCTC